>NC_056729.1:1840855008-1840900008 GCF_019279795.1 Protopterus annectens | reverse complement strand
TACATTCAATGAGGAAATGGTTGACTATATGGACATCTGCAAATTCCAGCACGTGATTTGAGGCATTACACTTCTTGATGGCATACAGGCTTTCAGGTTGTTCACGAACTCTATGAACTTATGATGCAGTTATGCTGAACGCTGATTGAAAATATCTATGTTTGCAGTACATGGCATGTTGTTGCAATCTAACTCATTGAACAAGGAAATTAAAGACAGAATAGCTTGCAGAAAGGCAGAAAACAGTGAGAGAAGCTAGTGTGCCTGAATCAGTTTATGCCACCACTGTTTTTTAATTACTATAGAGGAACTTCAGCCGCTAAAAAAATTCAACATCACTGCTGTGTCTTATAAATGTAGGTACATGTTCATTACCTTCTTAATTTAGTTCAGGGCCACAGGGTACTGGAAACTATCACAGACATTAATGGGCATAAGGCAGGAACAAGTCCTGTGTGGAAAACAACACCATCAAAGGATGCATGTATGATCACAGTCATCTACAGGTGATATGAAGCTGTAGTAATACATTTACAACACGTCTTTAGGATGCATCAAGAAACTGGGGAACTTTGTGAACACGGCATGTCATACAAACTCAACACAGAACACAGGAGCATAGGAGTAATACAAGGCAAGTGACCATGAGGTGCTTCTCCATGCACATGTTTAACAAGACATGCTTTAGGCAAGTGACGATGAGGTGCTTCTCCATGCACATGTTTAACAAGACATGCTTTAGGCAAGTAACCATGAGGTGCCTAACTATGCACAATTTACCAAGACATACTTTAGGCATGTGACCATGTGGTGCCTAACCATGCACATGTTTACCAAGACATGCTTTAGGCAAGTGACCATGTGGTGCCTAGCCATGCACATGTTTAACAAGGCATGCTTTAGGCAAGTGACCATGTGGTGCCTAGGCATGCACATGTTTAACAAGACATGCTTTAGGCAAGTGACCATGAGGTGCCCAGCCATGCACATGTTTAACAAGACATGCGTTAGGCAATTGACCATACAATGCTTACCTGTGCACATGTATAACAAGACATGCTTTAGGCAAGTAACCATGAGGTGCCTAACTATGCACATGTTTACCAAGACATGTTTTAGGCAAGTGACCATGTGGTGCCTAGCCATGCACATGTTTACTAAGACATGCTTTAGGCAAGTGACTATGTGGTGCCTAGCCATGCACATGTTTAACAAGACATGCTTTAGGCAAGTGACCATGAGTTGCCAAGCCATGCACATGTTTAACAAGACATGCTTTAGGCAACTGACCATGTGGTGCCTAGCCATGCACATGTTTAACATGACATGCTTTAGGCAAGTGACCATGTGGTGCCTAGCCATGCACATGTTTACCAAGACATGCTTTAGGCAAGTGACCATGAGGTGCCTAACTATACACATGTTTACCAAGACATGTTTTAGGCAAGTGACCATGAGGTGCCTCTCCATGCACATGTTTAACAAGACATGCTTTAGGCAAGTGACCATGAGGTGCCTAGCAATGCACATGTTTACCAAGACATGCTTTAAGCAAGTGACCATAAGGTGCCTAGCCATGCACATGTTTAACAATGCATGCTTTAGGCAAGTGTCCATGTGGTGCCTAGTCATGCAAATGATTAACAAGACATGCTTTAGGCAAGTGACCATGAGGTGTCTAGCTATGCACATGTTTAACAAGAAATGCTTTAGGCAAGTGACTATGAGATGCCAAGACATGCACATGTTTAACAAGACATGCTTTAGGCAAGTGACCATGAGGTGTCTAGCCATGCACATGTTTAACAAGAAATGCTTTAGGCAAGTATCCATGAGATGCCTAGCCATACACATGTTTAACAAGACATGCTTTAGGCAAGTGACCATGTGGTGCCTAGCCATGCACATGTTTAACAAGACATGCTTTAGGCAAGTGACCATGCAATGCTTAACTGTGCACATGTATAACAAGACATGATTTAGGCAAGTGACCATGAGATGCCTAGCCATGCACATGTTTAACAAAACATGCTTTAGGCAAGTGACTAGCAGGTACCTAGCCATGCACATGTATAACAAGACATGCGTTAGGCAAGTGACCATGAAATGCCTAGCCATACACATATATAACAAGACATGTTTTAGGCAAGTGACCATGTGGTGCCTAGCCATGCGCATTTTTAACAAGACATGCTTTAGGCAAGTGACCATACAATGCTTACCTGTGCACATGTTTAGCAAGACATGCTTTAGATAAGTAAGCATACAATGCTTACCTGTGCACATGTATAACAATACATGCTTTAGGCAAGTGACCATGAGGTGCCTAGTCATGCACATGTTTAACAAGAAATGCTTAGCACTCCGTATACTGGAGAACATCGATATGTGTGCAGTGTCTGAGACCTGGTTGAAGGCTCCAGAGAGAGCACCCCTGCACTACCAGGCTATAACTCATACCACACTTTTTGGCTATGTAACCTGGACTGAAACACCAAAGGCGGAGGTGTGTCCATATTCATTAAGGATATCCACTCCTCCAGGCTAGTTGCTCAGCATAATGCAGCCAAGGTTATCCAAGTGTAACTAACTCTGGGCAAAACTGCAATCCAAATTGTAGGTTGCTACAGATCCCCCACCAGGACCCAGGATTCCCACTCCTTTTTTCTTGATGTATTGGAAAATATTAGGGTTCAACCAAACATCCTAATAATGGGCAACTTCAACTACCCCACCATTAACTGGGAAAACTACTCGTGTACCAACTCCTTAGCTCAACATTTTCTGGAATTCATAAACTCCAATGCCCTGGATCAACTTATCCACACCACGGCCAGGGACAACAATATCCTAGACCTAGTCATTATCAACATGAGTGACCGGTGTTCCACACCTGAAGTCAACTCCTCATTGGTCCGATCTGACCATAAGCTAATCACCCTTGATATCCACATCCCGTCCCCACCCCCCATTAAGGAAATCATGGTAAAAGCTTTCTCCAAAGCCAACTTCATGCTTCTTAAGACAGAAGTGTTGAACTTCATGACACCCATGCAAATGACCAATACAGTAACAACTACTGAATCCTACACAAATGTACTCTATAAGCACTTACACAAGTGCATGGATCGTGCTATCCCAAACAGAACCAAGATGCTATCCTCCAAAAAATGAAGCCAATCTGGTGGTCCCCTGCCATAAACAAACTGTACAACAGAATGAAAAAACTGTTGCAAAAGAGAGTAAAATCCCATCAGTGGAGGAGCTCCCTAGTCAGCCTCAGTAAGAAGGTGAGATCCCTTATAAGATCCTCCAAAGCTACCCACGAAAGCTAATTCCAAGGGCAACCACAAAGCATTCTATAGCTATGTCAAGAATATTGATGGCAATACCCAGATGTGCTCTGAGTTACAGCACAATGGCATGAAAATGACAGAACCAACTGATATTGCCAACATCCTGGCAGATAGGTTTAGTGCTAACTTTAACCCTCCCCCCACCCCCTAAAGAACCCATATCTATACAGGAAGAATGCAGAGTCCCTGTAATCACAACTATGCAGGTAAAATCTGCACTCTCTAAAGCCAAAAACACAGCATCCATGGGACCGGACAACATACCAGGCTGCATTTTGCATGAACTTCAGAACAAACTGGCTCCCCACGTAAGCACAATGTTCAATAATAGCCTCCTATCAGGCTTTGTGCCCAATGAATGGCCCACAGCAACAGTTGTCCCACTCCACAAAGGGGGAGCCATCACTGATCCTGAGAACTATAGACCTATTAGCCTGACGAGCCTGGTCTGCAAGGCCATGGAATGTATCATCATGGAACTCATAAACAAAGACATTGGTAACCTCCAAACTCTGGATCCCACCCAGTTCGCGTTTGTGAAAGCCACATCGTGCCTCCTGAACCTGATCAACTTCTATGATGCAGTCACCAAAGCCGTAGATGAGGGTAAGGTGGTTCACATAGCCTATCTCGACATCGTCAAGGCTTTTGACACCATCCCCCATTCTGGAATTATAGCTAAATTCACTAAACTAGGTATAAATCCCTACATCACAAGATGTGTTGCCAACTGGCTCATTGACAGAACCCACACTGTAAAAGTTGCTGACTCCAAATCTGACCTCAAAGCAGTGACAAGTAGAGTACCACAGGGTTCCATCCTGGGACTTCTCCTGTTTGGTATCTACTCCCCTGAAGTACAGGCTAACACAGAAGGCCTCTGACTAATGAAGTTCACAGATGACTGCAAACTAGGAGCCATAGTCAAGTCCCCAAATGATGTGGACATCCTACAGAAGGGCCTCGCTGAGGCAGATGCCTGGTGCCAGAGGCATGGTCTCAAGCTCAATGCCAAAAAGTGCAGTGTCATCCCCTTTAGTAAAAACTCTGTACCCATGAACTACCACATAAGCAGCAATCTACTTAACACCGAATGTGTTATAAGAGACCTTGGGACCCAGGTGGACAGTACTTTCTCCTTTGATAGTCACATCACCACAGAAGTCAGGAAGTCCTTCTACATGGCACACCTCATCATAAATGGGTTCTCATCCAGGAAAAAAGAGGTCATTGTTCCCCTCTATTCGACACTCATTAGACCCATTATAGAGTACAATGCCCCTTTTGGAATGTACCTCAGAAGACATCTGCAGCAGCTGGAAAGGCCGCAGAGGTACCTCACAAAGAGGATTACTGTCCTCAGACAAATGCTCTACACTGACCGCCTCATAAAACTCCAGCTTTACTCCGTAGCATATCGCCTACTCCGAGGTGATCTCTGCCTAACATATAAAGCTATGTCAAACCCTGAGCTGTTGGACATGCTACACCTAAAGAGGTCCCTCTTCATGCACATGTTTAACAAGACATGCTTTAGGCAAGTGACCATGTGGTGCCTACCCATGCACATGTATAACAAGACATGCTTTAGGCAAGTGACCATGTAGTGCCTAGCCATGCACATGTTTAAAAAGACATGCTTTAGGCAAGTGACCATGAGATCCCTCTCCATGTACATGTTTAACAAGACATGCTTTAGACACATGACCATGTGGTTCCTAGCCATGCACATGTTTAACAAGACATGCTTTAGGCAGGTTACCATGATATCCCTCTTCATGCACATATTTAACAAGACATACTTTAGGCAAGTGACCATGAGATGCCTAGCCATGCACATGTTTAATAAGACATGCTTTAAGCAAGTGCCCATGTGGTGCCTAGCCATACATGTTTACCAAGACATGCTTTAAGCATGGGACCATGTGGTGCCTAGCCATGCACATGTTTAACAAGACATGCTTTAGGCAAGTAACCATGCGGTGCTTAGACTTGCACATGTTTAACAAGACATACTTTAAGCAAGTGACCATGTGGTGCCTAGCCATGCTCATGTTTAACAAGACATGCTTTAGGCATGTGACCATCAGATCCCTCTCCATGCACCTGTTTACCAAGACATGCTTTAGGCAAGTGACCATGTGGTGCCTAGCCATGCACATGTTTACCAAGACATGTTTTAGGCAAGTAACCATGAGGTGCCTAGCCACCACATGTTTAACAAGACATGCTTTAGGCAAGTCACCATGTGGTGCTTAGCCTTGCGCATGTTTAACAAGACATGCTTTAGGCAAGTGACCATGTGGTGTCTAGCCATACACGTTCACCAAGGCATGCTTTAAGCACATGACCATATGGTGCCTAGCCATACACATGTCTAACAAGACATGCTTTAGTCAAGTAACCATGAGGTGCCTAGCCATGCACATGTTTAAGAACACATGCTTTAGGCAAGTGACCAGGAGGTGCCTAGACATGTACATGTTTAACAAGACATGCTTTAGACAAGTGACCATACAATGCTTACCTGTGCACATGTTTAACAAGACATGGTTTAGACACGTGACCATGAGGTGCTTAGCCATGCACGTTTAACAAAACAGGCTTTAAGCAAGTGAACATGTTGTGCCTAGCCATGCACATGTATAACAAGACATGCTTTAGGCAAAGTGACCATGACTCTACCCACACTTTTCTTTTTCCACTTATCCCTTTCTCCCTTAAGTTTTACTACCAACTTTTCTCCTTACCTTCTAACCTGCTTTCTTTAGCTTGCCTAACTACTTGCTTTCTTTTCACTCTGTGTAATACCATCACTCTCCTCTACCTCTGATCAATGATTAATTTTTACATACCTACACTTCAGATATCCTTTACTCAACTGTATTTTCTTGTGCCTGAATTTATCTCCTCAACCACATAACGTGAACTTTGATCTTAATCTTACTGTAACCTACTTAAGTTAGTTAAGACAATCTGTATTCTGTTGGGACATTTTGATTTGTTTGTGTTTTGTTCTCTGTTAAAAAGTTTGATCTACTTAGTTAAGTAGTCTTCATGTATTGTCGTAGTCTATTAGTGGAGCTTTTCTCCTCGGGCCTCTGCTGAAAATGGACATGTATCCAGCCAGACTAGCCCGGTTAACAAATGTAAAATAAAATAAAATAAATAATAATAAGTGCTTAGCCATGTACATGTTTAACAAGACATGCTTTAGGCAAGTGACCATGAGGTGCCTAGCAATATACATGTTTAACAAGACATGCTTTAGGCAATTGACCATGAGGTGCCTAGCCATGCACATGTTTAACAAGACATGCATTAGGCAAATGACCATACAATGCTTACCTGTGCACATGTATAACAAGACATGCTTTAGGCAAGTGATCATGTGGTGCCTAGTCATGCACGTTTAGCAAGACATGCTTTAGGCAAGTGACCATAAGGTGCCTCTCCATGCACATTTAACAAGACATGCTTTAGGCAAGTGATCATAAAGTGCCTAACTATGCACATGTTTACCAAGACATGCTTTAGGCAAGTGACCATGTGGTGCCTAGCCATGCACATGTTTAACAAGACATGCTTTAGGCAAGTGACCATGAGGTGCCTAGCCATGCACATGTTTAACAAGACATGCTTTAGGCAAGTAACCATGAGGTGCCTAACTATGTACAATTTACCAAGACATGCTTTAGGCGTGTGACCATGTGGTGCCTAGCCATGCACATGTTTACCAAGACATGCTTTAGGCAAGTGACCATGTGGTGCCTAGCCATGCACATGTTTAACAAGGCATGCTTTAGGCAAGTGACCATGTGGTGCCTAGCCATGCACATGTTTAACAAGACATGCTTTAGGCAAGTGACCATGAGGTGCCTAGCAATGCACATGTTTATCAAGACATGCTTTAAGCAAGTGACCATAAGGTGCCTAGCCATGTACATGTTTAACAATGCATGCTTTAGGCAAGTGTCCATGTGGTGCCTAGCCATGCAAATGATTAACAAGACATGCTTTAGGCAAGTGACCATGAGGTGTCTAGCTATGCACATGTTTAACAAGAAATGCTTTAGGCAAGTGACTATGAGATGCCAAGCCATGCACATGTTTAACAAGACATGCTTTAGGCAAGTGACCATGAGGTGTCTAGCCATGCACATGTTTAACAAGAAATGCTTTAGGCAAGTATCCATGAGATGCCTAGCCATACACATGTTTAACAAGACATGCTTTAGGCAAGTGACCATGTGGTGCCTAGCCATGCACATGTTTAACAAGACATGCTTTAGGCAAGTGACCATGAGATGCCTAGCCATGCACATGTTTAACAAAACATGCTTTAGGCAAGTGACTAGCAGGTACCTAGCCATGCATATATATAACAAGACATGCGTTAGGCAAGTGACCATGAAATGCCTAGCCATACACATGTATAAAAAGACATGTTTTAGGCAAGTGACCATGTGGTGCCTAGCCATGCACATGTTTAACAAGACATGCTTTAGGCAAGTGACCATACAATGCTTACCTGTGCACATGTTTAGCAAGACATGCTTTAGATAAGTAACCATACAATGCTTACCTGTGCACATGTATAACAATACATGCTTTAGGCAAGTGACCATGAGGTGCCTAGTCATGCACATGTTTAACAAGAAATGCTTTAGGCAAGTGACCATACAATGCTTACCTGTGCACATGTATAACAATACATGCTTTAGGCAAGTAACCATGAGGTACCTAGCTATGCACATGTTTAACAAGAAATGCTTTAGGCGAGTGACTAGCAGGTGCCTTGCCATGCACATGTATAACAAGACATGCTTTAGACAAGTGACCATGAGATGCCTAACCATGCACATGTTTAACAAGACATGCTTTAGGCAAGTGACCATGAGGTGCCTAGCCATGCACATGTTTAACAAGACATGCTTTAGGCAAGTGACCATGTGGTGCCTAGCCATGCACATGTTTAACAAAACATGCTTTAGGCAAGTGACCATAAGGTGCCTAGCCATGCACATGTTTAACAAGACATGCATTAGGCAAGTGACCATACAATGCTTACCTGTGCACATGTATAACAAGACATGCTTTAGGCAAGTGACCATGTGGTGCCTAGTCATGCACGTTTAGCAAGACATGCTTTAGGCAAGTGACCATAAGGTGCCTCTCCATGCACGTTTAACAAGACATGCTTTAGGCAAGTGATCATAAAGTGCCTAACTATGCACATGTTTACCAAGACATGCTTTAGGCAAGTGACCATGTGGTGCCTAGCCATGCACATGTTTAACAAGACATGCTTTAGGCAAGTGAACATGAGGTGCCTAGCCATGCACATGTTTTAAAAGACATGCTTTAGGCAAGTGACCTTGAGATCCCTCTCCATGCACATGTTTAACGAGACATGCTTTAGGCAAGTGACCAGGAGGTGCCTCTCCATACACATGTTTAACAAGACATGCTTTAGGCAAGTGAACATGAGGTGCCTAGCCATACACATGTTTAACAAGACATGCTTTATGCAAGTGACTCAAGGCACTCCTTAAACTGGAGAACATCGATATGTGTGCAGTGTCTGAGACCTGGTTGAAGGCTCCAGAGAGAGCACCCCTGCACTACCAGGCTATAACTCATACCACACTTTTTGGCTATGTAACCTGGACTGAAACACCAAAGGCGGAGGTGTGTCCATATTCATTAAGGATATCCACTCCTCCAGGCTAGTTGCTCAGCATAATGCAGCCAAGGTTATCCAAGTGTAACTAACTCTGGGCAAAACTGCAATCCAAATTGTAGCTTGCTACAGATCCCCCACCAGGACCCAGGATTCCCACTCCTTTTTTCTTGATGTATTGGAAAATATTAGGGTTCAACCAAACATCCTAATAATGGGCAACTTCAACTACCCCACCATTAACTGGGAAAACTACTCGTATACCAACTCCTTAGCTCAACGTTTTCTGGAATTCATAAACTCCAATGCCCTGGATCAACTTATCCACACCACCACCAGGGACAACAATATCCTAGACCTAGTCATTATCAACATGAGTGACCGGTGTTCCACACCTGAAGTCAACTCCTCATTGGTCCGATCTGACCATTAGCTAATCACCCTTGATATCCACATCCCGTCCCCACCCCCCATTAAGGAAACCATGGTAAAAGCTTTCTCCAAAGCCAACTTCATGCTTCTTAAGACAGAAGTGTTGAACTTCATGACACCCATGCAAATGACCAATACAGTTACAACTACTGAATCCTACACAAATGTACTCTATAAGCACTTACACAAGTGCATGGATCGTGCTATCCCAAACAGAACCAAGATGCTATCCTCCAAAAAATGAAGCCAATCTGATGGTCCCCTGCCATAAACAAACTGTACAACAGAATGAAAAAACTGTTGCAAAAGAGAGTAAAATCCCATCAGTGGAGGAGCTCCCTAGTCAGCCTCAGTAAGAAGGTGAGATCCCTTATAAGATCCTCCAAAGCTACCCACGAAAGCTAATTCCAAGGGCAACCACAAAGCATTCTATAGCTATGTCAAGAATATCGATGGCAACACCCAGATGTGCTCTGAGTTACAGCACAATGGCATGAAAATGACAGAACCAACTGATATTGCCAACATCCTGGCAGATAGGTTTAGTGCTAACTTTAACCCCCCCACCCCCTAAAGAGCCCATATCTATACAGGAAGAATGCAGAGTCCCTGTAATCACAACTATGCAGGTAAAATCTGCACTCTCTAAAGCCAAAAACAGAGCATCCATGGGACCGGACAACATACCAGGCTGCGTTTTACATGAACTTCAGAACAAACTGGCTCCCCACGTAAGCACAATGTTCAATAATAGCCTCCTATCAGGCTTTGTGCCCAATGAATGGCCCACAGCAACAGTTGTCCCACTCCACAAAGGGGGAGCCATCACTGATCCTGAGAACTATAGACCTATTAGCCTGACGAGCCTGGTCTGCAAGGCCATGGAATGTATCATCATGGAACTCATAAACAAAGACATTGGTAACCTCCAAACTCTGGATCCCACCCAGTTCGCGTTTGTGAAAGGCACATCGTGCCTCCTGAACCTGATCAACTTCTATGATGCAGTCACCAAAGCTGTAGATGAGGGTAAGGTGGTTCACATAGCCTATCTCGACATCGTCAAGGCTTTTGACACCATCCCCCATTCTGGAATTATAGCTAAATTCACTAAACTAGGTATAAATCCCTACATCACAAGATGTGTTGCCAACTGGCTCATTGACAGAACCCACACTGTAAACGTTGCTGACTCCAAATCTGACCTCAAAGCAGTGACAAGTAGAGTACCACAGGGTTCCATCCTGGGACTTCTCCTGTTTGGTATCTACTCCCCTGAAGTACAGGCTAACACAGAAGGCCTCTGACTAATGAAGTTCACAGATGACTGCAAACTAGGAGCCATAGTCAAGTCCCCAAATGATGTGGACATCCTACAGAAGGGCCTCGCTGAGGCAGATGCCTGGTGCCAGAGGCATGGTCTCAAGCTCAATGCCAAAAAGTGCAGTGTCATCCCCTTTAGTAAAAACTCTGTACCCATGAACTACCACATAAGCAGCAATCTACTTAACACCAAATGTGTTATAAGAGACCTTGGGACCCAGGTGGACAGTACTTTCTCCTTTGATAGTCACATCACCACAGAAGTCAGGAAGTCCTTCTACATGGCACACCTCATCATAAATGGGTTCTCATCCAGGAAAAAAGAGGTCATTGTTCCCCTCTATTCGACACTCATTAGACCCATTATAGAGTACAATGCCCCTTTTGGAATGTACCTCACAAGACATCTGCAGCAGCTGGAAAGGCCACAGAGGTACCTCACAAAGAGGATTACTGTCCTCAGACAAATGCTCTACACTGACCACCTCATAAAACTCCAGCTTTACTCCGTAGCATATCGCCTACTCCGAGGTGATCTCTGCCTAACATATAAAGCTATGTCAAACCCTGAGCTGTTGGACATGCTACACCTAAAGAGGTCCCTCTTCATGCACATGTTTAACAAGACATGCTTTAGGCAAGTGACCATGTGGTGCCTACCCATGCACATGTATAACAAGACATGCTTTAGGCAAGTGACCATGTAGTGCCTAGCCATGCACATGTTTAAAAAGACATGCTTTAGGCAAGTGACCATGAGATCCCTCTCCATGTACATGTTTAACAAGAGATGCTTTAGACACATGACCATGTGGTTCCTAGCCATGCACATGTTTAACAAGACATGCTTTAGGCAAGGGATCATGAGGTGCCTAGCCATGCACATGTTTAACAAGACATGCTTTAGGCAAGTTACCATGATATCCCTCTTCATGCACATATTTAACAAGACATACTTTAGGCAAGTGACCATGAGATGCTTAGCCATGCACATGTTTAATAAGACATGCTTTAAGCAAGTGCCCATGTGGTGCCTAGCCATACATGTTTACCAAGACATGCTTTAAGCATGGGACCATGTGGTGCCTAGCCATGCACATGTTTAACAAGACATGCTTTAGGCAAGTAACCATGTGGTGCCTAGACTTGCACATGTTTAACAAGACATACTTTAAGCAAGTGACCATGTGGTGCCTAGCCATGCTCATGTTTAACAAGACATGCTTTAGGCATGTGACCATCAGATCCCTCTCCATGCACCTGTTTACCAAGACATGCTTTAGGCAAGTGACCATGTGGTGCCTAGCCATGCACATGTTTACCAAGACATGTTTTAGGAAAGTAACCATGAGGTGCCTAGCCACCACATGTTTAACAAGACATGCTTTAGGCAAGTCACCATGTGGTGCTTAGCCTTGCGCATGTTTAACAAGACATGCTTTAGGCAAGTGACCATGTGGTGCCTAGCCATACACGTTTACCAAGGCATGCTTTAAGCACATGACCATATGGTGCCTAGCCATACACATGTCTAACAAGACATGCTTTAGTCAAGTAACCATGAGGTGCCTAGCCATGCACATGTTTAAGAACACATGCTTTAGGTAAGTGACCAGGAGGTGCCTAGACATGTACATGTTTAACAAGACATGCTTTAGACAAGTGACCATACAATGCTTACCTGTGCACATGTTTAACAAGACATGCTTTAGACACGTGACCATGAGGTGCTTAGCCATGCACGTTTAACAAAACAGGCTTTAAGCAAGTGATCATGTTGTGCCTAGCCATGCACATGTATAACAAGACATGCTTTAGGCAAAGTGGCCATGAAGTGCTTAGCCATGTACATGTTTAACAAGACATGCTTTAGGCAAGTGACCATGAGGTGTCTAGCCATGCACATGTTTATCAAGACATGCTTTAGGCAATTGACCATGAGGTGCCTAGCCATGCACATGTTTAACAAGACATGCTTTAGGCAATTGACCATGAGATCCCTCTCCATGCACATGTTTAACAAGACATGCTTTAGACATGTGACCATGTGGTGTCCAGCCATGCACATGTTTAACAAGACATGCTTTAGGCAAGTGACCATGTGGTGCCAAACCATGCACATGTTTAACAAGACATGCTTTTGACACGTGACCATGTGGTGCCTAGCCATGCACATGTTTAACAAGAAATGATCTAGACACATGACCATGTGGTGCATAGTCATGCACATGTTTAATAAGACATGCTTTAGACACGTGACCATGTGGTTCCCAGTCATGCACATGTTTAACAAAACATACTTTAGACATGTGACCATGTGGTGCCTAGCCATGCACATGTTTAATGAGACATGCTTTAGACACGTGACCATGTGGTGCCTAGCCATGCGCATGTATAACAAGACATGCTTTAGACATGTGACCATGTGGTGCCCAGCCATGCACATGTTTAACAAGAAATGCTCTAGACACATGACCATGTGGTGCATAGCCATGCACATGTTTAATAAGACATGCTTTAGACACACGACCATGTGGTGCCTAGCCATGCACATGTATAACAAGACATGCTTTAGACATGTGACCATGTGGTGCCCAGCCGTGTACATGTTTAACAAGACATGCTTTAGAAACGTGACCATGTGGTGCCCAGCCATGCACATGTTTATCAAGACATGTTTTAGGCAATTAACCATGTGGTGCTTAGCCATGCACATATTTAGTGAGACATACTTTAGATACGTGACGATGTGGTACCCAGCCATGCACATGCATAGCATAGCAAGACATGCTTTAGACACGTGAGCATGTGGTGCCCATCCATGCACATGTTTAACAAGACATGTTTTAGACAAGTGACCATGTGCTGCCTAGCCATGCACATGTTTACTGAGACATGCTTTAGACATATGACCATGTGGTGCCTCGCCATGCACATGTATAAAAGACATGCTTTAGACACATGACCATGTGGTGCCCAGCCATGCACATGTTTAACAAGACATACTTTAGACACATGACCATGTGGTGCCTAGCCATGCACATGTTTAACAAGACATACTTTTGACACGTGACCATGTGGTGCCCAGCCATGCACATGTATAACAAGACATACTTTAGACACGTGTCTATGTGGTGCCCAGCCATGCACATGTTTAGCTAGATGTGGTTAAAAGTTCTTGCTATCCTTTCCCAGCTTTTAATAAGGGTCACCTTCCAAATCAAGCAGCATCACGTCATAACTCTGGAGTAAATGTGTGGCTACCCATCCAATCATCAATACAAGGCTGGGAATATGTTGAGTTAGGAACCTATCCCTCCAGTATGTCTTTTTTACTTCTTGATGTGAAATTAGTGCCGTGCGGTGGAATTTTGGAGAGGCACGGGTTTGGCAAATAAATAAGAGGTCAAATAGGATTGTGACTTTCATGGTTTGAGAAGCAAGTCATAGATTCCCTCGATGCCTCTGGTAGGCTGCCTGGTATAATGATGGCTGTGTACTGGGATTGCTGAAGAACCTAAAGTGTTCAGTTTTCTTGGTTGGAAATCTCTGGGGCCTTTTCAACTGAGTGATGTGCTTTGAATTGTACATACAAAAGATTAAATGCATTTGGTGATGGGCCTGACAAGTGAAGAAGACTGTGGTATGGTGACATTCCTGGATCATGAGGAAATGGACTTCAAAATTAACTGGACAAGATGAAAGTATTTCCTGAAAACAGTGAAAACATGACAGTCAAAATAAAGGGAGTTAAGTGCTTAAGTACTCAGGTCTCTTATGACCATGTCTGTCTGAAGTCGAGCACCATTTCTAACATATGAGGTGGAAGTGGCTTTTTTGCAGAGTACTATTGCACTGTATTTGTTTTGTATTTAGCTCGATTCACTTTATGGTACACAAGATCTGTGCACATTTCAGCTCTTGCTAGAGCCATTTAAGTATTTGTGGACTAGCAGATAATAGTACGGAGAATGCAGCCATCATTAAAGTTAGTTAACCACATCTGGGATGGTGGCCTAGATTCTGCAACATAAATGTCAAAGAAGAGAGCGTCCAGAACTGAACCCTGTGGTAACCCAGTAGTTACAGGTTTGCATTTTGAGTGGGGTAGAAGCAATTTTCACAGCATGTAATCCAATGAATAGCCAACTGGTAATACTACAGGTAATGTAGGGCTTTCCATTATGTTTAATGTTTAGTACTACCATCAAGGAAGTTAATGTCAAAAACTGTGAAGATAAGCAGTGTGCATTGGCTGACCACTATCTGTATCCTCTGTGATCTTTTCTAAGAAGCTAACTGAGATCAGGAGGCAGGACCGGTCATTCACAAAACTGACCCTGTTGAGACCTAGGTCATTTATGATGCCTGTGCCTATATTAACATACTCTGCTATGATATGTAATATACGTGATAAGGCTGGTGACGCTGATGGGCCTATAATTACCACATCTGTATGGGGAACATTGTTGTCAAGTCAGTGACGATTCTCCAGGCATCAGGTACAAACTCTGTTGGTAGGCTGAGGGTAGAGAGTTTAAGTATGGCTCAGATACTGCATACTTGAAATTGATGAGAATTTAGTCTGATATGTCGCCTGGCCTCATGGAACCATTATTTGTAACCTTTAACAAGGATTCTGAGACTTGTTCCACAGTAATTTCAGGGAACACTAAATGTTCAGGTATTGTTGAGACAACAATTAAGATAAGTAGAGTAATGTTAGCACTAAATTTGTCTGCTAAGATATTGGTTATATCCTTGGGATTGAAATATGTGATATTATTATGATGTGTTTACTGCATCGTTGGACATTATTTCTTAATTCTTTGGGATACTTGAAGAACGTTTTATAGTTTATTTTTGCTATCTGCAGTGAAAGACATTTTCAGTTGCTTTGACATTGGGGTGGTGTCACTAAACTTTATGGAGAAGATGAGTAATCTGCTGTCAGATTTAGCCAAGGATGATTAGATGTTGGGTGGGATACAGGTGGGAGCTAGGCTGATATGGACCACATCAAAGATATTAGAGACACTAGTGAGTAGTTTTACAGCTTGTTCCAGTGCACTGACATTAACAAAGTCTAAAAAACGATAAGTGTATCCATTATTGGAAAAGGAATTCTGCCAATCAAGGCTTGGATAATTCAAATCATCTAGCAAGAAGACATTTGGTTTGATATTAATGCTTCAATGATGTTAAGACACTGCGGAGGAAATAGATGGGAATCTATAGACAACAATGAAGAAATAGCTGGATCTGAATCTCCAGAAGCTCAAAGTGAGGACTGTGGATAATCTGACTTAAGGTGATGCTGTGTCAGACAAATACAGATACTGCCTCATAGTTATCCAAGGGCTTGAAGGTGGGAATAGATGCCAAACCCTGGTGTTTTTTTTTTTTTTATTCTGTATTGCTTTGTCTGCATGAAATTTTGAGGAGCCTTCCTGTTGCATTGAAGTTATGCCTGAGTAACTTTATACATATTAATGTGTTCAAATGACATAAGGATCTCAAGTTGTGGAATCTTTCTTTGTAAGACTCCTGGCATTGATTAGGGTCCACCATGATGTCTGAATCTGAGTTTGCTATGTTAGAATGGCTAATAAGGAGACTAACTGAAAAAGGTACTATATGAGCAGCAAAAACTGAAAAAAGGTACTATAAGAGCAGCAAAAACTGAAAAAGGTACTATATGAGCAGCAAAAATGTTAACTATCATCTATAAGTCCCGAAAAAAAAAAGCTGTATGGTTTGTCTCTGACAAATAATGGATCATCTTAAAATGACACCAGCTATTCAGGCAATCTTTAAAACCAATTATTTTTGCATTAGTACCTGGGCATCATTCTGGGGGGAAGAAGTGTCTTTTCCTGTCAGACATAAAGTTCCCATCATGTGTCTCTGCATGTCTGTCTGGGTGGGGAACTTCTGTCATTCATTCCTCCATAGGCCCCCACTAGGTCATAAGGTTATAATAATATTTTATTTATTATTTATTTATTTATTTAACATTTGTTAACTGGGAAAGTCCGACTTGGAATGAAGCCAATTTTCAGTGGAGGCCCAGAGAGAAATGCTCCAGATGCATGTCTTTGAACATGGGAGGAAACCAGAGCAACCGGAGGAAACCCACACAAAACCAGGGAGGACATGCAGACTCTGCACAAAAGTCATCCCAGCTACTGCTGCACCACTGTGCCATCCATATTTGATATGGTGTACAAGGTTTAAGGTAAATTATGCAATGACTGGCCATTAATATTTGAAAACAAGCATGCTGATTGGCCAGCCCAACCAGCATGCCTGTTGTAAATCCCAGAATATAGCAACAGAAAAAGGTCCAGTCACCAGGACTTCTTTCTGTTCGTATATTCCATAATAGTTCATAGGTTCATAGTTTCTGTTCGTATATTCCATAACTTTTATTTATTTATTTTTTTTTACAAAAAAAAAAAAAAAATCTATAGTCCGGACTCCAGATATACCAGAGAGGCAGCATGGAGGAAAGACAAAGAAAACCAGGTATGTTATTTAAAACTAAAGACACGTACCTGATTGTCTTTGCATTTCCTCCCGTCTGTCTCTCTCTCTCTCTCTCTCTCTCTCCTACCTCTAATGTAGCTGAAACGTTTTTAATAAAAAAAAAAAAAACAAAACAAAAATGGAGCAATGGAAACTTTCTTTTCTCCATTGCTTCCTTTTCATAGCATTGATGTACTGGGTATGCGTGGGAGCACTACGCATGCGCAGTACATCAAAACAAGGCAGCAGAATACCACAAGCCATGGAAGAGCAGTACTGTGCCATTATACAAAGACATTATTTAAGAAAAGTACGTTTTTTTTTTTCTTAAATAATGTCATTGTATAATAGTAATAACTGACTCCATGGTTGTGGTATACTGAAATGTACCCACAGTTGGTTTTATTTAATCACGCCAACCATGGGTAAATCTTCAATATACCACACCACGTCATCGGATATTGCTTACATATTTGATTGGTTTAAGAGAGCTTAGGGCCCTTGTGACATCATGACTCCGGACAGTGGACAAATAACTTACAGTCACCTTGTTCTTGCCCAGTGTGGCTAAGTGTGGAGTCACCTCTGCCAAAAACATTTCCCTTTGTAGAAAAGACTTAGATGGACTTAAGGGTTCAGATCTCCTTCCTGGTGACTCTTGGATGACCTACAGGGATTTGCAATATGAGTTCAGTGGGCATATACACTATTGCTTATACTCTTAAGATAATTACACTATTTCTGAGAAAAAAATAATATTTCAGTGCTAAAATGGCAAGTTTAATGTAGGAAATGTATACTGAAGTGCACTCATACATTTTTCATTTCATGATAATTTTTGCATAAAACATGCAGATTGTGTAATTTCTCTGAATGTTGCAATTTACGAAAATAATCACACCTGAAATTTATTAAAGGCATTATTTTCATGTCCTAAGAGACGTGTACATTTTGGGGACGTGACTGTTTTACATCAAATCACTCTAAACTGTACACTTAAGTTCACTTGTGTCCTAACTCTTATTGAAAGGTAATATTGTTTTTATCACCAATGAAAATGAGTCATTTCCTGCAAATAGAGATATAACATATATAGCTTGTATGAGGTCTGCCAATTGTAGCTAAGATCGAGCTCTGTACTGCTGACCCACTCTGGGTACTGTCTATGCTTGGCAGTTGTACAATAAAGGATAATCCTCAGGGAAAGAAAGGGAATATGTCTCTTCCCTGGGGATGGTGTTCTATCGTAGTTAGTATATATATATATATATATATATATATATATATATATATATATATATATATATATATATATATATGTATATATATATATATGTATATATGGATTCACTTCAGAAGCTCGAATTAACAAAATCTCGAACTGCAAATAACCGAAACCAAAAGATTGAGTTTCAGAAACTCAAACTTCTGAAGTGAAACCAACAAAAAAAAAAAAGGCAAACTTAAACTTTTGCAGGGTCTGTGCCCCCACACCCCCTACTTAAATATACCAACTCCAAGATCGCTGCAGTGGGGAAATGGAAATCTCCCATCTTGCGCTGTATGCGGAAGCGCAAAACGGGAGATTTCTCATTTCCTGTCAACACCGCAAAAAAAATAAAACATTACGTACACACAGAGAGTACAAGAATCCTTGCCTCTGTGTGCACGCAATGTATTAAGGTAAGTAAACTCTTATTTTTAAACACTACACATATTCCATTTACTGAAATCTCGATCATATGGTCTCGACCATATGAAATTGAATTTCAGTAATCGATATGTGAAGTGTTCCCATATATATATATATATATATATATATATATATATATATATATATATATATATGGGTCCACTTTGTAATTTCGAAATACTGAAATCCTGCTTTGTAATTTCGAAATACTGAAATCCCGAAATTCAGTATTTCGAAATCACAAAGCCGAATACTCAAAGTTCCTAAACCGGCAGAAGCGCAAAATTCAAAATCCCGAAGCACGGAGATTTTGAATTTACGTTTCCACCGGTGCGGTGTGTGGATGTTTGGGTTTAATTTAGGTAAGTCTGTGTGTATAAGTATGTTGGTTAGGGGCTTTAGTGTGTGTAAGTGCGTGTTGTGTGTGTTGTGAATGTGATGTGTGTGTGAGGGACTGCAAGATGTGTGTGCGAGTTTCGTTTGTGTTTCTGTTTGGGCGGTCTCTGAGTTAAGTGAGGGGGGTGTGGGGGGCTGCATGTAAAAACTGTACATATGATATACGTTTGTGTTTCTGTTTGTGCGGTCTCGGAGTTAAGTGGGGGCGTGTGGGGGGCTGCATGTAAAAGCTACACATATGATATATATATATTTTTTTATTTATTTATCATTTGTTGACCAGGAAAGTCCGACTAGGTTCCACAGAGCCTGTTTTCAGCAGAGGCCCGGGGACAAATGCTCCAGATGCATGTCTTTGGAATGTGGGAGGAAACCGGAGTACCCAGAGGAAACCCACGCGAACACAGGGAGAACATACAAACTCCACACAGAAAGCACCCAAGCCGAGAATCGAACCAGTGAACCTCTTGCTGTGAGGATATACGTTTGTGTTTCTGTTTGTGTGGTCTCTGAGTTAAGTGGGGGGTGGGGGGCTGCATGTAAAAACTGTAGATACGATATACGTTTGTGTTTCTGTTTGTGCAGTCTCGGAGTTAAGTGGGGGGTGTGGGGGGCTGCATGTGAAAACTGTACATATTATATATTTATTGTAAATAATTTCATTTGTGTCATTGTCTCTTTGTTATCATTGCTGTAGATGTTATTCAGAAGTTATTATTTGTACAAATTATGCACATGGATGTACTCTCTTATTGCTCTTGTGTAAATTGTTGTCATTTCTGATCTTGACCCGATGCAGTGGCTGAAAAGGGTCATCAGAAATACCCAGGTGTAATAGATCCCCTAGAACTTAACATTCACACAGATAACATCAGCAAGTCTGTCCTATATGGACAGACTCAAAACACTCCAGCTATTCTGTCTCATATCACCTACTTAGAGCCAATCTCTGCTTGACTTACAAAGCCATGTCTGATCCAGCTCTGTTAGAAATGCTACATCTAAAGAAATCGCAATCTGTCTGCACCACATGCTCCAGAGACCTCAACCTCATTACCACAATTAACAAAACATGCTGGAGGGACAGGTTCATAACACAGAGACTGCCCATGCTATGGAACAGACTTCCCATACATGTCAAGCAGAGCACCTCACTAACCCTCTCCAAGAGAAATCTTAATGACTGGATGGGAAATAGAAAGTTCACCCCAGGGATCACTACAGTGGCTCTACTTGACAGAAGCACTGGGAACTAAGGTCAGGTGGCATGATGCCAGGGTAATTCTATGGGCTAGACTTGTAAATGCTCCAGGGCCATTAGACTAGTACACACCTATCAACCTATGAACAACAAACACGATACACAGTTAAAACATTGTTACCACATCTCTCATCTGCTTTTCCAATATAAACTTATAGCCATAGCCAAAAATGTCCTAACACCCAAATCAGAGTATGCTTTTCCCCTGATCATAATTAATTCTTCACAGAAACCCAAAAGATTCAAATAACCATAGGTTCATAGGTTCATAGGTAGGTACTAGGCTACTAAGTAAGCCTTGCCAACAAGGATCCCTGACTTACGCCACCCAAGAAAGTAATTTTCCTGTGCCCCTGTCGAGCAGAGCCACAGAAGTGATCCCCAGAGTGTATTTCCTATTCCCCATCCACTCATCAAGATTTTTCTTGAAGAGTGCTAATGAGGAACTTTGCTTGACATAGATGGGTAGCTTGTTCCAGAGTATGGGAAGTCTCTGGGACAGGAATCTATCCCTCCAGCATGCCCTGTTTATTGTGATGACAAGTTTTAGGTCCCTAGAGTGTATAGCTCGGAGGGATTGAGACTTCTTTAGGTGTAGCATGGCCAACTGCTTTGGGTTTAACAAAGCTTTATATGTTAGGCAGAGGTCTCCTTAGAGTAGGCGATATGCTACAGAGTAAAGCTGGAGTTTTTTGAGTCGGTCAGTGTAGGACATTTTTTGAGACCAGTAATTCTCTTTGTGAGGTACTTCTGTGGCCTTTCCAGCTGCTGTAGATGTCTTGTTAGGTACATTCCAAAAGGGGCGTTGTACTCTATAATGGGTCTAATGAGTGTCGAGTAGAGGGGAACAATGGCCTTTTTTTTCCTGGATGAGAATCCTTTTGTGATGAGGTGTGCCATGTAGAAGAATGTGATTATCAAAGGAGAGACTACTGTCCACCTGGGTCCCGAGGTCTCATATCAAACATTTGGCGTTAAGTAGACTGCTGCCAATGTGGTAGTTCATGGGTATAGAGTTTTTACCAAAGGGGATGACAATGCACTTTTTTGGCATTGAGCTTGAGGCCATGGCTCTGACACCAGGCATCTGTCTCAGTGAGGCCCTTTTGAAGGTGAGGCCAGTCTGTAGGATGTCCACATCATTTGAGGACTCGACTATGGCTCCTAGTTTGCAGTCATCTGAGAACTTCATTAGCCAAAGGCCTTCTGTGTTAGCCTGTCCTTCAGAGAAGTAGATACCAAACAGGAGAGGTCCCAGGACTGAACACTGTGGTAGTCCACTTGTCACTGGTTTGAAGTCAGATTTGGAGTCTGCAACTTTTACAGTGTGGGTTCTGTCAGTGAGCCAGTTGGCAACCCATCTTATGATGTAGGGATTTCTACCTAGTTTACTGAGTTTAGCTATAATTCCGGAATGGGGGATGGTGTTGAAAGCCTTGGCGAGGTCAAGATAGGCTGTGTGAACCACCTTACCCTTGTCTACGGCTTTGGTGACTGCCTCAAAGAAGTCAATCAGGTTCAGGAGGCAAGATCTGTCTTTCACAAACCTGAACTGGGTGGGGTCCAGAGTTTGGAGGTTACCAATGACTTTGTTTATGAGTTCCATGATGATACATTCCATGGCTTTACAGACCAGGCTCGTCAGGCTAATAGGGCAATAGTTCCCGGGATCAGTGGTGGCTTCCCCTTTGTGGAGTGGGATAACTGTTGCTGTATGCCATTCAGTGGTCACAAAGCCTGACAAGAGACTATGATTGAACATGGTGCTTAGGTGGGGAGCCAGTTCGTTCTGAAGTTTGTGTAAAATGCAGCCTGGGATGTTGCCCGGTCCCATGGATGCTGTGTTTTTGGCTTTAGAGAGTGCAGCTTTTACCTGCATAGTTGTGATTACAGGGACTCTGCATTCTTCCTGTATAGATATGGGCCCTTTAGGGGGGTGAGAGGGGGGTAAAGTTAGCAATGAACCTATCTGCCAGGATGTTGGCAATATTAATTGGTTCTGTAATTTTCATGCCGTTGTGCTGTAACTCAGAGCAGATCTGGGTGTTGCCATTGATATTTTTGACATAGTTGTAGACTGCTTTGTGGTTGTCCTTAAAATCAGTGGCAATTTTGTTTTCATAGCTGGCTTTGGAGGATCTTATACGTGATCTCAGCTTCTTACTGAGGCTGACCAGTCAGCTCCTCCACTCATGGGATTTTACTCTCTTTTGCAACAGTTTCTTCCTTCTGTTGTAGAGTTTGTTTATGGCAGGGGACCACCAGTTTGGCTTCCTTTTTTTGGAGGATAGCGTCTTGGTTCTGTTTGGAATAGCATGATCCATGCATACATGTAAGTGCTTATAGAGTGCATTTGTTTAGGATTCGGCAGTTGTAACTGAATTGTCCATCTGTATGCATGCCATGAAGTTCACCACTTCTGTCTTAAGAAGCATGAAGTTGGCTTTGGAGAAAGTTTTTACCATGGTTTCCTTAATGGGGGGTGGGGGTTGGATGTGGATATCTAGGGTGATTAGTTTATGGTCAGATCTGACCAACGAAGAGTTGACTTCAGGTGTGGGGCACCAGTCATTCATATTGGTAATGACTAGGTCTAGGATATTGTTTCCCCTGGTGGGGCTGTGGATATGTTGATCCAGAGCATTGAAAATTTATGAATTCCAGAAAGCATTGAGTGAAGGAGTTGGTACATGAGTGGTTTTCCCAGTTAATGATGGGGTTGTTGACATCACCCATTATTAGGGTGTTTGGTTGAATCCTAATATTTTCCAATATATCAAGAAAAGAGGTGTGGGAATCCTGGGGCATGGTGGGGGATCTGTAGCAAGCTACAATTTGGATTGCAGTTTTTCCCAGAGTTAGTTGCACTTGGATAACCTCGGATGCATTATGCTGAGCAACTAGCCTGTAGGTGTGATATCCTTAATGAATATGGACACACCTCCACCTTTGGTGTTCCAGAATCCAGGCTAGATGGCCGAAAAGTGTGGTATGAGCTGTAGCCTGGTAATGCAGGGTGCTCTCTGGAGCCTTGAACCAGGTCTCAGTCACTGCACAGACATTGATGTTCTCCCTTTTAAGGAGTGCCTCGAGGGAGTGCATTTTGAGATTTAGACTTCTAGCATTGAGTACCATTGCCCTCAGTTTTTGCTTGCCTGATCCTGTTGTGGTGGTGAATTTGTCATTTGAACCTTGCCTAAAAACGGCACTATAGGGGCAGCAAGAGCCTTAGCCAGTATCCGGAATCCTGGGGGTGACAGGTGCAGGCCATCTCTGGCAAAGCATCGTCGTCTGTTGACCATGTCATCCCAGGCAGACAGATACTGGATCCCCTTAGAATGACACCAGAAGCTTAACCAGTTATTGAAGTCAATCATTTTGTCCTTGTACTGCGGCATCATTCTGGGTGAAGGCAGAATGCTACTCAGGGCTAGGGTCATACCTGCCAGGGCTACAAGATCAGAGAGCTCTTCCATGCCTCTTTACATGTAGTCTAGGGAGGTACTTTAGATTTGCACTCCTTGCTGATCTCATTTGCCATCAGTGCCTACTATTAGAAAAGTTACACTGGTTTCCCATTACAGATAGGGCCACATTTCTGCTAAATACCCTTATAAATAAAATTATTACACTTGGCTGCTGTCTTCCCCTTAAAAGAGCAGTTCAACTAAAGGACCAGTTTTAGAAACTCCCAAGAAAATTCCCTTATACTTGTTGGACAGAAAATTAAGCTTACTACTGCAGAAAAAACATTCACTGGAATAGGACCTGTGACATGGAACCAACTACCTAACAAAGTAAAAACATGTAAAACTTTGGAATATTTCAAAGGAAATCTGAAAACATCATCTACAAAATTAATCTAAGTGCTGCTATTTTCAAGGCACCAGTTAACTGCAACTAAGTCATAGAGTCTGCACAAATGCATTGAAAAGAACTTCCCACCATATAAATATATGAGCTGATGTTGTCAATTTTCATTTACCCTTGACCTTTGGGAATACAGTTTCGATCCTCGGAACCAGCTTTGCAGTTACACAGCTTGTGCCAGCCAAGAACTCTCAAGCTAAGACTCTACCCACAATACCCCTCTCCAAATTACTACAGATCTCATTTGACCCTCTTGTAGCAAGATACATTAGCCAGATTCTATTGCAAGCTAAGTGAAATGTCATAGTTTTTTTCGTGAATTTCCCTGTTTAATCATATGTACATATATATATATATATATATATATATATATATATATTTAAATGTATATATATATATCTATATATATATATATATATATATATATATATATATATATATATATATATATATATATATATGTATGTACACACACACACACACACACACACACACACACACACACACACACACACACACACACACACACACACTTTATCAGTACTTTCTTCTACCCACTTTGTTTTTCCTGTGCTATCCCTCTCCCTTAGCATGTGCTTCTCTCTACCGTTGCTGGTAGATCTTTTCTTCCTTCTAGTTTTCTTTCACTTTTCCTTGTCAAGTGAGTGGTGAGTGTGCCTTTTACCCTACGGTATTCTTAGGTAGTTTAGGCCTACCATTGCCGTGTGTGTGTGTGTGTGTGTGTGTGTGTGTGTGTGTGTGTGTGTGTGTGTGTGTGTGTGTGTGTGTGTGTGTGTGTGTGTGTGTGTGTGTGTGTGTGTGATTGCTGCCTGTTGACCTTTGTTTTTTTTTCTGCCTGTCAACATAGCAGACATGTCAAGTGGAACGCCTTACTGGCCCTCTTCAAGAAAAATCTTGAGTGGATGGGAAATAGTAAATTCACCCCGGTGATCACTCCAGTGGCTCTACTTGACAGAGGCACTGGGAAATAAGACTGGGTGGCACAATGCCAGGGTAATCCTATGGGCTAGGCTTGTAAAGGCTCCAGGGCCATTAGCCTAGTATACACCTATGAACCTATCAACCTATATATCAAAATGAACTACTGGCTTTAAACAATGCCAGATTTGTGGATGGAAAATGCTCAATTTTGATGGGCATTCTTCCTGTGTGTATTGCTTGGGCCTGGCTCATCTTCAACAAGACTGTACAATTTGCCAAGGGTTCAGTCACTGGGCCTTAGCTGAAAAAAAAATTAATTTTGAATGGTCTAATTAAGTCGTCTTTTGGGGAGGCTCTGCCCACCGACACGTCCCCCTCTAAATCTGAATTTGGGCTTAAGAAAAGTCACTCTGTGCTGGTGTCTCCTATGGCTGCAGCAACCAAAAAGCATAAGCCTTCTGCTCCCACTGCTTCAGTGGAACTGAAGGCTAAAGTTTGAAAACTATCAGAACCAACTACCTAAGCACTGTCTATAACTACAGCTCCACAAATCTCAGTGCTGGTCACATCATTACCGACATCTTCAGCTTCCCTGTTGGTACTGAATCCAACTACTATGATTGCAGAAATATGGGAACCACCATTGGTGCAGAAAGAAAACATACTTGCTGTACCCAGGACAAGATGTTTGCTTTCTATTGACCCCTTTGTGGGACAGCTCCCCAGTCCCTTCCTTGACAGACCAGGATTCCTCCTGGAGTCTGACTGAGGATGATGTTGTGAGGTTGGTGGATCAGCTGCTAGTAGCTACAGGTCTTTCTGCTTCTTCCCAGACCCCACTCCCCTCTGGAAATGGGGCCTTCTCTCCCAGGACTCCACCAAATGTTCCTCCTCTAACCCCCTCTGAGGGCTTAGGGCTTATGACTCAAATCCCTCCTGTTCCAGTTGCTCTGGTGCAGATATTATTTCCCCCTTTGGTTCCAGAGTCTTCCTTGACTACCTGAGTTCTGTCGGAACCAAAGGACTCCTGGGACAATAGCTCTGGTGTCAGAGTTCCAAATCAACTCCAGTTTTTTTTATTTGGAGTTGTCCTTGACTTTCAGAGCCTTGGCTGATGTGGGATCTTCCTCAACTCCTGCTTCAGGGGTAGGTCTCTCAGAGGGGGAGGGGTGTGACCTCAGTTCCGAGGTTGTCCTTCTTGTTTCCAAGTTCCCATCCCTCTTCGGGGAGGTCTGCCTTCCAGGTAATGGAAAGGGCATTGGCCTCTCCAGGCTCTCAGCTGGTCTCTTCCATGTTGGAGTTTTATCCCAGGACTCCATCTTGTTCAGAGCTGCCACCACCCTCCACACCCATGCAGCAAACATGTAATCTGAAAGATACACCTGCACAGGGCCTCTCTTCTTCAGAGTCCTCCTCAGAGATTCCCACTGAGGAGCCACTCCAGAAAAAACACATGTAAGAGGAAACACTTAGATTCCCCAGAGGAATTTGTCACAGAAGACACTAACTTTGATTATGGAGAGGTTCCTCCCGGTCACCCCCCCCCCCCCCAGAAGACTTCTCCTTCAGAGACATTCTGTAGATTCTGAACCAGAGTGGTAAATGGCAGCCCAAAGACCCTACCTCTGAGGAGTCAGTGTACTTGCAGGCTTTTGGTGCTCACCTCTTTACTTCTTGGGTGACTCCTCCGACTAATGATCTCATTAAATTGATTGCACAGCAGGCTTGGAAGGCTCCTGATTCCATAGAGCCAATTTCCTGGAGACCAGACAAAATACTCTCAGCTCCAGAAGACCACCAGAATTGGGCTAAGAGGTTATCAGCAGATGTTATGGTGGTGGTGGTGATGGTCACCAAAAAAGGAATTAGCTGAAGAGAGATCCACTGTTCATCCCCCTAATCAAAAGTTTAGAGTGATGAACAGATTCTTTATGCAGGCATACACATCACTGACCTTTGCTTTAAGGACTTTGAATTTTATGGCACATTTTACTAGGCTCCAGAGGGAATTGATCAAGGAGTTATCAGATACCCTAGCAGGAACTGTGTCTGACAGTGGCCTTCCAGCTAGTCACCCTGGAGTCTATTTCCAACTCATCCATGAAGCCCATTGCACATGCAGCCAAAGGGATGATGAGGCACCGGGTTTAGATGTTTCCATAAGGTGTCACACCTGGATGCTCTTGTGTGAGTTTGCAGAGCCATTTAAGTCTTCCTTCGTCAATACTCCTTTTGATGGATCTTCCTTATTCTGCCCCAAGGTTAAAGAAACTCTAGTCAGGTGCAAGATAGATGGAAAGACCCTATCTGCAGTGGGCATACATTTTTCTGCTCCCCAATGATCTTACTCTAGGAATCAGAGGAGCAGGAAGAAAAAATCCCAAGGGCCTTTTCAGGACACACGTGGTGGTGACTCCCCTCGGGGCAGTGGGGTAGCTCTAATGGAAGACGCTGAACCCGCGGCAGAGGTGGCCTGCAAAAATCAGGATTCCAGAGATTCTTCCTCTGGGCCCAATTGCTTATCTCTGGAAGCAGTTGGGGGAATATTTTCTCTGCATTTGAGTACCTGGTGACAAATAACTTCAGATATTTGGGTGTAAAGGATCATTGCCAGAGGCTACCATATTCCATTCACTCTTATTCCAAGATTCATTGTTCATGGTTCATGATTTACTACTAAGCTAACTGCTATTGTGAGCCATTTTAAGCCTAGCCAATTATCCCTTGTGAGACTCAAACCCTGCACCTTGTGTTTGCAAGGCAAACACCTTAACCATTAAGCCACCCTCCAAAGACTCCCCAGTGTTCCACCCAATCAGAGGGATCAACCAGCACTGGAAATTCAAAAGCTGCTAGAAAAAGAGTTATCCCACAGGTCCCACCATACCAGATATGATCTGGATTTTACTCAAGGTTCTTTTTCATGCCAGAAAAGACAGGGGACTTAAGACCAATTTTAGATCTCAGGCTTCTGATCAAATTTGCTCAGTAAGCAAAATTCTGGATGGTCACAGTTCAGTCTATCCTACCCTTTTTAGAGGAAGGTGATTGGATGTACTCTATAGATCTTCAGGACGTGTATTATCACATAAAAATGGAAAATGCTCCAGAAGGTTCTTCCACTTTCGGCTAGCAGCCAGTCATTTTCAGTTCAGAGAGCTGCCCTTTGGCTTCACCACAGTCCCCAGGGTATTCATCAAGTGGTTGCATTAGTAACAGCTCACTTGTGACTGCACGGATTCCAGGTGTTTCCCTATTTAGATGACTGGCTCATCACTGCTCCCACCAGACATCTACTGCTTCAAGCAACAGATTTTATTCTTCACCTGTTTGCTTGTCTGGTAATTACAGTGAACCACTCAAAATCTCAACTAAGCCCTACTCAAGATCTAGAGTTCATAGGTCCTCATCTAAATATTATCACCCATACAGCTTCCCTTCCTCTTCACAGGCTACAGAAAATAAGTTCCCAAGTACAAGCCATTCTCTTGAATGGCAAGGTACCTGCAGTCTTAGTCCTTCAAGCCTTAGGTTCTATGGCAACAGCCATTACCTTAGTTCTACTAGCAAGATTTTACATGAGACTACTACAGTGGCTTTTGGCATCTCACTGGTCTATCCTGACCCATCCAGTGACTTATCCCATTTTAATCACCAGTCGTTGCAAGAAGGACCTATCCTGCTGCATGGACTCCGAGGAAATTCTCTTAAGCTGTCCCTTTATTCCACTTCAACCCAAGGCCATAGTGACCACAGACACCTCCCAGATGGGGTGGGGGGCATTATCTGGGAAGAACAGTCTAAGGCACTTGGTCCCAGATGGAGGCCAATGTGCATATCAACGTTCTGGAACTGAGGGCAGTGCTCTTAGCGTTGCAAGCCTTCCAAGCTGTCCACCCTCCAGGACATATTGCAATTCAATCAGACAACATGTCACTAGCCTGGTACATCAACAAACAGAGCAGAACCAAGTCTTACCCCCTGTGTTGAGAAGCCCTCAGAGTGTGGCAATAGGCGATATCCTCCAACTGCTTTCTGATAGCAACACACATCCCAGGGAGCTCGAACATAATAGCAGACAAACTGAGCAGATGTATTCTCCTGCCTCACGAGTGGTTTTTCAATTCCAGAGTGGCGAAGGAGATTTTCCATCACTGGGGCCAGCCTTGCTGCGACCTCTTTGCATCACTGCTGAACAACAAGTGCAGCAGCTACTTTACCTTAATCCCCCCTCATGGGGAGTCTCTCAGAGATGCTCTCCTTCATGATTGACCCTCAGAACTACTCTGTGCCTTCCCCTCTTCCCACTGATTCCTCTCTTCTTAAAGAAAGCCAGCAGGTTGAGAAGCAAGGTGATCCTCATTGTGCCCTTCTGACTTCGACAAATCTGATTCCCCTTTCTGTGGCCTCATCTAATTCACTGTCCATGGTTTCTGGACCCAGTTCTGGATCTTCTGTCTCATCTACAGGAACTGGCCCAGCCCAGTTTTCAGAACCTCAAGCTTACAGCTTGGCTCCTCCAGTTCTGTTAGTCGCCAGGCAGAAATATTTATTGTCTCCGGTTCAAAGAAACTTTACTGGCTTCCCATAAATCTTCCACCAGGAAACTTTACCACAGCAGGTGGAAAAGATTTTCTATTTCGGTACAAAATAATGGTCTTAACCCCTTCTACACAAGTTGAAAAGGTTTTGGAGTTTTTTGCAATTCTTTTCAAACAAGGAGCCTCTTCTACTATTAGGGTCCAACTAGCTATTTCCAATTTCCACAATGGCTTTGAAGACCATTTGCTAATTTCCCATTGATTGTGCAAAGTATTCATGAAAGAAACCTAATGGTTGAAACCACCTTATAAAGACCCTCTAGCTCCTTGGCATCTGACTATGACTTAGCAGTCTTTGGTATGTTTCCCCTTTGAACCAGCGACTACTTGTCACTTAAAATTTCTTTCATGGAAGACCATTTTTCTGATAGCCATTACCTCCGCAAGAAGGATTTCTAAAATGCAAGCTCTGTCTTCAAAACTCCCATATTTGATTTTTCATAAAGAGAGAGTTTCTCTAAGAACCATCCCATCTTTCTTCCTAAAGTGTTCTTAGAAACTAATATTAATTAAACCATTGACTTACCTGTTTTCTTTCCAAATTTTTCCAACAAATGTGAATGTTACTTACATTTGCTGGACGTTCACAGAAAATTACACTTCTACCTCAATTGAACTAAAGAATTTAGAAAATTTGACCAGTTATTTGTCTCATTTTATGGTCCAACTTTGGGGAAATCTGTTTCAAAGGTCACCTTGTCAAGGTGGTTAAGAGACTGTATTGCTTTCATATACAATAAAAAAGAATCTTCAATTGCCAGCACCAGTGAGACCACATTCTACTAAATAGCTACATCTCATGTTTGCATTCCAAGGCTTTCATGGATGAAATATGCACAGCAGAATCATGGGCTACTCCTCATACCTTTAACACTCATTACAAATTAGATCTGTTCTCCAGGGGAAGAGCATCCTTTGGCTTTATGTTTCTCAGGAATATCCTTTCATAAGGCCATCCAAGGTCTAAAGTAGCTGGGGACTCTGCCCCAAAGGTCCAGGATAAATGAATATTGACAGCATCAGATTAAGAATTTATGTATATCTCATAATGTTCCATCTGTGTTGTTGATCTTCAATTATCCTTGGCATCCCACCCTCCTTCCCGCTCCTTGGAGGAACAGACGCTTGTCCTGGTAATTTATTTGGTTTGTCCTTGAACATAGCCTCTTCAATTCCATAATCGGATTCTTCTGTCTTGATCTGTAGCTGCAAACTTGATCTGAGGTAATCTAGAGAGCGGTATTGTGGGTAGACTCTTAGCTTGAGAGTTTTTGGCTGATGTGAGCTGTTTAACTGACGAGGTTGTTCTGAATACTGGAGCCATATTCCCAAAGGTTAAGGATAAAGGAAGATTGACAACACAGATGAAACATTATGGTAAGTACATAACTACTTACATATTTATAATATAAATTATCAGTGCTTGTTATAATTTCTACCAATGTACATAAATGTAGCATCTGTCATTTGAACTGACTTTTATATTTTTCCAATGTTAGCCTTTCAATTTATACTTTAATATGACCTCCTCTGTTAATGTACTCTACCTAACTTCCAGTGCATTATATACTGTACACTTTTACCTGGGTCATGTGCCCATTTCATAAGTGTAATATGCTGGTGCATGTTGAGTACATACATTATTCATGGACCTGTAAGCTACTAACTCTAATGGACTTGTGCCTTGCATCTCCATAGGAGCATGGTAATATAATTAAAGTACCTGGTAGGTGTAGGCAGTATGTTGGAATTTACTGTCTACTAGTTAGGTTTGATTATTTCCCCCTGAGGCTCAAATACATGGGTCAGAAGGGAGTAAATCTATGTATAGCACTGACCTCTGATAGATGTTATGATAATTACACCATGCCAAACTGTTTAAATATTAAGCTTTAGTTAGTTTAAGTTTAGCAATGAGCGTAACAAGCATGTGCAATCCCATACATTACATGAGTTATGCAGCATAGAACATGACCTTGTTAATAGTGGAAACAACCATATATTGATTACTCACCTTTGACTACTGTATTATCAGTTATTTTGGGTGGGGATCATCCTGTTAGTTGTAAGGAACAGTGTTCTAAGAAGTGTCAAACAGAAGTCAGATAGTAGTTATGGTGCTTAGTGTGTGTGGTGTGAGTTTCTGACCTGGAAATTATGCAGTATCAATCACGTGGATTAACAATGATTGTTATGATCTGTTTTAAAGAAAATAAATTGCATAATTCCTAGGCAGAGTCAGTCCATGGACCATAATCACATAAACCTTTCCAATTTCCATTCCTTAAAGGGTATCTTGCAGGAGGGGAAAAGCATTCCGACTCAGGATAGATTTATGAGCAGCCATGCAACTGTGAAGGCTTGCCTTAAAGGAGGTGAGGGTTTCACTCTGTTTCATATGTAAAGGAAGAATATTCCAGAGATGGAGGAAGCAGTCAATGATAATCTTGTTCCTCCAGCATGTATTACTTATTTATTAATGGAGGCTCAAGCCTTTACTTCACATTTTTGAGACACCATTTGTTTGTGAAAGTGCAGGAAATCAAGGAGGTCTTGTCCTTAATGCCATAGAATTATAAACATAAATCACTTCAAGGGAGGCCATAAGAGACACAGTAAGGGGTCAATGAGTAAAACCCAGGAAATCAAGGAGGTCTGGTCCTTAATGCCATAGAATTATAAACGTAAATCACTTCAAGGGAGGCCATAAGAGACACAGTACGGGGTCAACGAGTAAAACCCAGGAAATCAAGGGGGTCTTGTCCTTAATGCCATGGAATTATAAACATAAATCACTTCAAGGGAGGCCATAAGAGACACAGTATGGGGTCAACGAGTAAAACCCAGGAAATCAAGGGGGTCTTGTCCTTAATGCCATAGAATTATAAACATAAATCACTTCAAGGGAGGCCATAAGAGACACAGTATGGGGTCAATGAGTAAAACCCAGGAAATCAAGGAGGGCTTGTCCTTAAAGCCATAGAATTATAAACGTAAATCACTTCAAGGGAGTCCATAAGAGCACAGTATAGGGTCAAAGAGTAAAACTCATCATGCTTACTGAGGGTCTTTAGTCTGTTGGTCATTTTAGTTAGTAACCTGCAGGGTCTTTCTAGCTGTGCGATGTGTTTAGAAAAGTATGTTTTATATATATATATATATATATATATATATATATATATATATATGTATATATATTAAAAGTGGCATTATATTCCATAATCCATCTAAGCAGGGCAGATTGCAAAGGAATATCTTCTTTTGACCTACATGAACTACATGAAACTTATATACTTACAATGATAGGTTATTTCATTCCGGTCCATTTGATATGACATATAGGTCCTCGAGCCAGTTGTTATTTCAACCCAGCAGAATTAGTGTTCAAGCCTTGAGACCATTAAAGAAGCTTTCCTTCCCATAATGCATCTGTTTGCTATTTACCTCAGATCCAGTTTGATGTCTAAAAATGCAAATGCTACTACTCCGTACTGCTTAGACCCAATCGATGACCTGAGTGACACTGGTGACCCAATCAATGGCACGAGCGACATTGGTCCTTCAGGCCTTACAGCAGGAAGAGTGAAAGGTGGGAGGGTTTTTGTATCAGATGGCCTGGAATGAAAGGATTTGTCTGTATGATAAGTGCATAACTTTTGCATCCTATTCATTCATTCCATCCAATCCAACATGTGGTTCAGAATCCCAAGCTACAGAGATCCTGGGTGGTATCATGACAAAAGCCCCTTCAGAATGGTAGCCTAGAAGAATGCTCTAGCCCTGGAGGTACAATCTGGTTTGTAGTATTTGATAATTCCATGCATGGAGGACCAGGTGACAGCCTCACAGCTTTCATGTAGTGAATTCACTCTGAAAAAGGCCATAGAGACACCCATGGCCTTAGTATAGTAAGCACTTGGCTTGCAAGAGAAACTTTTATTTTTGGCTGAGTGTTTGAATGAGATGTAGTCAGACAACGATCTAGGAAGTGATGCCTTAGACGTCTAGCAGTTTGTTTCAGTGAATGAAACAAAATGCTCTTCATTTTTCCTGAATGAATCTGTTCTGTGAAGGTAAAAATGCAATTGCCTATGTACGTCCAGAGTATGTAGGAAGTAATTGTCTATGTACTTCCAGAGTATGTAGGAAGTAATTGTCTACATACGTCCATAGTATGTAGGAAGTAACTGTCTATGTACATCCAAAGTATGTAGAAAGCAATTGTCTATGTACGCCCAAAGTATGTAGAAAGCAATTTTCTATGTACTTCCAGAGTATGTAGGAAGTAATTGTTTACATACATCCAGAGTATGTAGGAAGCAATTGTCTATGTACTTCCATAGTATGTAGGAAGTAATTGTCTACATACATCCATAGTATGTAGAAAGTAATTGTCTATGCAGATCCAGAGTATGTAGGAAGTAATTGTCTATGTACTTCCAGAATATGTAGGAAGTAATTGTCTACGTACATCCATAGTATGTAGGAAGTAACTGTCTATGTACTTCCACAGTATGTAGAAAGTAATTGTCTATGTACATCCAGAGTATGTAGGAAGCAATTGTCTATGTACTTCCAGTGTATGTAGGAAGCAATTGTCTATGTATTTCCCCAGTATGTAGGAAGCAATTGTCTATGTACGTCCAAAGTATGTAGGAAGCAATTGTCTATGTACTTCCAGAGTATGTAGGAAGTAACTGTCTATGTACATCCATAGTATGTAGGAAGTGACTGTCTATGTACTTTCACAGTATGTAGAAAGTAACTGTCTATGTACATCCAGAGTATGCAGGAAGTATGTGGATGGCACAGTGGTGCAGCGGTAGCATTGTTGCCTCACAGCAAGAGGTTCTTCAGTTCGATTCTCAGCTGGAGTGCCTTCTGTGTGGAGTCTGCATGTCCTCCCTGTGTTTATGTGGGTTTGCTCGGTTTCCTCACACATTACAAGACATGCATCTGGAGCATTTCTCCCTGGGCCTCCGCTGAAAATTGGCTTTGTTCCAAGTTGGACTTTCCCAGTTAACAAATGATAAATAAATATTCCTCTTTGCTGACAAAGAAGACTGGTAGATGAATGGTCTGTGAAGTATTTGCTTCTGGGAGAAAGGAAAGATTTGTTCTTAGAGTTCTCTGTTTTCATGAAAAATCAGGTGGAGGAATGGAAAGCAGAGCTTGTTGATCCTTGTTGCAGAAGGAATAGCAACCAAAAAACTATTTCAAGAAACTTATCGGAGTCCTGCTGAGGAAGGGGGTTTGAAAGAAGGGTTGGTGAGAGCCTCTAATATGAAGTTCAGATCTCAAGGAGGCAGCAAATCGTTAGCTGGTAGGCATAATAAAAAGGTGCTTTTAGAAAGGTTTGCAAAGTTTGTGAGAGATTAGAGAGTGCTTCTGAAATCCAGTGTGGAAGCTTGAACTCTACTAACTGTACTTTGACAGTGGAAAAGCTAGAGACTGAGACAAAGAGAGAAGTGAGAACATGTGCAATATCTACTACAGGAGCAGGGAAGGGCTTAATGTTTTGTGGGTAAGCTGAGGACACATATCATTTCCATTTGTTCTGCTAGATATTTCTGAGAGGATGTAAGAATTCTGACAACCTCCTTAGAGAGAGAAACATCCTTATCTGTCATCGGAATTGGAGAAACCAAGCAGTTAATTTTAGATTTTGTATGTTTGAGTGAAGTTCACTGTGGGGTGAATGACCAGAATCTAGACTGGATCTAGAAGTTGGGGAGATTCCTTCCCCTGTGGCCTTAGAAGGGGAAACCAAGTATGTTTAGGACAAAAGATGTCTATGAGGATGACTGTTGCCTTATGCCCCAATTCTTCCTGCAGACATCTGGATATCAGGGCAAGGGGTGGATATGCATACAGGAATCTGGGAGACCATTGATGAGAAAGATTGGCCCTTGGTCGCTGTTTGAGATGGGGGATCATGACAAAATATGTGCTGCAGTTGGTATTGTGTAGCATGGCAAAAAGGTGCAGCTACAACTGAATATCGTCTTGGCTGTCACTGGATTGAGGGAGCACACATAAGGTATAAGGTGATCCCTGCTGAGCCTGTCTGCAAGGCAAGGCAATACTCCCAAGATGTGTGCTGCAATCAGAAAGCAGCAGAAGGCAATTGTCCATTGCCAGATCCTTATAACTTTCAAGCATAAGTGGCAGAATCTGGTTCCTCCTTGTTTGTTGACATACCAGACTACTGTCACATTATCCGTCTGTATGGTGCTCACTGCCTAAGGAAGACTGTTCAGAAATTCCAATACAAAGTGAACAGCCTCAGCTCTAGGATATTTATGTGAAGATTGGCCTTGTTGTCTGCCCAAAGACCTTGGACCATTCTCTCTTTGAAATGTCCCCAACAAGACAAGATGCATTCGTGGTCACAGTCACTATTGTGTTTGGATTTTGGAAAGGCTTTCCAGACCAAACATTTGAAGCTCAAAGTCACCACTGAAGATGCTTGAAGAATCTATGATGATTATGGTTTTTCATAGGCGATGGCAGCCACTGAGTCTGAAGGAGCCATTATAGAATTCTCATCCGAATATAAGCAAATTCTTCCAGCAAAATTGAAGAAGTCATCAAGCCCAAGACTCTGAGGGCTAACTGTGCCATTAGGAAGTTTATGAGTAAAGAGTGTTGACTGCAGACAGTAATATTTGAATCCTTTCTTGGGGGAGAGATATGCTAAAAGAGTGTTATCCAACCCAGAAAGACTAGCCTCTATGTGGGGTTCAGGTAGGATTTTGGTAAGTTTATATTTATTTATTTAGTTATTTATTGACATTTGTTAACCAGGAAAGTCCATTGGGTCAAACACCCATTTTCAATGGATGCCTGGGGAGAGAAGTTCCAAATGCCAGGGGAGAAAAGCTCCAAAAAGCTCAAAAAAGCACCAAAAAGCACCTTATAAGTGCCCAGGACTTTGCAGAGACGTAGGAATAATCTCTGTCCTTCTATAGAGCCTCCATTGATTGGGCAACCAGGAGCTGGTCATCCAATTACAAGAAAATCTGATAACCTTGAAGCTGTAGACATGCTTCTACAACTGCCATGCATTTGATAAAATACCCTGGAGGCTGTGGTAGGACCAAAAGGCAGAGCTTTGAATTGATAATTATAGATTCATAGGTGTTTACTAGGCTAAGGGTCTTTTTAAGCCTAGCCATGCATCCTAAATCTCTGACAAGTTCTGATACCCTTGATAAGTGTAAGACAATGGCATGGGAGAAGAACCATTTACAGGTTACCTGTGTCCATTAGAGACAGGTGCCAAACCAGGGATGAATTTCTGGTTTCCCATCCAATTGTCCAAGTTGCACTTGAATTGGATTAGGGAGGAATTCTGCTTCACATGGATGGGGAGCCTGTTCCAGAGATGTGGTATTCTCTGGGATACATACCTATCTCTCCAGCAGGTCCTATTTAAATTACAGGCAATGTTTAAGTCTTTAGAACAGGTAATTCTGGTGCTGTTTGTTTTGTGGATATGCAGGAGGTCCATCAGAGTGGGTGTGACAATGCCCTGTATGCCAGGCATACATCTCCCCTCAAAAGCCTGTAGAAGACAGCATACAGGGATATATCCTTGAGGTGATCTGCATAGGACATATTACTTATGCTGTGTATTCTTTTAGTGAGGAACCTCTGTGGGCATTCCAATTATTGGACATGCCTGGTTAGGTACATATCAAAGGGGGCATTGTACTCAATGATAGGTCTGATGAATGTGAATACAGTGGAATAATGACTTCCTTGGACTTAGATGCCATACCTTTGTTTATAAGTTGTGCAACATAGAATGCTTTCCTCACCATTGTAGACACATGATGATCAAAGGCTAGATTACTATCTGTGTGTGTCCCTAAGTCCCTAACTACTGGGTCAACTCTAAGGGGTGTGTTGTCAATATGATAGTTACCACCAGGGATGGACGACTTCCCAAAGCATACTATTATGCATTCCTTGGCATTTAGTTTTAGTCCATGGCTCTGACACCAGTTGTTTGTCTGTGTCAGCCCATCCTGGAGAACATTTGTGTCATTAGGAGATTCAATGACATCTCCTAATTTGCAATCATTTGCAAAATTAGTCAGCCAGAAACCACTGACATTGGCCTTGACTTCAGAGAAATAAATGACAAAAAGGAGCGGTCCAAGGACTGATCCCTGAGGGACTCCACTTGTGACTGGCCCCTTTGTAGAGGTGGGCTCCCCAATTTTAACTTCCTGGATCCTGTCTGTGAGCCAGTTGGCTATTCACCGGGTGACATACGGATTTGTACCTAACCTCTTGAGTTTGTTAACAATGCCTGAGTGGGATATTGTGTCAAATGCATTGGCCAGGTCAAGGTAGGCACTGTGAATAATTTTGCCCTCATCCATTGCCTTGGTGACCTTCACAAAAAAGACCACCAGGTTGAGTAGGTACAATGTGCCCTTGACGAAACCAAACTGGGTTGGGTCCAATGTCTGGAGGTTTACTATGTCTCTATTGATCATCTCCATGATAATTCTTTCCATGGCTTTACATATGAGACTAGTGAGACTTATGGGTCTGTAGTTTCCAGGGTCTGTAGATGGCCCACCCTTGTGCAGAGGGATGACTGTTGCTTTTCTCTATTCATGAGGCACGGAGCCTGTTTGGAAGCGACAGTTAAATAGTAATTCCAGAAGCCCTGATAGATCATGTTTCATGCTATTTAGAAGGCATCCTGGGATGTTGTCTGGGCCCATTGATGCAGTGTTCTTGGTCTTAGAGAGAGCATTAAGGACCTATTCCGTAGTGATAGTAGGGGAAGTTATATTTAATGATATTTCCTGAGGGAAGGTTGGGGGCTGAAAAGTTGGAATTAAATTTATCAGCCATGATGTCTGCTTTATCTTCTGGCTCAGTATAAGTGGCTCCCTTTACAATGAGCTCTGCACACAATTGTGTATTGCCTTTGAGGTTGTGGACATAGCTAAAGAATGCTTTGTGGTTGCCCTTAGCGTGGGATGCCAAACTTACCTCAGATTTGGCTTTGGTAGAATTTATTTGTCCTCTGAGTTGTTTGTTTAGTTTGATGAGAGTGCGTTTATCCTGCTTAGTGCTGCACCTCCTAATTTTATCATGATTTTCTTCCTCCTGTTATACAGCTGATGGATTTTGTGATTCCACCAGGGTGGCTTATTTTTTTGAGTTAGTTCTGTACTTCTTCCTGGTGGGTACAGCTGCCTCTATGCAGCTATTAACATGCTTGTACAGGGTTTCTGTGAAGAGTTCTGCATAGGCAGAAGTGTTCTCAGGGTTTATGGGGACTTGAAATTTTGCCAGGTTCTCACTTAATAGCTGGAAGTAAGCCTTAGAATAGTTCCTGAATATTCCAGGTTTTAGTCTTACTTCAAAGGAGACCATTTTGTGATCTGACCTTACTAGGGAAGGCATTACAGTAGGGGGTGTGCATCCTTCTCCTATATTAGTGAGAACCAGATCCAGTATGGCCGCACCCCTGGTTGGTGTACTGACTATCTGGTCCAGGGAGTTTATGTTTACAAAATCCAGGAATCTCTGTGCCTGTGCATTTGTTGTCGTATAGAATTCCCAGTTAATAGTGGGGTAATTAAAGTCACCCATGAAAATGATATTGGGTTGGATGGTTAGTGTTTCTAATAAGTTTGAATACATTGTATGGGTTTCTTTAGTCATAGAGGGGGATCTATAGCTTGCAAGGAAGTGGTATTGTATTTTACCTATGGTGATTTGAACATGGAGCAGCTCGTGTGTTGTCCTGTTTGACAAGCCTTGAAGTATATTTATTTTTGATATAAACAGAGACACCTCCACCTTTAGTCCCTGCCTGTGAAGTAGCTGGTCTAAATGTGTGGAAGGCATTATAACCTTGCACCGTTGGTGTGCTCTCCATGGCTTTAAACCATGTCTCAGTGACTGCACAGACACCAGCATTCTCTAGGGTAAAGAGAGCTTCTAGGGAGTGGAGTTTCTTTCTTTAGACTCCTAGCATTGACCAGTAATACCTTTAGATTTGACTATTATTTACTATCTTGTATTCAGAGAGCAGAAATCTCCTAGACTCTTTCATTATCTTTATGTGAAGGTAAGCATGCTGGAAATCCACTAAGCACATTCGCTTGTTCTCCCAGGGACAGGGTAGAATTGACTGCACTGTGATCATTCTGAAATGGGTCTTTTTTATATGTGTTTAAAAGGCTGAGGGTTCTTGGATTTCTTTGGAACCAAAAAGAACTTGGAGCAGAATTCTGACCCTATCTGGTGTGGTGGGCCCTCCTGAATGGCTCTGTTTGGAAGAAGAGATAGTACCTCTTTTGACATGGCATTTGCCTGATTGGATGGGATATCTAGCAATGGACAGGTAGACTGAGTTCTCATATGATGGCAAATGACGATTCTGGATAGAGGAGTGATGATGCCTCATTGCTACCAGAGGGGAGTACTCAGGCAGACCTTCAGGAATTCTAAGGCCAACTGTCAGGAAAGGGTCCATGATATCCCTTATGGACCTCCTCAGTCTCTGGGCCTACATTTATTGAAAGGAGTGCCTCTGCCACAGCCACCTCATCAGAAAATTAATCAAGCTGACATCTAGACTTGCAGAACAAAAGTGAACGGGGCCCTTTTTTGGTTCCTATTTTATTAAAATGGTGGAAAGAGTGTCTGGCTATTTTGATCACTCTGCTGTATTTTTCTCTTTCATGGATAGGTCAAACAGGGACGTCCCATTAAAGGAAGCATTTGTGAAGGATACCTTAAAGTTGTCTGTGAAATTACATATGCATGGTCAGGCATGGTGTCTCATTGCTATGCCAGTTCTAGCTGTTCTAGCTCCTCTATCAGCCACATTATGCATGGTGCATATGGACAGGTCAGTAATGGTAGGCATGGTTGGAAGAGTGACCTCCAGCTGTTTCTTAGACTCTAATATCAATGGGTTCTTCACAGGCGATAAGGCCTGCTGTGTGACAATTATCTGGGAACTCTTGATGTGAGTAGCACAAAGAGCAAAGGTGCCCAAAGGACATGCCCACTCCCCAAGTCTGTCCGGGTTTCTGGACTCCTATTAGTTGACTAAATGGATTTTGAGTCCTTTGAAAGTTTACTTTTAGTGGCTGCTGTTACAATCTAAGAATTGACAGGTGGTGATTTAACCCAAATGTTTCTGCCCTGTGAGGGGCAGACAATCTTCTCTGGCTCCCTGGGGATTGCCTCACAGGTATCATGCACCTACCATGACCTCCTTGTCACTAAGATGATGAGTTTGTCAGACAAAGGGATCACACAGGATGTAGACTGTGTCATTCCATATGCCTCAAATAATACTTCCTTGTCCGGGGGGGGGGGGTGCCAAGGGGTCAGGCTTCCCTTTGTTGCATTATCAGCTCAAATATGCCACCAAAAGTGGATTATTCCTGAGGGTACTGTGGCAAACACTTTCTATCCCTTAAGTCAGTATCTGAACTAGGGGACTCTGATGGGTAGTCAATGTGTTTTCTCTTTTTACATTTCTTCTTTGTTGGGTGTCCTAGGGATGAGTCACCTGAGTCCTCAGACGGCTGTTTCTGTATTTGGGCAGTAGGTCTGAAGTCAATGGATCCACTCTGATCCATTAATGTCTGACCAGAAACAAACAAAACTGAGATGGATCCACAAGGTGGAACCTGCATATCCACCCTTTTGGTTGAAATATGATCCTTTCCAACCGCTGAAAAGCTGTGCCTACCTGTAATGTATCCAAAGAAATCTCTCCCACTGGCAGATCCGGTCCTCCTTTTGGAAAAAGAGACACCATCTTCAGGAGGATTACCAGAACCAAGAATGTTGCTGCTCCAATCAAAGAAGTGGCACCAAAGACTCAAAGGCAGATGTCTCCATCACTATCAATGGTGCCGAGGGTAATGGCCCCTGATGATGGATCAGAAGGAGACAAATCCAGCTGTCAGGTCCAAGATTTAAACAGCTCTGATGAAGCCAAGGTTAAGTGAGCAATAAATCTCTGAGTCCACGTGGCATGGCATGTCATTCTCAGGGCCACAAGATCCAGAAGAACAATAGTTCTGATGATACCAGAGCCAAGATGCGGACTTGTGAGGGAGCCATAATGTGGGGACCTGCACTAATCCAGCCACCTTCGGAGCTGCAAGGGATGGAATGATCCAATCTCAGTTTGAGCCTTTAGAAATTTCTTCAAGTGTTCCAAATCCTCCTCAGGTGTATTTCTATATAACTTGAAGGTTCACATAGAAAGAGCACAGAGGAAGGTCTTGACGAGGAACACTCCAGTTATTCCAGTGCTAACTTATTCTAAGATTAATGGATAGCTATTGGGTCCATCAGTTCTTGATCCATGGGACTGGTTGGGGTTCTGGCCCCAAGCTACTCAAATCTTGGAAACTTTGGAGACTAGGATGGAGTCAAAATCTTGCTTGACCTTTTCTTCATATCTGAATCTTTGTGCCTGCCAGTTTTACATGAAGGTTTTTTTTGGATGTTGATGTTACTGGATCTGGTAGAAGGAGGCCTTTAACAATCCTCTTACCCATTACTGATGGATTTACTGCACATCAGCATGTCAGACGACATGAGAAATACTCAGTCCAGGGATCTAAACCTCTTCTGCGGTATCAACAGAATGGTTTGGTGAGACAGGTTTATCTCCCAGCGGATACCACTGTTCTGGAATGGACTCCCTAGCCAAGTAATACAAAGTTCATCACTGACTATATTCAAGTGCAACTTGGATCTATGGATGTGTAATAGAAAATGTATGCCAGGACTGCATGCTGTACTTCTAATGGACAGATGCAGCTCCTAAATGCTTTATCCCGTACATGGATTCCCTCAAATTATCTATGATATGGATGCGCAGTGGTGCAGCGGTAGTGTTGCCGCCTCAGAGCAAGAGGTTATCTGGTTTGATTGTTGGCTAGGGTGCCTTCTGTGTGGAGTCTGCTTGTCCTCCCTGCGCTCCTGTGGGTTTCCTCCGGGTGCTCCGGTTTTCTCCCACGTTACAAACACATGCATCTGCATTTCTCCCTGGGCCTCCGCTGAAAAATGGCTTGTTCCAAGTTGACTCTCCCGGTTAACAAATGTAAAATAAATAAAATATGATCCCAGTTATTCTCATTAGGGGTAATATATAGTTATCGACCATGGGATGGGTAAGGCCAATCTAACACCAAATGGGATAGGTTAATTCAAGCACCAACAGGAAAACTGGCTAAAATTAAAATGGCCAGCAAAGGCAACTTCCCTAGTAGCTATGACCTACGAACCTACGCAGTTATAAACAGCTTATTACTGCTGTCTGTCAAAGCTCTGGGCATGAAGGAAATAGAAATTTCACAAGAGACAGACAAGGCACCTAAGAAGAGCAAGCATAAATCACGAACATCCTGCGGTAGGATGGTATGCTCACACACAGTCCACTTTCTGAAACTTGTTTGTTTCTCCATGATAGCAACAACACCACATACAGAAACTATTAGTTTTAGGTAAACTGATTTCAGAGTATATCTCTAAGAGCGAGAAAAAATATACATAATCAAACAAAACTGCAAACCAAATAAACTACTAGGGATAGAGTGAAGGTCAACCACAATTTAATACCACTTATTACTCTAACTGATTAACAGTAAACCTATAAACTATGGTCTACTACATACATATGTGTATCTATCTATATCTATCTCTAACTAATAAACAGTAAACCTATATACTATGGTCTACTACACACATATGTGTATCTATCTACATCTATGTCTAACTGATAAACAGTAAACCTATAAACTATGGTCTACTACATACACACATGTATCTATCTACATCTATAAACAGTAAACCTATAAACTATGGTCTACTACACACATATGTGTATCTATCTACATCTATCTCTAACTAATAAACAGTAAACCTATAAACTATGGTCTACTACATACATATGTGTATCTATCTACATCTATGTCTAACTGATAAACAGTAAACCTATATACTATGGTCTACTACATACATATGTGTATCTATCTACATCTATCTCTAACGAATAAACAGTAAACCTATAAACTATGGTCTACTACATACACACATGTATCTATCTACATCTATAAACAGTAAACCCATAAACTATGGTCTACTACATACATATGTGTATCTATCTACATCTATCTCTAACTGATAAACAGGAAACCTATAAACTATGGTCTACTACATACATATGTGTATCTATCTACATCTATGTCTAACTGATAAACAGTAAACCTATATACTATGGTCTACTACATACATACGTGTATCTATCTACATCTATCTCTAACTGATAAACAGTAAACCTATAAACTATGGTCTACTACATACATATGTGTATCTATCTACATCTATCTCTAACTGATAAACAGGAAACCTATAAACTATGGTCTACTACATACATATGTGTATCTATCTACATCTATGTCTAACTGATAAACAGTAAACCTATAAACTATGGTCTACTACATACATACGTGTATCTATCTACATCTATGTCTAACTGATAAACAGTAAACCTATATACTATGGTCTACTACATACATATGTGTATCTATCTACATCTATCTCTAACTGATAAACAGTAAACCTATAAACTATGGTCTACTACATACATATGTGTATCTATCTATATCTATCTCTAACTAATAAACAGTAAACCTATATACTATGGTCTACTACACACATATGTGTATCTATCTACATCAATCTCTAACTGATAAACAGTAAACCTATAAACTATGGTCTACTACATACATATGTGTATCTATCTATATCTATCTCTAACTAATAAACAGTAAACCTATATACTATGGTCTACTACACACATATGTGTATCTATCTACATCAATCTCTAACTGATAAACAGT
>NC_056729.1:1840772508-1840850008 GCF_019279795.1 Protopterus annectens | reverse complement strand
ATATATATATATATATATATACATTCATAGAGAGAGCGAGAGAGAGAGAGAGAGAGCAGCTTTTTAACAGTTGATTAAACATTGTGAGGGGTATACAAAAACATATAAGCACTGTGGAATCCTGTTTCAAGAAGATGTGTTATGGCAGAATAATTCAAAGACCTCTACTGGTATTACAGTTGTATGAAAGCTGTGAAAAACAGCACACAGTGGTCTTGCTGGATATATCCATGTGTAAATGCAGCAGTCCAGGGTGGGCATGTTTAATATAAATTAGCCTTGTGTCATGCATTGTGATCAGAATAGTGATATAATAGTGATTCAAAGACAAGCTGTATTGTGTTATTTCAGAGTGAAGCAATGGGAAGGTACACCATCTTTTTACAGTGTGCACGCTTTGCTGTTTATAACAACAGCATGTATATTAGTGCAAATAAGTGTCACAGAGTTGTGTGGGGGGTGAGGAAGGGCATGCATATGTGTGTGTGTTTGTGTGTGACTGCCATGGTGTCTATCTGAATGTTTATACTTGTGTATTGTGACTATGGGTACCTACATTGGGGAAAGGATTAATGCTGTTGGTTCATAGGTTCATAGGTGTGTACTAGGCTAGTGGACCTGGAGCCCTTACAAGCCTAGCCCATATGATTACCCTGGCATCGTGCTACTTGACCTTATTTCCCAGTGCCTCTGTCAAGTAGAGCCACTGGAGTGATCCACAGGGTGAATTATCTATTTCCCATCCACTCATCAAGATTTCTCTTGAAGAGGGCCAGTGAGGTGTTCTGCTTGACATGTATGGGAAGTCTATTCCATAGCATGGGCAGTCTCTGGGTTATGAACCTGTCCCTCCAGCATGTTCTGTTGATTGTGGTAATGAGGCTGAGGACTCTGGAACATGTGGTGTGGAGGGATTGGGATTTCTTTAGATGTATCATTTCTAACAGAGCTGGGTCAGACATGGCTTTGTAAGTCAAGCAGAGGTCGCCTCTAAGTAGGCGATATGAGACAGAAAATAGTTGGAGTTTTTGAGTCTGTCCATACAGGACAAATGTTTAAGGCATAGGATCCTCTTTGTGAGGTACTTTTGCGGCCTCTCCAGTTGTTTCAGGTGTCTAGTGAGGTACATGCCAAATGGGGCATTGTACTCAATGATTGGCCTAATGAGGGAAGAGTAGAGGGAGACAGTGACCTCTTTCTTCCTGGATGCAAAACCCTTAGTAATGAGATGTGACACATAGAAGGAGTTTCTGACCACAGTGGCAACATGGTGGTCAAAGACAGGTTGCTGTCAACCTGTATTCCCAGATCTCTTATAACATCTGCTGTGTTCAGTGAACTACAATCGATGTGGTAATTTATGGGAACCAGGTTTTTCCCAAAGGGAAAGTATATTTTTCTGTATTATTCTGTGTTATAGAGCTAAATTAAATTGTTGCTTAGATATATGTTGTCTTACTGTTCTGCAAATATACAGAGATCAGTATATATTTTTCGGTTTTATAATTTGCACTCTGAGTCCTCACATCTCTGTTGAAACTGCCCCCCCCCCCCATTTTGGTTTCTATAGCTTGTGTGTTGTTAACTCAAGGTTCCCTTAATTTGACTTAATAGCAGCAGCCTGCATTTAAAGTGGAACCTGTCTGTTGAGAGACAGCCTTACAAGACTATCTGCAAATATATAGAGCTGAGTATATTTTTATGTACTATTCTGTATTATAGAGCTAAATTGTTGCTTAGTTATCTGTTGTCTTACTGTTCTGCAAATATACAGAGATCAGTATATATTTTTTTGGTTTTATAATTTCCACTCTGATTCCTCACATCTCTGTTGAAACTGTCTCCCCCTCCCCTCATTTTGGTTTCTATAGCTTGTGTGTTGTTAACTCAAGGTTCCCTTAATTTGGCTTAATAGCAGCAGCCTGCATTTAAAGTGGAACCTGTGTGTTGCGAGACAGCCTTACAAGACTATCTGCAAATATATAGAGCTGAGTATATTTTTCTGTATTATTCTGTATTATAGAGCTAAATTGTTGCTTAGATATATGTTGTCTTACTGTTCTGCAAATATACAGAGATCAGTATATATATTTTTTGGTTTTATAATTTGCACTCTGATTCCTCACATCTCTGTTGAAACTGTCTCCTCCCCCTCATTTTGGTTTCTGTTAGAAAAATATGTATTTAAATATATGTGAAATGCTAGTTTAAAAGCAAGGTCGTTTATAATGCATTTTATTCTATTAATCACATAACAGAAGGGATAAAATTAATGTTTAAATGCAAGTAGCTTCTGAAACTGCAGTGTGCTTTAACCCCTGACCCTGGCAGCTGCCAGCTCAGCAAGCTTAATGTTATGCTTTTCATAAGTGATTATCTGCTGGGTCAGGAAATTAAAATGTGTAAATCTTCCGCTCCTTCCTGATAAGATAATGTGTCCTTGTAAATAATTAAATCTTCCTTTCCTGATGTAGTAACTTGTCCCTGCAAGATAAAAACACAGCTGGTGGGAAAGTGAAACAGTGAACAAAGATGTGAATTTAAAGTCTGAATCTGCTATTGTATTCGAACTGATATGAGACCTTTAAGAAGTAACTTTACAGAAAGACATTATGACTGGCCAGCTGGATGGCAAGGCCGTATTGTATCTAAAGGAAAAGTTTTTTTAAATGTACTGCATCAGCATTATTAGATGAATAGAATACTGTTAGTAAAAGTGATATAGATGCCTTGTGACTAACCACGTCAGTAAGGTGGGCATAACTTGAATGTAAACACTATAAAATATTCTGTACTTCTTGCATCATGTCAGACAAAATTCTGTACTTGTATGGTTTTTTGCCTCCTGGTGTACACTAGTAAACTTTTGAATCTGAACCTCCTGTGTATTGAATTCTGATTTTTATTTAACAGTTTGGTCCTTCGAGGCGGAATTCCCTTGGTAAGCTGCAGATCAGAGTGTATCGGTGGTCGAATACTGCGCAGGAAAAGTTACCAAAATGGTTCTTCTTGAGTGAAAAGACCTCCGACTGAATTGTCGTATGTAAAGAGGCTGGCCACTTTCTGATCTGTGGCCGAAGAGCGGAATTTGACCATTTTCAAGACCAGGCGGCTCAGGTAGGAAGAATTTGCCTTTTTTCTGTTTTAGATCAGGGACTAGGTTACAGTATATTGTTGTCAAGATTTGTTTTGCAGATCAGGGACAAAAGGAAGTACTGTATATTTGGTCATAGATCAGGGTAACAGAATAAGGTAGGCAGTTATTCTAGATAAACTGTAAACAGGAACTAAGAATTTGATATCACGTGATAAAAAAGGGTTACGTAACATTTTCTTTGACATGGGTAATCAATGCACTAAAACCTCGCGAGATCCGCCCCTAACCGAAGACGCAAAATACATGCAATTACAGTGTGCTGATAATGTTAGGTATTATACGAAATGGGTTAACAAATATGAATTTGATGGTAAACTAGATAAACTTACACTAGTTAAACTCCTTAAACAGCTTAAATATGATGCAGGAGGTCAGGCAAAAAAGCAACGCCAACTAGGCATACCTCAAGCACACAGGTGGATTGAGGAAGCAAATCGTAGGGAACAGAAGCTTAAAAATTCAAAAACATTATATTTAGACAAAGAGGATAATAACTTGGTAATAGCTACAGCGCCTCCTCCTCCTCCCTTACCTCCTCCCTTACCCTTTTCAGGATATGAAGCGAGTGGACAGGCTGGTCTGCCTCTGCGTTATCCTGAAGTTTCACTAAGACCACAACCATTTGTTAGAGATCCTATTGAGACTAGGTCTCAAACACGTAAAACACATAGGGACACAGAATTATACCAGATAGAGAGGAATCTACAGGATGAGAGTGAGGAAGAAATGTGCCCACTTATAGAAGTTCCAAATCCTCAGGCAGGACAGGAAGGGCAGGATCCAACACTCTTAGTATATAGACCATGTTTACCGGAAGATATCCGGAAGGCTACTGAGGGAATCCCCCATCCGAAAGTTAATTTTACGAAATTTTTAGAAGATTTACAAGGCATGAGGTTAAGTTACCACTTGAATGGGGAAGAAGTAGAAAAAGTAGTAAGACAAATTATAGGTCCAGATTGGCACATGATTTGTGGCACCTGGAATCCTCGTAATGCAGAACTTGGGCCACTCCCACATAGTGACGCAGAGTTAGACAACAGAGTGAAAGGTCTGACAGACAGAATCTCTGAGAAATGGAAACCTAGAGCAGACTGTACTTGCATTAATCAATGCATACAACAGGAAAATGAGACAATAGATTGATACTATGCTAGATTATTAGAATGTTTTAATAATCATAGCGGTATGTCGATTCCTGAGAACCAAACGAATGATTCCCCATATGAACAACAATTAAAAAATGCATTTTTGAAAGGTTGCATTGCACCTATTAGTAGCTTCATTACGAAGCATATGATAGATCATCGAACAGGGAGGCTACAAGCCTTACTCGAATACGCTAGACATGCTGAGAGACATTTTAATATTAAAAAGAAAAAGAAGGCGCAAGTCTTCACTGCTGAAGATGGAGCTGAAGTATTTGTATTACAGTCAGGTAAAAAGGGCAAGAAGAATGCCCAGGGAAACAAACAGTCTGACAAACGATCAGAAGATTTTGAAGAGAGGAAAAAGAGAGGTGAATGCTTCAAATGCGGGAAAAAAAGGGCATCTAGCTAGGGACTGTAAACAAAATAAGAAAGCAACGACGGAAGATAAAGGGGATGAGGACTGACTATATGATAGTGAGGATACATCATATGAAAGTCAGGAATCACCAGTAACAGCTAGAATACAAAAGACAAATGCCAATGTAGTAGAAGGAGTAGAGGAAGTACAAATTGACTTAGACAAAAATGGAAATAAAATTTTAGATTTAGCATTGTTGAGCCTGGAGCTCTACCTAGCAGATACAAAACCGGAAGTGACACTTCTGGTGGAGGGAAGGGAAGTCAAATTCCTGTGTGACTCAGGAGCGTCACGGACTTTGATACACCCCTCCAAGTTTCCAGAACATTCTGAATCACCTGATTATATATTAGTAAAAGCAGCAAACGGACAGCTATACAGGGAGCCACTCTCCCATGATATAGCAATAACTGACCCTGTTTCAGGTATGACCCAGAGAAGTAAAATAGTTGTTTCTGCAAAGTATCCAGTAAACCTATTGGGCAGGGACCTTATGCAGATATTTGGCTTAGCAGTAGTTCCAACTGTACAAGGTATGGAGGCACAGAGACAAATGGATAGGTTTGTAGTGCGATCGGAGGGTGAAACCTTTTATTGGTACAGCCAGGACCTAGTCACAACTGGTCCAGGGGCAGTGACCGAGGAGCTGATGAATGTAGCCATTAGTAAAGCCCCCTCCCTTGACACTGATCAACAGCATTTGTTACACTGTACTCTATATTACTGTACCACACCAGGACCTGATAGAGAGTATGAGCAAGAACTGTTTAGAAATTGTGCAACTAGATTGGTTTTGCGTACTTTGTACTGGGATACTGAGGGGAACAGTGTAGTTAGCTGTTCATTACCTCAAGAATTCCTTGCATTGTATAGATCAAATCGGTTGCCACATGTCAGCCTGACAAAGAAAAAAAAGTGTTAAATGGGCAGACTTAGGAGAAAAAGTAACAAGATAGGAGAAACAGACTGATTTAGAGCTGTCAGAACAAGGGATACAAAAAACAAAAACTGAATTGGTTGACACAGACACATCCAGATGTACACTTACAATCTAGCAAGGACAGCTGATTAGCATTTTTATTAGAAGAAGAAGAAAAGGCCTTGTGTGAAATTTCAACAACTCTGTGGTCAACAGGCAAGTCAGATGTAGGACTTATTCGAACAGCAGGACCAGTTACAATTACCCCAAAGTCAGCTTTTAGACCACAGAAAAGACAATACCCTTTGAGAAAGGATGCAGAAATAGGAATTAAGCCTATAATAGCAGCATTACTCAAAGAAGGAGTACTGGTAGAATCTCCTGATTCACCATGTAATACACCCGCAAACGGGGAATGGCGGATGGTACAAGATTTACAAGCTGTAAATAATGCAGTAATACCTAGAGCATCTACGGTGCCAGACCCACATACCTTGTTAAATGATTTAGAACCGCAACAGAAGTATTTCTCTGTGGTAGATATTAGCAATGCTTTCTTTTCAATACCTATACATCCTGATAGTCAATATTGGTTTGCATTTACATTTCAGGGTAAAAGGTATACATATACTCGACTACCACAGGGATATTGTGAGAGCCCAACAATTTTTGCACAAGAAATGGCTAGCAACCTGGCAGGATTTACCCCACCGGAGGTAGTCAAATTCTACTTTATGTAGATGACATCTTGCTAGCAGCCCCCACCCAGCAACAGTGCAGGGAGGATACTGTAGCATTATTGAAATTTTTAGCAATACAAGGACACAAAGTAAACAAAAGTAAGTTACAACTTTGGAGAAAACAAGTTAGATACTTGGGATATGTAATATCCAATGAAGGTAGAATACTAGATGAGGAAAGAAAAACAGCAATTTTGCAAGCACCCAGACCAACAACCAAGAAAGAAATTATGTCTTTCTTAGGTACAACTAATTTTTGTCGGAGCTGGATACCAAATTATGCTTTGGAATCTGCTCCAATGACTGATTTGATATATAAGACACCAATGGCAGCACAAGATATTTTACAATGGACAACAGAAGCAGAAACGGCTTTCTGCAGGTTGAAGCAGTTGATAGCTTCTTCATTAGTTTTAGGACTTCCAAATTATCACAAACGTTTTTTTCAGACCATAGATTGTAAGCAAGGGTACATGACGTCAGTATTGACGCAACAACATGGGGACAAGCAACGCCCCATAGCTTACTATTCATCACAGTTAGACCCAGTGGCGCGATCTTTGCCTCACTGTGTACAAGCAGTAGTTGCAGCTGCAATGGCAGTACAGGCTTCAGCCTCAGTGGTATTATTTCACCCTCTCACATTGAGAGTGCCTCATGCAGTTGCAATAATTTTACTACAAGAGAAAATGGCATACCTTTCTCCTGCTAGATATCTGACTATACTGCTGACAATTGAACGATGTACGACATTGAATCCATCAACATTACTTCCAACTCCTGTGGAGGGCACACCACACAGCTGCCTGCAGGAAATTGAACAGTTAGCTTTACCTAGACAAGATCTTACAGATATGCCCTTGGATAATGCCGAGGTGACATATTACATGGACGGCTCATGCGGAAGGGGTCCTACAGGGAAGAATCTGGTGGGATATACAGTAGTTATAGACACTGAAATTTTAGAAGCTCAATCCTTACCACACAACTTATCTGCACAAGCAGCAGAGTTGATGGCTTTGACGAGAGCATGTACTTTAGCAAAAAACAAGTGTGTAAACATATTTACTGACAGTCAGTATGCTTTTTCTACAGTACATGTATTTGCACAACAATGGAAAAATAGAGGAATGATTACATCCAGTGGAAAACCTATTAATCATGCGCAATTTATTTTGGAGCTATTAGAATCTATTCAGTTACCTACCAAAGTAGCTATTTGTAAATGTGTAGCTCATACAAAACAACAGGATACGATTTCAAAAGGTAATGCATGAGCTGATGGAGCTGCAAAGCAAGCAGCCTCAGACTCAGAAACTTTACTTTTAAATGAGGAATTACAACCCGCTGAGATTTTAGATTTAGACATGTTAAAAACAATGCAGACGCTAACTACAAAAGCAGAAAAACAAAAATGGGTAAAACGAGGTGCAATTCTTGAGAATGGACTGTACATTTCCAAAGAAAGAAAACCGATATTGCCGTCTAATTTATTTAGATATGCAGCTTTGTTGAGCCATGGGCAGAGCCATGACTCAACAGGGGGAATGGTACAGTTAGTAAATTGAATATTCCAAACATACGGATACATAAACTACACAAAAAAATTTTGTGCAGCTTGTCATACTTATAACAAGCACCATGCACAAGGAGCATTTAAAACCAAGCAAGGAAGTTTTCCTATACCACCATACCCGCTCCATACTATTTGTATGGATTTCATAGAATTGAATAAATGTGAAGGGAAGAAGTTTTGTTTAGTTATTGTAGACATGTTTTCTAAATGGGGAGAAGCTTTTCCAACCAAAAACCCGGATGCAGCAACAGTGGCAAAAGCCCTGATAAATGAAGCAATCCCTAGATTTGGCATTCCGAAGAGGATTTATAGTGACAATGGCACACATTTTGTGAATCAGAATATTCACCAGCTTGGGAGATTTTCTGGTATCTCCTTAAAGAACCATTGTGCCTACCACCCACAGTCAGCAGGACTGGTGGAAAGGTACAATGGTACCCTAAAAAGTAAACTTAGGAAGCTAGTGGAGGAGACCCAAAAGAATTGGATATACTGTCTGCCTTTAGCACTGCTGAGTATGAGAACGGTTCCAAATGTAAAGGGTTTGACTCCCTTTGAAATGGTTTTTGGGAGAGCATATTATGTGCCTCAGTAGAAAGCTCTCATGCCTGCAGAGCAAGAGGCTGACAGTTCGTTAGCAGAATATATGAAGAAATTGTTAAGGAATAAATCTGTTTTGCAGTTTAACTCTTTTTCAGATAAGGAATAGACCAGACCGGTGGAAACAGTCTTGGCCCCAGGGTCGTGGGTCTGGCTGAAAGTGACGAAAAGGAAAAACTGGGTGAGTCCAAAGTGGGAAGGTCCATACCAGGTTTTGTTGGCAACACCTACTGCAGTTAGAGTGGCTGAGAGAACGTCCTGGGTTCATTTGATGCATTGTAAACCGGTAAAGAACTTTCAACTTGATAAAAACTTTGAGACTGATACACAACCAGACCGAGATGGCCAAAAGCAAAGCGAATAGAAGTTTAGATCAACCCCAGAGATGTTGCATAATCATTTTGTTGTGTATACATTTATTAACTGTAATTGTGACAATTTTTCTCTTGCTGTGGTTCATCCTACACACAACCACACAAGTGAAAGTGGGAAGGCGTGATGAAACGTCTATAGACTGGCATCCAAATTTTAACACATACCTGGCCATGAAATGTGTGTATGCAGAGACTATGAACATTTCAAATTGCTGGGTTTGTACAGCTATACCAACAGCATATGGAGGACTGATAATGTCCGCTGTCCCTTTGGGGATAAATGAGACTTGGTGGAATTTACTTTTCGACACAGGAACTGTGAGATCACAGGACAAAGGAGCTTTATTTTTACCTGTCACACAAAAAGGAGTTGTATGTTTCTACAAAAACGACACCCTCCAGGTGGGCTGGAGCAATTGTAATATAACCATATCTTACCGATGTTACATTAAGAATAGTAATGGCAATACTTTTTGCAATACTAATTATGACTCGTATTTGAACTCATTGAAAACAACTATGAGGGACATTCAAAAAAACCCTGTTTTGTTTAAACAATTGTCAATTATAGATCAGAAAATGTTTCATGCAGGGCTGATGCGTATTAGTACTAAAGTAGAAAACTGTTATTTTATTTGTGGGAAAAAGGCATATAAATGGTTACCTGAGAATTGGTCCGGCAGTTGTTTTTTGGGTTATCTGGTTCCAGCAATAAGACATACTGCAGAATTACCTTTGGGTAAGATACGAAACATAAGGGAAATAGCTTGAAAATCTGAAGGTCCAGTTAAGAAACCTGTGAATCCAGTTGGGAAGATCGAAGCTGGTTGGAAAGACCATAATTCAGTAAAAGTCAAAAGTGAATTGACTCATATGGACTTGGGTGACAATGTTATATCCTGGGCAGGAATACTACCAGCCTATGGAGCAGTCAAATCGATCTGGGAGCTGAGGAAGTTGTCAAAACTTCTCAAAGTAATGAGTAATGCAACTTTTTCCGCCCTAGAATTGGTGACTGATGAACTGAATGCAATGAGAACTGTTGTGCTACAAAATCGGATGGCTCTTGACTTCACCCTAGTGGCGAGAGGTCGTACGTGCACACTTATCAAAGAAGAATGCTGTGCTTTCATCCCTGACAATCGCCACGAGATAAATAATCACCTAGAGGTAATTCAGCAAGTATCAGCCATGACTGAACCAGGCCCAAACCCACTGACGGACTTCTTCCAGAATCTGTTTGGGGGGTGGGGTTCCATCCTAATGAACATTCTAACTGCTAATTGTGTGGGAATACTCCTAATAGGAGCATGTGTTTCCTGTGGAATTCCCTGCATGAAAAGATTAATCAAAGATTTTGTTGATGTATCTGTTACTGAAACTTTCTACCAAGATATTGAAATTGAAAGACTGATTTAAGATGACGCTTTTTCTGAAGTATAGATTAAATGACTCACCTAGCTGAAAATTCTGAGTGGGAAAGGCTAGGAGATGAAATGACATTATGCATACTTCAAAATAGAATAAAAAGTATTAATAGGGAGAAAATGTTAGAAAAATATGTATTTAAATATATGTGAAATGCTAGTTTAAAAGCAAGGTAGTTTATAATGCATTTTATTCTATTAATCATATAACAGAAGGGATAAAATTCATGTGTAAATGCAAGTAGCTTCTGAAACTGCAGTGTGCTTTGACCCCTGACCCTGGCAGCTGCCAGCTCAGCAAGCTTAATGTTATGCTTTTCATAAGTGATTATCTGCTGGGTCAGGAAATTAAAATGTGTAAATCTTCCGCTCCTTCCTGATAAGATAATGTGTCCTTGTAAATAATTAAATCTTCCTTTCCTGATGTAGTAACTTGTCCCTGCAAGATAAAAACACAGCTGGTGGGAAAGTGAAACAGTGAACAAAGAGGTGAATTTAAAGTCTGAATCTGCTATTGTATTCAAACTGATATGAGACCTTTAAGAAGTAACTTTACAGAAAGACATTATGACTGGCCAGCTGGATAGCAAGGCCGTATTGTATCTAAAGGAAAAGTTTTTTTAAATGTATTGCATCAGCATTATTAGATGAATAGAATACTGTTAGTAAAAGTGATGTAGATGCCTTGTGACTAACCATGTCAGTAAGGTGGGCATAACTTGAATGTAAACACTATAAAATATTCTGTACTTCCTGTATCATGTCAGACAAAATTCTGTACTTGTATGTTTTTTTGCCTCCTGGTGCACACTAGGAAACTATTGAATCTGAACCTCCTGTGTATTGAATTCTGATTTTTTATTTAACAGTTTCTATAGCTTGTGTGTTGTTAACTCAAGGTTCCCTTAATTTGACTTAATAGCAGCAGCCTGCATTTAAAGTGGAACATGTGTGTTGAGAGACAGCCTTACAAGACTATCTGCAAATATATAGAGCTGAGTATATTTTTCTGTATTATTCTGTATTATAAAGCTAAATTGTTGCTTAGATATCTGTTGTCTTACTGTTCTGCAAATATACGGAGACCAGTATATATTTTTTTGGTTTTATAATTTGCACTCTGATTCCTCACATCTCTGTTGAAACTTTTCCCCACTCCCCCTCCCTGTTCTTGGTTGTAGTTTAAATTTGGTGGCTTTTGCAGTGCCCGCCCCACTGTAGATTTGACCTAGGACACTCCCCCAGTCCCATCTCTTTACCACATTCTACCTAATAAACCCTTTTTGCACTTGCTTTAAGTCCTTTTTTAATTTAATTACATTTTTTCAAACTGTGTGTGGACTAATATTACTACATACCCAAGTGTGCCAGCTTGCACTGCATGTGAATTGTTTTTAGTACTGTTTTTGCTACTTTTCTGAAAAAAAAATTGTAAGCCTGTTTCCTACCTTTCCTGTAATTAGTGTTCCAGATACAGATTTGCTGTATCCAGGACTATTTGTAAGCTTCTGATCCCCCAAGCCTTTCTGTGTTGGAGGGAAGCCTTCTAGCTTATCAGTGGGAGTGGTAAGCACTAGGTAACCTGTCTACCACATAAGGAGTGGTTCTGGCCCAGAATTTGTAGTTATTGGCCGTTTGGGTGGTCTTCCATCTCTCTCAACTTTCTGATTTGAAGGCCTGCATTTGCACTTGTTTCTATCCTGTAACTCCTGGGCCCATCTCATTTGCTCACTCAAAAAAAAAAAAAATGATCTGCTTTCACTGTATTTGTTTTTCTTCCTACTTTATTTTGCATTTGCGTCATCTTAAAAGTACTCAATTGTATTTATTACTGCTTGGTGTAACTCACTCTAAGCCTTTTAGTTTAAGCACTTAGGCTTCAGACCAGTTGTTTTACATTAAGAAAGTGTGTGGTCTGCACTGTAGTGGCAGAACAGGTAGATTACATCCTTATAAGTTGGGAACTGCTGATTGAGGGCTCAATGTCTGTTATTCTAAAAGTGTATTAATTCTGGTTTAAGCACTTGGGCTTCAGGCCAGTTATTTTACATTAAAAGGATTCGTGGTCTGCACTCTTGTGGGAGGAGAGGCTGGACTCTACCCTTCTGAGCTGGGAATTTCTGGTTAAAGGCTTATAGTGCCTGCATATTTGAACTGCTTCTTACTGAAATTGGTGCACCTTGTTTGCTGTAGCATAAACTAGATCCAGGCCTGCTGAATCAAGCTTTGTTTGTATAACTTGAGCACTAATCCAGGCATTATTTAAAGTATTAAATTGTATTTATTACTGCTTGGTAGTAACTTGATTAAAGTGTAACTATCATTCTAAGTCTTTTGGATTAAGGACTTGGGCTTCAGACCAGTTGTTTTGCATTAGGAAGGTTTGTGGCCTGCACTGTGGTGGCAGGACAGGTAGCTTACATCCTTCTAAGTTGGGAACTGCTGAATGAGGGCTCAGTGTCTGTTATTCTAAAAGTGTATTAATTCTGGTTTAAGTACTTGGGCTTCAGGCCAGTTGTTTTACATTAAGAAGGTTTGTGGTCTGCACTGTAGTGGCAGAACAGGTAGCTTACATCCTTCTAAGTTGGGAACTGCTGATTGAGGGCTCAGTGTCTGTTATTCTAAAAGTGTATTAATTCTGGTTTAAGCACTTGGGCTTCAGGCCAGTTATTTTACATTAAAAGGGTTCATGGTTTGCACTCTTGTGGGAGGAGAGGCTGGACTCTGCCCTTCTGAGCTGGGAATTTCTGGTTAAAGGCTTATAGTGCCTGCATATTTGAACTATTTCTTACTGAAATTGGTACACCTTGTTTGCTGTAGCATAGACTAGATCCAGGCCTGCTGAATCTAGCTTTGTTTGTATGTTTGTTGTTTGTTTACTTGTTATTTCCCTGAAATGCTAATTCCACCTAAAACATGGCTTTTCAGCACTTCTGTGGATCCCTAGTGATATCTGCATTGCTTACTGTACTTATTTCCTTGTTTCACTTGAAAGAAAGTTACTGTTTGTTGTTTTTGCATTTAAGTTACCTGTAACACATTGCACTTAAGTTACCTGGCACTTACTCACTAAAGCAATTATATAAGTCAGCACTAAAGAATTAAAAGCACTACACCCTCACAAACTCCCCTTGAGTACCTTTTTCCCCATTGGCCCTTTTTTTCAATTATAAAGGAATTCCCAGTACTATTCTAGCATGTCCAAAGGTCAGTTGTCAATCTCCTCTCCGGTCCAGCTGGTGAATCTGTGAATCTTGAGACAATGTTACAACTGTCTCATGTACACAGACAGCCCTCTCCTCCTCCCAACAAATTCCAACACATGTGAGAGATGCAACCATATAGCCATACTGGAGGCTAAGCTCTTTCAACTCAGTACTGGCGAAACCAGTCAGGAGGAGAAGGAAACCACACTCACTACAATTCCAGTCTCACATAGACCTACCACGACAGCAAACCAAAGACATAAACACACAAAAACATACTCGGAGTCTCTAAATAAAAATCTGCCTAAGCAGCAGAGACCTCCAAAGCAGACACCCAAGCAACCGCTACCACAAAACAAAACACATGCAACACATAGCTCACAAAGCCAATGTGCCGAACAGTCACAGCCCTTAAGGCTAAACAACACACCTGATACACTTGTAATAGGTGACTCTATTGTCAGGCACATTGACGTCCCGCTCACCAGGCTGAACAAGGAGAAGGTCATGGTGAGCTGCCTGTCGGCCGCTAGGATCCACCACATAACACAAGCACTCAGGTCACTCCAAGGCAAGTACAAATATGAATCAGTCATTGTCCATGCTGGTGTGAATGACCTGAGACCTACCTCCCTGGACTACATGAAAAGAGACATAGAGGATTTCTCTGAGCATGTAGCCCAGGCCGGTATGACCCTGACCTTGAGTAGCATCTTACCCTCACCAAGAATGATGCCACAATATGAAGACAAGATGATCAATTTCAACAATTGGCTTAAGTATTGGTGTCATTCCAAGGGGATCCAATGCCTGTCAGCCTGGGATGACATGCTCGACAAGCCACGATGCTTCACTAGGGATGGCTTGCACCTGTCACCTCTGGGCTTTCGGATATTGGCAAAGGCTCTTGCTACCCCCATAGTGCCTTTTTTAGGCAAGGCTCAAAAGACAAACTCACCTCCATAGGTATCACACGGGATAAGAAACTAAGAGTAATGCTACTCAAAGCCGGAAGTCTAAACCTCAAGATGCACGCACTCGAAACTCTCCTTAGCATGGAGAACATTGATATCTGTGCAGTAACAGAAACCTGGTTCAAGGCTCCCAAGAGCACCCCAGCACTACCAGGTTATACCTCATACCATGCTTTTCGGCCCCAAAACTTGGACCGAACCACAAAAGGAGGGGGAGTATCAATATTCGTCAAAGATACCCACACTTCCAGGTTGGTGGCACAGCACGAAGCATCAGAGACTATCCATGTGCAACTAACAGTGGGTAAAACTGCCTTCCAGTTTATAGCCTGCTACAGACCACCCTCCCAAACCCAGGAACTCCACTTGGCCTTCCTGAGAACACTGGAAAATATGAAGGTCTCTCCAAACACCATTATATTGGGCGACTTCAACTACCCAAACATAGACTTGGAGCATTACTCTAGCTCCAACACCCTAGTCCGAAGGTTCCTAGAATTTATAAACTCAAATGCTATGGAACAGCTTATTACCACTCCCACAAGAGGGGAAAACATACTGGACCTGATCATCACCAACATGGGGACTCTATTCTCCAGACCAGAAGTGTATCCCTCACTGGTAAGATCAGACCATAAACTAATCTCACTGGATATTCACATCCCGACTCCACCCCCTGCCCTGAAAACCACAGTGAAAAACTTCTCTAAAGCAAATTTCACACTCCTCAAAACTGAAGTGGAATCCTTCAAAGCCCCAGGGCCTGTGGAAAATACGGCCCAGACCACAGAATCCTTTATAAACGCATTCTATGAACACCTTCAGGAATGCATGGATCATGCAATCCCAAATAAAACCAAGACCCAATCCTCCAAAGGCAGGCGTCCTGTCTGGTGGACCCCAGCCATAAACAAACTATACAATAGAAGGAGGAAGCTACTACATGATAGAGCAAAATCCCAAAAAGGGAAGGCATCTCTGATCAGTATTAGCAAAAAAACTACGGGCACTCATAAAATCGTCTAAGGACAGCTTTGAGAGAAAAATTGCACAGGACACTAAGGATAATCACAAGGCTTTCTTTAGTTATGTTAGGAACCTGGGTGGAAATTCCCAGATATGCTCAGAATTAGTCCAAAATGACAAAAAATACACCGAACCCACAGACATTGCCAACATCCTAGCTGAGAGGTTCAGCGCAAACTTCTCCCCCCCTCCCCACCAAAAGGGCAAATATCTATCCCAGCAGAGTGCTGCCCCCCTGACATCTCAGATGCTCAGGTAAGAGCTGCCCTCTCCAAAGCAAAAAACACAGCATCAATGGGACCAGATGGTGTCCCGGGCTGCATCCTACATGAACTCCAAGAAGAGCTAAACCCAAACATAAAACTACTGTTCCATCTCAGCCTTACTATAGGATATGTACCCAAAGAGTGGCGTACAGCAACAGTGGTCCCCCTCCACAAAGGTGGTGCCTCAACGGATTCTGGAAACTATCGCCCCATAAGCCTGACTAGCTTGCTCTGCAAAGCTATGGAAAGGATCATCATGGACCTCATAAATAAAGATATCGGGGACCTACAGACACTGGATCCTACCCAGTTCGGCTTTGTTAAGGGCAGATCCTGCCTCTTAAACCTGGTTGATTTCTTTGAAACAGTCACCAAGGCCATTGACGAGGGGAAGGTGGTCCACACAGCCTACCTGGACCTCGCAAAAGCCTTCGATACAATACCCCACTTGGGCATTATAGATAAGCTCACTAGCTTAAATATAAACCACTATGTCACTAGATGGGCTGCAAACTGGCTCAAGGACAGCACCCACATGGTTAGAATTGCTGGAGCCATGTCAGACTTCAAAACAGTTACAAGTGGTGTCCCACAAGGCTCAGTCCTGGGACCTCTCTTGTTTGGTATATATTTCTCGGAGGTACAGGTCAACACGGAAGGACTGTGGCTGACCAAGTTTGCAGATGACTGCAAACTGGGTGCCATAATCGACTCTCCAGCCGACACAAGCATCCTCCAAAAGGGCCTCATAGAAACAGACAACTGGTGCCAGAGCCATGGCCTCAAGCTAAACGCCAAAAAGTGTATAGTCATCCCCTTTGGCAAAAACAAAGTGCCCACAAATTACCACATAGGTGGTAATCCATTAAGTACAGAAGAAGTAATTAGGGACCTGGGGACCCAAGTTGATAGCAATCTCTCATTTGACAACCACGTGGCCAAAGTGGTTAGAAAAACATTTTATATAGCCCACCTAATCATGAAGGGATTCACATCTAGATCAGGGGATGTCATCATGCCTCTTTACTCATCCCTCATTAGGCCCATAATTGAGTACAATGCCCCTTTTGGGATGTACCTTACCAGATACCTGCAGCAACTGGAAAGACCCCAAAAGTACCTCACCAAGAGGATCAAAGGGCTCAAACAGATGTCATATACTGCCTGGTTAAAGAAATTCCAGCTCTACTCAGTGGCATACCGCCTGCTCAGAGGCGATCTGTGCCTGACGTATAAAGCCATATCCAACCCGGAATTAATGGACATGCTGCATCTCAGAAAATCCAAATCCCATCGAGCTACGCGCTCGAGAGACTTGAACCTCAGCACTGAAATAAATAGGACATGCTGGAGGGACAGATTCATAACCCAGAGACTTCCTTCACTCTGGAATAAAATCCCAGTCCAGGTTAGGCAGAGTCCCTCATTGACTCTCTTCAAGAGGAATCTTGATGAGTGGATGGGAGATCATAGGTTTACCCCGGGTATCACTTCTGTGTCACTGTTAGACAGAGGCACAGTATACTAACCTCAGAAAAGGGCACAGCAAAATTAATTTAAAATGGGTGGCGAAAGCCAAACACACTCTGGCTAGGCTTATAAATGCCCTAGGGCAGATAGCCTAGTATGAACCTATGAACCTATGAATGATGACATATTTTTTGGCATAGAGCTTGAGGCCATGGTTCTGACACCAATCGTTGGTCTCAGGCCTTTCTGTAGGATGTCAGCATTACTTGGAGAGTAAATAATAGCTCCCAACTTGCAATTGTCTGTGAACTTTGTCAGCCAGAGTCCCTTCATGTTGGCCTGGACTTCAGAGAAGTAGATAACAAACAGTTGAGGACCCAGGACCGAATCCTGTGGGACTCCACTTGTGACTGGTCGGCAGTCTGACTTGAAGTTAGCTACTTTCACACTGTGGGTTCTATCTGTCAGCCAGTTTGCAACCCACTTAGTGATATAGGGGTTGATGCCTAGCTTAGTGAGGTTTTCTATGATTCCTGAGTGTGGAATGGTATCAAAAGCCTTGCCCAGATCAAGGTAGGCTGTATGAACCACCTTACCTTCATCCACAGCTCTGGTGACTGACTCAAAGAAGTCGACCAGGTTGAGCAGGCATGATCTACCCTTCACAAAACCAAACTGTGTGGGATCCAGAGTTTGGAGATTCCCTATATCCTTGTTAATTAGGTCCATGATGATGCATTCTATAGCTTTAAATGTCTGTTAAATGTCCGATTTACAGACGTGCAAATGAGACATCACTGAGCTTTTGCTGAGTGTGACTCTTTCTTATCACAGAAGTGCTTATTATTGTTGCAGAGGTTCTATAGGTCACCAAACTAACACTATATAACACTACAGCAATAATTTCTTTGAATGCCCCTATACCACTGTGAAGTTGGAAGCAAGTGAAGTCTGTAGACAAAACCCATGTAGACAAGGACAAAAAATACACATCCGATAATAAAGAACAATATATCCTATCCAGTAAGTTCGATCTGATAAGACAGAAAAAGTGGGCCAAACAGATGTTTTATTTTGACAATTTTTGCACTTCTACAATAAAAAGCATGGTGTTTTATATTTTCCATCTTTTAATATTTTATATTTATTTACAATAAAAATTTCCTTCAGTGTTCCATGTAAGTCTAATAGCTACTTAACTGAATTTGATAAACGTGTTTGGGGAAATAACCCCTAACAAAATAAATATTTTCTTGACAATATACATTTGACACCTTTTGCATTGTATTACGTTGAATGAAGTGCTTTTTTGCATTTTTCACTAACTTTTTAGATTATGTGCTGTACCTAATTTTATTTTCCCTGCAAAGAAGGAAGCAACACGTGCCATGAGAAACTGAAAATAACTGATAACAGCGCCAGTTTCCATTGACAACCGCTGTTTAGTATCGCTGTGCCCCTGCTTATGATTAATCCTGCAAAAGCCATGTATGCAAATGACAGAATGTTAACCAGCACAAGCCATGTATGCAAATGACAGAATGTTAACCAGCACAAGCCATGTATGCAAATGACAGAATGTTAACCAGCACAAGCCATGTATGCAAATGACAGAATGTTAACCAGCACAAGCCATGTATGCAAATGACAGAATGTTAACCAGCACAAGCCATGTATGCAAATGACAGAATGTTAACCAGCACAAGCCATGTATGCAAATGACAGAATGTTAACCAGCACAAGCCATGTATGCAAATGACAGAATGTTAACCAGCACAAGCCATGTATGCAAATGACAGAATGTTAACCAGCACAAGCCATGTATGCAAATGACAGAATGTTAACCAGCACAAGCCATGTATGCAAATGACAGAATGTTAACCAGCACAAGCCATGTATGCAAATGACAGAATGTTAACCAGCACAAGCCATGTATGCAAATGACAGAATGTTAACCAGCACAAGCCATGTATGCAAATGACAGAATGTTAACCAGCACAAGCCATGTATGCAAATGACAGAATGTTAACCAGCACAAGCCATGTATGCAAATGACAGAATGTTAACCAGCACAAGCCATGTATGCAAATGACAGAATGTTAACCAGCACAAGCCATGTATGCAAATGACAGAATGTTAACCAGCACAAGCCATGTATGCAAATGACCAGCTATGTTATACGGGTTGAAGACAGTGGCATTGGCAAAAAGGCAGGAGTCAGAGCTTGATGTGGCAGAGTTGAAGATGTTAAGATTTGCACTGGGTGTGATGAGGGCAGGATTAGGAATAAGTATATTAGAGGGTCAGCCCAGGTTGGAAGGTTTGGAGACAAAGCCAGAGATGCAAGATTACGTTGGTTTGGACATGTGCTGAGGAGGGATGCAGAGTATATTGGAAAAAATATGCTAAGGATGAAGCTGCCAGGTAACAGGAAAAGAGGAGGGCCTAAGATAAGGTTTATGGATGTGGTGACAGAGGACATGCAGGTGGTTCGTGTGACAGAGCAAGATGCAGCGGACAGGAAGAAATGGAAACAGTTGATCTGCTGTGGCGACCCCTAACAGGAGCAGCCGAAAGAAGAAGAAGAAGATTAAATCATTAAAAGAACTTTTACTTAAAAGTATAAAGTAACATATTTAACCATCCTGTGAACTTCCTAATTGAAGTTGTTAAGATGTTAGTAAGTGTTCTGTATTTTGCCACTTGTTTCAAATTATGAGAGGTAGTCATCCAAATTTTTGAACATGGAAAGTTGAGAATTGTGGATGTTGACTTCTGTAATAAAAGTAAAACAGATAATTTTAGTACTTTCAGTATGTGTCAATTAGATTAGACAGAGGGATTCACACAGAAAAAAGAGCCTAAATGAGAAGACCATAAAGTCACTGACGTCTGCAGTCTGCATTAATAATTATATGGTCATAGGCTCAGATTTCTGTTTGACATAATGACACTGTATCTTCTCAAGTTGCATAATTTGCCTAATTTGGAGCATAAGATTATAGGATAATAAGAAATGCAGGTTAACTGAGACTTACAGCTATTGGTGCCTTGCCAGCGCCCATCCTTAGACCATTATTCAGCCTTGAGGACAACCAGGCCTGTCAAACCCAGGGTGAATTTCTGAATAACTATCCAATCATCCAGCTCTGGTCTGAAGGAAGATACAGAGTATCAGAATGTTACATTTGCAAGAGAATCTATTCTAGAGTTGGGGAGACACTGAACTAACTGGTGATGAAGATTTGATAAAAATGTAATTTCTTTCTTAACTAGGTAAATGAATCTGTCCTTGTCTGACCACTTACAGCCATGATTTTATCACAAAGGTAAGGTCAAGCACTATAAGAACAAGCAAAATAACTATGAAATATAATTATTGTATAAAATTTAACCCATTAATAGAGAGATATTAAGCCAAGTTCAGTTTATGACTGCTTAATAACTTTTACTAATCTATGTAGTAACGACTGATTTTATTTATCCTTTCTTGACCCAGTTAGTCCCACTAAGCTAGTAGACGCTTTTCAGGGATGACCTGAAGTGGTATTTATACTAGTATGGAAAATTTAGGCAGGGCATTGGGGAGCTTCCCCTACTCTTTTTGAGAGGTGTTGCGGGAATCTTTATATCCACCAACTGAAGCAGATGGGGCATTGGTTTAACATTTCATCCATAGGACAGCACTCTCAGGAGTGTAACACCCCTTTATGCTGCACTACAGTGTCAGCAATTAATCTGTTCGGTGTGGGAACAGAACCCCCAACCTTCTGCACAAAAAGTGAATGTGCCACCTTTTGTACCATTGGCTCTGCTTAAGTTAGTTATTTGTTTTATTATATAAATGGGTTTGTTCTTGTATAAAAAATTCAGTACACGTATTAAAAAATAAACAAAGGGAATGTGAAACACATGGACAAGTTATTGTAGCCAGTCAATCAGCATGTTTTTTGAAGATGGGAGGAAACTGGAGTACCCAGAGACAATTCACACTAACAAGGAGATAAATGATTATGTACTCTGGAACTTAGAAATGAGCATTAAGGCTATAAGTGAGCTGCTTCCTGTAGTCCAGAGTTTGATTCCATCAGTCTCCATTTATACTGTCTGACTCGAAACACGTCACCTAACCAGGCAGTTGTCTGGGGCAGTTGGGAAGTCACCTAACCAGGCAGTGCTCTGGGGCAGTTGGGAAGTCACCTAACCAGGCAGTGCTCTGGGGCAGTTGGGAAGTCACCTAACCAGGCAGTGCTCTGGGGCAGTTGGGAAGTCACCTAACCAGGCAGTGCTCTGGGGCAGTTGGGAAGTCACCTAACCAGGCAGTGCTCTGGGGCAGTTGGAAGTCACCTAACCAGGCAGTGCTCTGGGGCAGTTGGGAAGTCACCTAACCAGGCAGTGCTCTGGGGCAGTTGGGAAGTCACCTAACCAGGCAGTGCTCTGGGGCAGTTGGGAAGTCACCTAACCAGGCAGTGCTCTGGGGCAGTTGGGAAGTCACCTAACCAGGCAGTGCTCTGGGGCAGTTGGGAAGTCACCTAACCAGGCAGTGCTCTGGGGCAGTTGGGAAGTCACCTAACCAGGCAGTGCTCTGGGGCAGTTGGGAAGTCACCTAACCAGGCAGTGCTCTGGGAGAGTTGGGAAGTCACCTAACCAGGCAGTGCTCTGGGGCAGTTGAGAAGTCACCTAACCAGGCAGTGCTCTGGGGCAGTTGGGAAGTCACCTAACCAGGCAGTGCTCTGGGGCAGTTGGGAAGTCACCTAACCAGGCAGTGCTCTGGGGCAGTTGGGAAGTCACCTAACCAGGCAGTGCTCTGGGGCAGTTGGGAAGACTAGCCTAAGTTCCTCAAGGAATTATTGTCTAGTAATTATTTGTGAATATGGAAACTCCACATGGACCAAATCTAGAAGTCAGAAATGGACCCTAAACTCATGATGTAGACATTGGGCCACTAAGCCATGCATACCTCTTGGTACAGTATAAAGAGAGTGCTACGTTGTACTCTATAACTGGACTAACTAGTGAAATAAATGATATAACATGACTCACGTACATCTCCATCTAATGGCCTTCATTATCAGATAGAAGACATCATTACATTTTTAACCAAAAGAGCAGGAACACAGTACAAAAGCCAATGAACTTTGCTAGAGTACATTACATTTTTGTCCACTGATTGAGCAGTGAAATCAATTATGAAATTTAGATCCACTAAAAGTGCTCAGGTCTTCAACCTTATTTTGGTGGGAGTTCATGTATATGCAAATATGGTATATGTCCTGCCAAAAGCACCCCTGCACTACTAGGCTATAACTCATTCCACACCTTTTGGCCCCAGAACTTGGGCCGAAGCTCCAAAGGTGGTGGTGTTTTCATATTCATAAAAGATGCGCACACCTCCAGACTGGTAGCCCAACATAATGCATCCGAGATACTTTAGGTGCAGCTAACATTGGGTAAGACAGCAATTCAGGTCGTAGCCTGCTACAGGTCCCAACCATGTCCCAGGACTTGCACTCCACGTTCCTAAGCACCCTGGAGAATATTAGGGTCCAACCTAACACTCTCTTACTAGGCAACTTCAATTACCCCTCCATTAACTGGCTAAACCACTCATGTACCAATACACTGGCCCAACATTTCCTAGAGTTCATTAATTCCAATGCCCTGGACCAGCTCGTTCTTACCCCCCACAAGAGGTAGCAATATCCTTGACTGGTCATTACTAACATGAGCGACCATTGCTCTACACCAATAGTCAGCTCCTCCCCTGGTTAGATCCGACCACAAACTAATCACCTTGGAAATACACCCCCCCCCCCACAAAGGTAACCACCATGAAAAACTCCTCCACTGCTAACTTTGGGATCCTAAAACTGCAATCCAAATTTTAGCTTGCTACAGATCCCCCACCATATCCCAGAATTCCCACTACTCTTTTCTTGATATACTGGAAAATATTAGGGTTCAACCAAACACCTTAATAATGGGTGATTTCAACTACCCCACCATTAACTGGGAAAACTACTCATGTACCAACTCTTTCGTTCAACGCTTTCTGGAATTCATAAATCCAATGCCCTGGATCAACTTATCCACACCCCCCACCAGGGGCAACAATATCCTAGACCTAGTCATTACCAACATGAGTGACCGTTGTTCCACACCTGAAGTCAACTCCTCATTGGTCAGATCTGACCATAACCTAATCACCCTAGATATCCGCATACCGCCCCCACCCATCATTAAGGAAACCACGATAAAAAAATTCTCCAAAGCCAACTTCATGCTTCTTAAGACAGAAGTGACGAACTTCATGACACCCATGCAGATGGACAATACAGTTACGACTGCTGAACCCTACACAAATGCACTCTAAAAGCACTTACACGAGTGCATGGTTCATGCTATCCCACACAGAACCAAGATGCTATCCTCCAACAAAAGGAAGCCAATCTGGTGGTCCCCTGCCATAAACAAACTCTACAACAGAAGGAAGAAACTGTTGCAAAAGAGAGTAAAATCCCATGAGTGGAGGAGCTCCCTGGTCAGCCTCAGTAAGAAACTGAGATCCCTTATAAGATCCTCCAAAGCTAGCTATGAAAACAAAATCTCCACTGATTCTAAGGGCAACCACAAAGCATTCTATAGCTATGTCAAGGATCTCAATGGCAACACCCAGATCTGCTCTGAGTTACAGCACAACAGCATGAAAATTACAGAACCAACTGATATTGCCAACATCCTGGCAGATAGGTTCAGTGCTAACTTTACCCTCCTCTCACCCCCTAAAGGGCCCATATCTATATAGGAAGAATGCAGAGTTCCTGTAATCACATCTATGCAGGTAAAAGCTGCACTCCCTAAAACCAAAAACACAGCATCCATGGGACCTGACAACATCCCAGGCTGCGTTTTACATGAACTTCAGAACGAAATGGCTCCCCACCTAAGCACCATGTTCAATCATAGTCTTACTTTAGGCTTTGTGCCCACTAAATGGCACACAGCAACAGTTAACCCACTCAACAAAGGGGAGCCACCACTAATCCTGGGAACTATCACCCTATTAGCCTGACGAGCCTGGTCTGCAAGGCCATGGAACGTATCATCATGGAACTCATAAACAAAGACATTGGTAACCTCCAAACTCTAGACCCTATCAAATTCAGGCTTGCGAAAGGCAGATCATGCCTTCTGAACCTGATTGACTTCTTTGAGCAGTCATCAAAGCCATAGACGAGAGTAAGGTGGTTCTCACAGCCTATTTTGATCTCACCAAGGCTTTCGACACCATCCCCCATTCTGGAATTATAGTTAAACTCACTAAACTAGGTATAAATCCCTACATCACAAGATGGGTTGCCAACTGGCCCACTGACAGAACCCACACTGTAAAGGTTGCAGACTCCAAATCTGACTTCAAACCAGTGACAAGTGGAGTACCACAGGGTTCAGTCTTGGGACCTCTCCTGTTTAGTATCTACTTCTCTGAAGTACAGGCTAACACAGAAGGCCACTGGCTAATAAAGTTCACAGATGACTGCAAACTACGAGCCATAGTCAAGTCCCCAAATGATGTGGACATCCTACAGAAGGGTCTCACTGAGACAGATGCCTGGTGTCAGAGGCCTGGCCTCAAGCTCAATGCCAAAAAGTGCATTGTCATCCCCTTTGGTAAAAACTCTGTACCCATGAACTACCACATAAATGTCAGTCTACTCAATGCTGAATGTGTGATAAGAGACCTTGGGACCCAGGTGGACAGTAGTCTCTCCTTTGATAATCACATTGCCACAGTAGTCAGGAAATCTTTCTATGTGGCACACCTCATCACAAAAAGGTTCTCATCTAGGAAAAAAGAGGTCATTGTTCCCCTCTACTGGGCACTCATTAGACCCAATATAGAGTACAATGCCCCTTTTGGAATGTACCTCAAAAGATATCTGCAGCAGCTGGAAAGGCCACAGAAGTACCTCACAAAGAGGATTATGGCCTCAAACAAATGCCCTACACTAACCATCTCAAAAAACTCCAGCTTTCCTCTATAGCATATCGCCTACTCTGAGGAGATCTCTGCCTAACATATAAAGCTATGTTAAACCCAAAGCCGTTGGACACGCTACACCTAAAGAAATCCCAGTCCCTCCAAGCTACACACTCTAGGGACCTAAACCTTGTCACCACAATAAACAGGACATGCTGGAGAGGTAGATTCCTGTCCCAGAGACTTCCTATACTCTGGATCAAGCTACCTAGCTATGTCAAGCAAAGTTCCTTATTAGCACTCTTCAAAAAAAAAAATCTTGATGAGTGGATGGGAAATAGGAAATACATCATGGGGATCACTTCTGTGGCTCTGCTTGGCAGGGGCACAGGGAATCAACTTTCTTGGGTGGCATAAGCCAGGGAACTTGTTGGCTAGGCTTACTTAGGTCCTTGGGCCAATAGCCTAGCACCTACCTATGAACCTATAAAAACAGAGGTGGCTAACTTCACAACACCTATGCAAATGGAGAATAGTTGCGTGACCACAGAGTCATACACCAATGCACTGTATGAACACATACACAAATGTATGGATCTTGCCATACCAATAGAACCAAGACATTCTCCTCCAAAAAAAGGAAGCCAATCTGGTGGTCCCTTGCCATAAACAAACTCTAAAACAGAAGGCGGAAACTGATGCGGAATAAGGTGAAGTCTCAAGACTGGAAAAACTCCCTTAGCTGCCTCAGCAAAACATTGAGACCCCTCATCAAATCCTCTAAAGCTAGGTATGAAAACAGAATTGCAGCAGATAGTAAAGACAACCACAAGGCCTTCTACAGTTATGTAAAGAATCTCCATGGCAATACCCAGATTTGCTCTGAGCACAATGGTGCCTCCTATACCAAGCCAACAGATATTGCCAGTATACTGGCCAACAGATTCAGTGCCAACTTTACCCCACCAAAGGACCAGTCACAATACCAGTAGATTGCCAGGCACCCAGTATTACTGCTGCACAGGCTAAAACAGCACTGTCCAAGGCCAAGAAGACAGCTTCTATGGGACCTGACAATATCCCTGGTTGCGTCCTACATAAACTACAGAGTGAACTGACACCTCACATGTGTGCTCTGTTCAGTCACAGCCTCAACTCAGGTTTTGTCCCTGCTGAATGGCACACTGCTACAGTCATCCCTCTCCACAAAGGAGGAGTGACTACAGACCCTGGGAACTATCCCCATTAGCCTGACGAGTCTGATATGCAAAGCTATAGAATGCATCATCATGGACCTAATAAACAAGGATATAGGGAATCCCCAGACTCTGGATCCCACACAGTTTGGTTTTGTGAAGGGTAGATCATGTCTTCTCAACTTGGTTGATGTCTTTGAGTCAGTCACCAGAGCTATGGATGAAGACAAGGTGGTTCATACAGCCTACCTTGATCTGGCCAAGGCTTTTGATACCATTCCCCACTCAGGAATCATAGAAAAACTCGCTAAGCTTGGCATCAACCCCTATATCACTAGGTGGGTTGTAAACTGGCTAACAGATAGAACCCACAGTGTGAAAGTAGCTGACTCCAAGTCAGACTGATGATTAGTCATGAGTGGAGTCCCACAGGGTTCAGTCCTGAGTCCTCTCCTGTTTTTGTATCTACTTCTCTGAAGTTCAGGCCAACATGAAGGGACTCTGGCTGAAAAAGTTTGCAGATGATTGCAAGTTGGGAGCTATTATTAACTCCCCAAGTGATGTTGACATCCTACAGAATGGTCTCACTGTGACCAACGACTGGTGTCAGAACCATGGCCTTAAGCTCAATGCCAAAAAATGTGTCATCATCCCCTTTGGGAAAAACCTGGTTCTCATGAATTACCACATTGATGGTAGTCCACAGAACACAGAAGGGATTATAATAGATCTGGGAACACAGGTTGACAGCAACCTCTCCTTTGATCACCACGTTGCCACTGTGGTCAGAAAGTCCTTCTATGTGGCACATCTCATTACTAAGGGTTTTGCATCCAGGAAGAAAGAGGTCAGTGTCTCCCTCTACACTTCCCTCATTAGGCTAATCATTGAATACAATGCCCCATTTGGCATGTACCTCAAAAGACACCTGCAACAATTGGAGAGGCCACAAAAGTATCTCACAAAGAGGATCCTGTGCCTTAAACACTTGTCCTATATGGACAGACTCAAAAAACTACAACTATTTTTTGTTTCATATCGCCTACTTAGAGGTGATCTCTGCTTGACTTACAAAGTCATGTCTGACCCAGCGCTGTTAGAAATGCTACATCTAAAGAAACCCCAATCCCTCTGCACCACACGCTCCAGAGACCTCAACCTCATTACCATAATTAACATAACATGCTGGAGGGACAGGTTCATAACCCAGAGACTGCCCATTCTATGGAACAGACTTCCCATACATGTCAAACAGAGCACCTCACTGGCCCTCTTTAAGAGAAATCTTGATGAGTGGATGGGAAACAGAAAATTCACCCCAGGGATAACTGTAGTGCCTCTACTCAACAGAGGCACTGGGAACTAAGGTCAGGTGGCACTATGCAAGGGTAAGCCAATGGCTAGACTGCAAAGGCCCCAGGGCCATTAGCCTAGTACACACCTATGAGCCTATAAAATGAAAAAAGAGCATTTGTGCTAAAAGTTAGCTACCTTCATGGCATTATATCTGCAGTTCATGAAATTCTGAAACTTAACACTATAGGTTTTATAAGTCACAAAGCTACTTGATCTGAAACTGTCAGCAAATTAGGTTACCCAGACACCACTGGCTTAATGTAGGAAAAGAACAATTCAAACAGAAAAGGAGCCCCAGAAGGTATCCTCCTAGCACCCCAGAACAATACATATTCAATCAGAGAGACTGTTGCACATTCTAACCTTTTACGTCATATCTTTCATCGATTCATCCATCCTGCATTTAACGTGACTGCAGTTCCGTGACAGTAATAACAGCATGATGCATGAGCGTCGTATCCTTCATCCATTCTTCCATCCTGCATTTAATGTGACTGCATTTCCATGACAGTAATACCAGCATGATGCATGAGTGTCGTATCTTTCATTGATTCTTCCATCCTGCATTTAATGTGACTGCAGTTCCATGACAGTAATACCAGCATGATGCATGAGCGTCGTATCCTTCATCAGTTCTTCCATCCTGCATTTAATGTGACTGCATTTCCATGACAGTAATACCAGCATGATGCATGAGCGTCGTATCCTTCATCCATTCTTCCATCCTGCATTTAATGTGACTGCAGTTCCATGACAGTAATACCAGCATGATGCATGAGCGTCGTATCCTTCATCCATTCTTCCATCCTGCATTTAATGTGACTGCATTTCCATGACAGTAATACCAGCATGATGCATGAGCGTCGTATCCTTCATCCATTCTTCCATCCTGCATTTAATGTGACTGCAGTTCCATGACAGTAATATCAGCATGATGCATGAGCATCGTATCCTTCATCCATTCTTCCATCCTGCATTTAATGTGACTGCATTTCCATGACAGTAATAGCATGATGCATGAGATCCACGGGTTTGCTAAATCCAGGTGTCCAGTATCAGTATGATGCATGAGATCCACGGGTTTGCTAAATCCAGGTGTCCAGTACCAGTATGATGCATGAGATCCATGGGTTTGCTAAATCCAGGTGTCCAGTATCAGTAGGGATACTGTCACCTAGACAGAAAAGGCCTTCTCAGACAAACAGATCAAGTACTGTACACCTGATGCATTTCTAACAAAATCATACCAGTAGCTGTTAAGGAGTCCAAGTTTCTGTTGTGTTTCTCTATCAAACAGACTTTACTGACAGCTTTCAGACAGATGAATTCTGATTTTTAAACAACTTATTGGGTACGTAATGCCTAGTGTGCTATACACTCAGGGTGTATATTTATTCCAACATGTCAATCAAACACAAGCCTAGTGGACTCTGAAACCTGCTGATACATTACAAATTAGTTTATTGTAAATACTTATTCATGGGACTTTTTAATGTATGTCTGACTTGAGTACTTATTCATGGGTCTTTCTAAGATATGTCTGATTGTTTGCTTCCTATGACAAATGTTTTCTGCCTTTGCTTCTAAGTAAACCTTGTCTCATCCGTTTTATAGGTTATTTTTATAGTGAAGTTAGTAAAAATATTTAGTTGTTATAATTACTTCTTAGACTACAGTGTCCTTGAAAATTTACATTATTGTTGAGTCTTAAAACAATACAGCAATGTTTTCTTGTTAGGGTGGCCTACTGTTGAATAAACATAAATCAGCAAATGCCTCTGTCGTGGAAAAGGAGAGAATGACAGTGACTATGTCATCATTAGTAACTGTGGGCTATTTGTTAGCGAACTGCAACAGCATATGCTCCTGGCATCTGGGAGTTGTCAGTGTACTGTCAACACATTGTTAGCACAGCTGACGTGCAAACCAATTCCGGGAGCTCTGCATCTGGTACCACATTTCAGTCAATACATGCTGAATCTGTATGTTTGCTTTCCAACATTTTGCACCCCCAAGTGGGAAACTGATGCATCTTTTAATAGACATACATTAGTAACAACCTAATGGCACAAGATGTTGCATAGAAAAAGAGTAAAAACAGTAACGCAGAAACACAGAGAACAAAATGTAAGGCGAAGCAGCAAAGTGGAAGGCTTTTGTAGGCCAGCTTATGTCCTGCCAAGCGAAATGTGATTCTGACATGTCTCATTTCCTGAACTTCAGAAATAGAATAATTTATAAAACATATTTTTGTTTACTTATCACAGTATTTAAAGCTGACAGAAGTAGTGACTGATGGTTTTGAATATTACTACAATAAATGCAGTTCAAATATCATTTCTTTGTTGCTATCTATTTAACATGTATCACTTTACATTGGTAGTTACAATGTAGCTTTCAAATCAACAAGCAGAGAAACAATGGGTCTATACTGGTACCATAACCAGATACTAAACATGTGACCCACTAACTACTCCATTATTTATCCAGCAACACTGAACTATGCAAATGGATATGTGTAAATATACAACTTGTTTTTCCTTTAATCCATGTCAGCCTTTTCATCTTTAGGAATGCTTGATCACACAGCCCAAGTTCATGGCTTCCATTACCAGCCTTGAGAAATAAGAAATGGTAATGCCTGTACTACTAGTTTATCTAACCTCATGTAAAATTCCTTTTACCCACATACTCATTTCACTTACTTAGGCTTACTGACTCAAACACCAACGCTGTGAACAGATGACTAACCTGGTTACCCCAGCCACACATTATTTCACTCAACCTTACATTCATCTGTCTCAACACTCATTCACTTACGCCATCCCTCATCATTCACATCTTGTCAATCTCTGCAGCTACATTAATACACAGACTCGCACATACAAACACAGAGAGAGAGAGAGAGAGAGAGACACACACACACACACACACACACACACACACACACACACACACATACACAAACAGACACAGAGACATATGCATGCACACACACACACACACACACACACACACACACACACACACACACACACACACAAACAGACACAGAGACATATGCACACACACACACACACACACACACACACACACACACACACACACACACACACACCCACAAATAGACACAGAGACATATGCACACACACACACACACACACACACACACACACACACACACACACAAACACACACAGAGACATATGCACACACACACACACACACACACACACACACACACACACACACACACACACACACACACACACACACACACACACACACAGAGACACACACACACACACACACACACACACATATGTACACACACAGACACACACACACACACACACACACACACACACACACACACACACACACACACACACACACACACACACACACACACACAAAAGTATTTTGGTACTGTTAAAAAAAAAAAAAAAAATATATATATATATATATATATATATATATATATATATATATATATATATATACATATATATATATATATATACAAACATATACATATATATATATATATATATATATATATATATAAGTCTACTTTGAAACATCTAAAACCCATAACATCTAATTTCATAACACTGAGACCAGAGCATCTAAAACCTAAAACATCTAAAACCCATAACATTGAATTTCATAACATCTAACACTAGAAATTACAAGAAAATAAAATCCCCTCCACATATAATGACACCAAACTACCAAACACACTTTTTGTTACGTTTCTGCCCCCCTGCAACCCCCATGTGGGGGGCTCTGCCCCCACCCCCACCCGCCCATAAAATAGATATACCAACTCCAAGATCGCACTACAGTGGAAAAAAAGTTAATTTCCTAACCCCACTGTATCAAGCCCCCCTGCAGAAATGTAGTAAAAAGTGTGTTTGGTAGTTTGGTGTCGTTATATGTGGAGGGGATATTATTTTCATGTGATTTGTAGTGTTAGATGTTATGAAATTCAATGTTATTAGTTTTAGATGTTTTGGGTTTTAGATGTTCTGGTCTAAATGTTATGATTAGATGTTATGGATTTTAGATATTGTGAAGGGGACCCATATATATATATATATATATATACTGGGCAGTATCAGCATTGCAACAGAAGTAAGGCTTTGATATTTTATCCATCGGAATCTGGACAGAGGCTGGGGCTCCTTGAAGGCTAAATGGTAACACTATATGCTGGTAAAGGCCATGACGGGTTACAAAAGTCACATGGTACTAGTGCTATCAGCCAATATCCCTTTGTCAAGTCCAGTGTTATCAAATATCTGGCCTTTCTTAAGTTCTTTATCCATTTGTCAATCCTGGACATGGCATAGCTATCAAACTTTGATATGCTATACAGTTTCCTAAAGTTGCCCTGAAAAGCTATAGGGATCTTCATGCACATATGTGCAATTTACAGCCCCCCCCCCCCAACAACATTTTCATCCACTGATGGTCTGAATAGAAATCACTAAAGAAAGAAATTCAGGGGTGGATTCCAAAAGAATCTTGTGGACAGCACAGCACACCAAAGGAAGATGTCAGTGCACTAGCAGTGAATGAGATACTATAACATAAGCTAAAACAAGACCAAGCAATTTTCTATTCAGAGTAGTATAATTACAGACTCCATGCATAACCACCAGATTTCAAAACACAATAGGCGGACCCAATGCAACTTAAATGCCACAAAGTACTTTGCCAGCAATTTCCTGAGAGCACTTGGCAGAGGCAATATCCCACATATTCCTATGGAATCCTAAGGAATCTGTAAACCCTACTTAAAAAAGAAATGTAACCAGTACTTAATGCTCTACAAGAAGGTGGGTTACTCCAAGCCATACCAAAAGATTATCTGCAAACGCATCCCAGAAGGCGGTCAGCTAGGTGCCCAGTGAGGCTCCAGTTAAGCCAATTCTTTGTTCAGGAAATAACAGACAGATACTGATTAAACAGTGACCTGGCGCAGACCATGTGCAAGACGTGCACACCCCTCATGTGCACTCACAGTCAATGGGATAGCCCAGTACTGAAAGAAACAAAAGTTTGCTGAGTCTAAGCATACTGTGACATTTCAGCAGCAGTTTGCCTGAGTCTATGCATACTGGGACATTTCAGCAGCATATGGAGATGGTGTAGGAGTGCTCCAGGCAGTCGTTAGTTGCATCCTCTCATATTTCCTTGTAGCAATGTGTACCAAGGTGGATGAATATGTCCAATTCCCAAGAACAGCCATGGAGTACAGAACTGTGATGCAAAGGTTCTATGCTATGCTAACTTTCCCCAATGTCCTTGGTGCAACAGATTGCACCCATGTCCAGATTAAAACCCCAGCTGTACCTGATGCTGAATGGTACATCAGTAGAAAGGGTGGCCATCACTCAATTGTTAGGCTGTGTGCTCAGCAGATAGCCTCATTACAAATATCATGGCAACACACCCTGATAGCATTTATGATGCTGCAATATAGACGGAAAGTAGGCTGAGGGCTGCTATCAATGGTGAGATACCTGAAGGACTGATTGGTAAGTAGAGGAGCACCGCTGTGATGTAATCAGAATCCACACCTAACAACAGTACGCATGAGGAAAACATATATACCATATCGTTTACACAAACAGGTGACTGTGGTTATCTACTGGAGCCTTAGCTAATGACACCACAGAGAGCCCCATCAACCCCTGCTGAGAATGCATACAACAGAGTACACACTGAGACATGACACACTATCAAGTATGTGTTTAGCACGCTGAAAGCATGATTCAGATGTCTGGACACATCTGAGGGTGCACTGCAATGCACACCAGAAAAAGAATCACAGATGGTTACTGTGTGTACCATGCTGCACAACATGATAACAGCGACACATGGTGGCTTGCCAGATACAGGTGTGGGTGACTTTCCCCAAGAACTCAGGATGCCCAATGAAGACGTATCAGTGCTGCCACAAGATGACCAGGAGGGCACAGGTTTGAGAAGACATAGGTGTTAGTAATGGTGGATGTGGACATATGTCCCAGCTAAGGCAACACAGCAGCATCTGACACAAACCTCTGAGTCATGACAAGCCTAAGATGCAGATGTACACAGGCTAAACAGTGATGTTCACACAGCGTTGCCCCACAACAGCAGCACAGACAGCACAACTAATGGAAACAACCCATTAGTTGTCCACGTTGAACTACATGCATGACATAAGCTTAAAATGTACCAGTAAAAGTATATACACAGCACTCAGAAGAAACATCATTGCAGGAAGTTTCACTGTAAGGTACATCACCAAAGAGGAGCACACAGGCAAATGTGTGAGATGCAGGAGGTGTTCACAGCAGAAGGTGTCATTGGAGGTAGGAAATCATCATACAGATAACTAGCATGGAAAGTTATTCATAAAATATCCACTAATACAAAATCTCTAGGCCAATGAAGTTTATGGGAATGTATAAGCACAAACATACCCCAAAACAGGGGCCAGAGACCAACACTGATGCATCACACAGAGCATTTTGTGATGGCCAAAAAGAAATGAAACACAAACAAGCATCACATCCTGTGCCTGATATGGAATGTCACACAGAAGGCAACACTACAGTGCGGAGGTTATTGATGTAATATGACTCAGTTTCAGGTAATAATACAGGCAAATACCCCAGAAATGACAATGACTACACAACATCCACGGAACATGCATCAACATGCATGGAACATGCCTCAGTGTTGGGGATACAGCAACACAGATGTGTGTGTGTGTGTGTGTGTGTGTGTGTGTGTGTGTGTGTGTGTGTGTGTGTGTGTGTGTGTGTGTGTGTGTGTGTGCACAGAATCAGTGTGATATGCGAAGATACACATAGGAACTACATGTCACCATGGGGACTGAGATTGGAAGCAGGTCCACAGAAATGCAGTGATTGTTGAGAGTGAGGCATGTACAGTAACACATTACAATGCCATAAGTGACATGTATGCATACAGAGGCATACTTGTGCAGACAGGAATGACACACAACAAGGAAATGTGTGATGTAGCAATCAGTGAAAGTGATGCAAACCTAAAAGCATGATGTCACATATAGTTCAACTGTTGTCAATATCTATACTAAGATATACCAATGGCAAATAAATTCTACATATCACAACTTGAAGCTAGTCACCCAGGACAGATAAATGATTAGAAAGCCCTGTGGCATCAGGCATTTGAAAAATCACCTACAGTTTAATTAGACAGTGGTCACCACATTGGTCATCAATGCCACAGGGTCAGAATGACACAATAGGACACACACTGGATCAACTTTCAGTGTTACTCTTATGCAGTTTAGGGTACCCACACTGAAAGCTCACATCACGCTCCTGGCTGCCCTGCCATGTACAGAAACCCTTGGTGTACTCGGCCCATGGTGGTATAACCAGACACTGGATGTGGTGAAACTAGCATTTTGGGACACAGTGTGGCTAGGGACATTAGTTCACAGTAGGTTCAAAGGTGAGCAGTAGGCTACCTGGCCTCGTGGACCATTTTAAGGCTAGCCAATTTCCCTGCACCTTGTATCTGTAAGGAACATACCTGTACCATTATACCAACTGTCATTTTCTAACTACTGCATTTTCCAAGATGCCTCCCCCAATTCCTGGCTAAAGAAATAGTTTTAGTTAAAGGAAAAAAAACAATATAGTTATAGTTTAAATTCTGCAAAAAGAATTCTGCCCACAAAAACAACATTTAAAATATTTAAAATATATCCCAACAACGGAAATTATTCAGGGAACACTAGTTAAAGAAAAAAGATAATATCTTCATTTACAGTTTAATTGCTTTAAAAACTGCGACAGTAACAGAATTAGTAAAAAGAAATCAAGTGCAATATAGTTTTTTTCTTATCTGGTATAGAAATACTCAGAAAAATGTTAATTAAGATTTAAAACTTCTCTACACCAATGCACTGAGGTGCAACTTCAAAGTAGTCTAGCTACAAAGGACAATATAGACACAATGGGGCAAGCTATAATTAGCAATTAAAAAAAAAGAAACAACAGAACCAACCAGCAAACAACTCAGAAATAAAACAAACAAGAGGATCAACCAGTAAATAACTCTGAAAAAGCCTGTGGTCATTTAAAATGCTTAGAAAATGGTAACATTTGGCATTGTCTCCTACAATTAGCTACTACAGTTTCAGGATGACCCCCTAATACCTAACTAAACAAACTTTTTGTTGAAGAAGAAAAAAAAAATATTGTTTTTTCCCACTTTCTGAAAGTTAAGAAAGTTCAGTTACAGATTTGCTGTTCTGAACTGTTTGGAAGTTTCTAGAAGGCCAGTGCTTGCTTGGGCTAAAGAGAAGTCTCTGTGTTCACCAGTGGGAGTGGTTAACACTGAACAGCCTGCCTGTCCCTGGAGGAGTGGTTACTGCCTAGAAGCTGTAGTTTTATTGGCCATTTTGGGTCAATTCTAATCTCCTTGATCTCTCTCTCTTAAAACCCTACAACTCTCTTTTTGTGCGGTTTTGCGCACTGAGCACCATCGGGCAGCACTGCCTAAACAGGTTTAAACTATTCCAGGCTCCACAAAGTCTGCTCTTCACTTTTTTCCCTTAGAACTGTTCAAACTCTCAAAGTAATCACTCTATTCTCTTTCTAAAGCCCTGCACTTGCTCAGCTCTTATAAGGAAACACTAACTAACTAAAGCAATGCACCCTCCTTGACTTCTCATAAGTATTAGGCTCCCGATTGGTCTTTCCTGATCAAGTGAAAAATCAGTTCCCTTCCCTAATCTGATCAGTAAAAAAACAGTTCCCTATACTAATCTGGTATGTCCAAGGGTCAGTTTCAAGGTTACTCTCCAGTCCAGCTGGTGAATCTGGGAATTTTGAGGCAATGTTACAATTGCCTTATGTACACAGACAACCCTCTCCTCCTTCCAACAAACTCTAATACATGTGAGAGATGCAGTTACACACCCAAACTGGAGGCAGAGCTCTCTCAACCCAAGACTGGCACAGTCAGTCAGGAGGAAAAGGTAACCACCCGCACCACAAATCCAGTCTCACACAGACCTATTGCATCTGCATACCCAACAGATAAACACACAAAAACATACTCGGAGGCTCTAAATAAAAATCTGCCTAAACAGCAAAGACCTCCTAAGCAGATATCCAAGCAACAGCCACCCCTCAACAATACCCACGAATCACATATCTCACAAAATCAGTGTGCCTCACAGTCACAGCTCTTAAGGCCAAACAACACACCAAATACGCTTGTTATAGGGGACTCTATTGTCCGGCACACTGAAGTCCCGCTCACCAGACTGAACAAAGAGAAGGTCACTGTAAGCTGCCTGTCGGGTGCCAGGATCCACCACATAACGCAAGCACTCAGGTCACTCCAAAGCAACTACAAGTATGACTCTATCATTGTCCATGCTGGTGTGAATGACCTGAGACGTGCCTCCCTGGACTACATGAAGAGAGACATAAAGGAGCTCTCTGACCATGTAGCCCAGGCTGGTATGACCCTAACCTTGAGTAGCATCTTGCCCTCACCAAGAATGATGCCACAGTATAAAGACAAAATTATCAGTTTCAACAATTGGCTACAGTATTGGTGTCATCAAAGGGGATCCAGTGTCTGTCAGCCTGGGATGACATGCTCGACAAGCCACGTTGCTTCGCTAGGGACGGTTTGCACCTGTCACCCTTAGGCTTTCATATACTGGCCAAGGCTCTTGCCACCCCCATAGTGCCTTTTTTAGGCAAGGCTCAAAGGACAAACCCACCTCCATAGACAACCCAAGGATAAAAAAACTAAAGGTAATGCTACTCAATGCCAGAAGTCTAAACCTCAAGATGGACACACTCGAGCCTCTCCTCAGTATGGAGAAAATCGATGTCTGTGCAGTAACAGAAACCTGGTTCAAGGCTCCTGAGAGCACCCCAGCACTACCAGGTTATAACTCACACCATGCGTTTCGGCCCCAAAACTCAGACAGAAGCACAAAAGGAGGGAGAGTATCTATATTCATCAAAGATACCTACACCTCCAGGTTAGTGGCACTGCACGAAGGATCGGAAACCATCCATGTGCAACTAACAGCGGGCAAAACTGCCTTTCAGTTTGTAGCCTGCTACAGAACACCTTCCGTATTACAGGAACCCCACTTGGCATTCCAGAGAACACTGGAGAATATGAAGGTCTCTCCAAACACTATGTTATTGGGTGACTTCAACTACCCAAACATTGACTGGGAAAACTACTCAAGCCCAAACACCCTCGCCCAACTGTTCCTTGAATTTATAAACTCTAATGCAATGGAAAAACTGGTCACCACTCCCACAAGAGGGAACAACATATTGGACCTGGTCATCACCAACATGGGGACTCTATGTTCCACACCAGAGGTAAACCCCTCATTGGTAAGATCAGACCATAAACAAATTTCCCTGGACATCCATATCCCATCCCCACCCCCAGCCAAGGAAATCACTGTAAAGAATTTCTCAAAAGCCAACTTTGCACTTCTCAAGACTGAGGTGGAATCCTTAAAAGCCCCCGAGCCAGAGGATAATACAGCCCAATCAGCAGAATCCTTTACAAATGCATTCTATGAGCACCTGCAGGAATGCATGGATCGTGCTATCCCAAATAAAACCGAGACTCACTCCTCCAAAAACAGGAGACCGGTCTGGTGGACCCCGGCCATAAATAAGCTTTACAACAGAAGGAGGAAGCTACTACATGACAGAGCAAAATCCCAAAAAGGGAAGGCATCTCTGATTAGTATTAGCAAGAAACTTCGATCCCTCATAAAATCATCAAAGGCCAGTTTCGAAAGAAAAGTTTCCCTAGACACTAAAGATAATCACAAGGCCTTCTTTAGTTATGTCAGGAATATGGGTGGAAACTCCCAGATATGCTCTGAATTGTTGCATAATGGTACAAAATATACTAAACCTACAGACATAGCCAACATCCTGGCAGACAGATTCAGCGCAAACCTCTCCCCCCCCTTCCCCCCAAAGGAGCAAATGCCTATCCCAACTGAATGTAACCTCCCTGACATTACAGATGCACAGGTGAAAGCTGCCCTCTCCAAAGCAAAAAACACAGCATCTATGGGACTGGAAGGTGTCCCAGGCTGTGTCTTACACGAGCTCCAAGAAGAACTGAACCCTTACATTAAGTCACTGTTCAAACTTAGTTTCACTACAGGATATGTACCCAAAGAATGGCGTACAGCTACAGTGGTCCCACTCCACAAAGGTAGTGCCACAACGGACCCAGGGAACTATCACCCCATAAGCCTAACTAGTCTGGTCTGTAAAGCTATGGAGCGTATTATCATGGAACTCATAAACAAAGACATTGGGAGCCTCCAGATACTGAACCCTACCCAATTCGGCTTTGTTAAGGGCAGATCTTGCCTCTTAAACCTAGTTGATTTCTTTGAAACAGTTACCAAAGCCATAGATGAGGGCAAGGTAGTCCACACAGCCTACCTGGACCTCTCAAAAGCTTTCGACACAATACCCCACTTGGGCATCATAAATAAGCTTACCAGCTTAAATATCAACCCCTATATCACAGGATGGGTTGCAAACTGGCTCAGAGATAGAACCCACATGGTCAAAATTGCAGGTGCCATGTCCGAATCCAAACCAGTTACAAGTGGCGTCCCACAGGGCTCAGTTCTGGGACCTCTCTTGTTCGGTATATACTTCTCTGAGGTTCAGGCTAACACAGGGGGATTATGGCTGACAAAGTTCACAGATGACTGCAAACTGGGGGCCATAATCGAATCTCCAGCTGACAGAAGCATCGTCCAAAAGAGTCTCACAGGGACGGATGCTTGGTGCCAGAGCCATGGCCTCAAGCTAAATGCTAAAAAGTGCATAGTCATCCCCTTTGTGAAAAACAAGGTTCCCACAAATTACCACATAGGTGGTAATCCATTAAGTACGGAAGAAGCAATTAGAGATTTGGGGACCAACGTAGATAGTAATCTCTCCTTTGATAATCATGTTGCCAAAGTGGTTAGAAAGACCTTCTATATAGCCCACCTTATCATGAAATTGTTCGCATCTAGATCAAGAGAGGTCATTGTGCCCCTCTACTTGTCACTCATCAGGCCCATAATTGAATACAATGCCCCTTTTGGCATGTACCTTACCTGACACCTGTAGCAACTGGAGAGACCCCAAAAGTACCTCACCAAGAGGATCATGGGCTACAAACAGATGTCCTATGCAGCTCGACTAAAGAAACTCCAGCTCTACTCAGTTGCTTACCGCCTACTCAGAGGCGATCTATGCCTGATGTATAAAGCCATGTCAAACCCAGAATTAATGGACACGCTCCACCTCAAAAAATCCAAGTCCCTTAGAGCTACATGCTCAAGGGACTTAAACCTCCGCACAAAAATAAATAGGACATGCTGGAGGGACAGATTCATTTCCCAGAGGCTCCCCTCACTCTGAAATAGAATCCCAATTCATGTTAGACATAGTCCCTCGCTGACCCTCTTCAAGCGAAATCTGGACGCGTGGATGGGAAATCACAAATTCACCCCTAGGATCTCTTCTGTGTCCCTGTTAGACAGAGGCACAGTAAACTAATCTTAAAAGGGTACCTTCTGTGACCTACTTTACAGAGGCACAGTAGGCTAATCTAATAGGGAGGCGGAAGCCAAATACACTCTGGCTAGGCTTATAAATGCCCTAGGACAGATAGCCTAGTATCTACCTATGAACCTATGAACCTATAAGAAAGAAAGCATTCTGTAGTTACAACTTAAATGTTTTAGAAACCATTTCAGTAACAGAAATAGCAAAAAGAAATCAAGTGAAATATAGTTTCTAATTCCCTGGTGTAAAGATACTCAGAAAAGTCACCAATTTAAGCTTTAAAACCTCTCCAAAAACCACTGCACTGAGGGGCAGCTTCAGAGTAGTCCAACCACAAAGGACAGTAAAGGCCTATTGGGCCAACTGTGAATCTCGACCAGAAGAACTTCTGTGTTGGACAACCTCAATCCCTTCTGTCCAGTATGAGGGAGCTTACTATTGGCTTCTCCATCCTACCCGTTCCAGCTGGCTCCTTATGTGTGGTCAACAGGTCATCGGCAGGGCCACACTATCTGTACCAGTGGGGCCATCCTTGTTATCATGTGTACTTAAGTGATACTATGGGGTTGGGGCAAATTACAGAAGCAGAAAGTCTGGTGATAATCCGGGACTGGTGATAAATTATGGAAGCAGGAATGTTGGAGTGATGAGTACATCAGACCTCCTTCCTGTCAATTGCCTTACCAAAATCACAACTTTTGGGCTTTGGAATATTATCCCTATTGGTAGAACGGCACCCCAATGTCCCTGTTGCTGCTTGTTATGTTACAGGTTTCAGGTTACGCCCTCAGTGCCCCAACTAATATAACCATCACTTGCATTGTTGATGGTGTGGCGTTGCCTGCTTGTGCCTATCTACAGTTGCCCACCTCCCCTCACTGTAGCATAGCAACTGAGCAGCTGACTCATCTCTTCACTTCCTTCTCCTGCCAGCCTTCAGCATCTCAGCAGAGACAGAGTGTGGTTCTGATCTCACACTTTACTCATTCACCCACTTTTGTTAGTAAAACCAGCTGAGATAAAGTTCAGTGATTACAAAAGAAGCTTGAATGTTTATCACACACACACACACACACACACACACACACACACACACACACACACACACACACACACACACACACACACACACACACACACACACACGCACACACACACTCCATACCTGGCATGCTCACTTACATGCAGCTTAGACAACCAGCAGTTCACCCATGATATGTCTTTGGGATGTGGGAGAAACCAGATCACGTGACAAAAACCCATGTGGGACAGATGAAGGATGTGTAGATTCTACACTGAAGGTACCCAGCCAGGAACTGGACTGGAGAACCAAGCACTATGAGGTACCAGTGTTGATCACGCAGTCATTGCGCCACATTGTTTCCTTTTTATCCACTAAACCAACTTTGATATAATATTTTCCATAAGTTGTCCTACTTTTAATCATTTGTTACTGCTAATATGCATCAGTATAGACAAATAGTGAGCGAGTCTAGATATGCTGTATTAGTCTTTTGGCTTCTTACTTACTTAATTTGAATAAATGTTACATCCATTAAAAATGTGTTTTAAATCCCACAATGCTAGCAAGGATGAACACATTTAAAAACATTGCAGTGTATTACTTACCTGACAGAACCCTGACTCTAAAAGTAGCCAACTCCAAATCCAGCTCCAGACAAGTGGCAAGTGGAGTACCTCAGGGTTCAGTCCTGGGACCGCTCTTGTTTGCAATCTACTTCTCTGAAGTACAGGCCAACACTAAAGGACTCTGACTAACAAAGTTTGCAGATGACTGCAAACTGGGAGCCATTACTGAATCCCCAAATTATGTGGATATTCAACAAACGGGCCTTACAGAAACAGATGCTTGGTGCCAGAGCCATAGGCTCAAGCTTAATGCCAAGAAATGTATAGTTATCCCCTTTGGAAAAAATCATGTACCCATGAATTACCACATAGGTGGCAGTACACTAAACACGGAAAGTGTGATGACAGACTTAGGGACACAGGTGGACAGTGGTCTCACCTTCGATAACCACATCTCCAAAACAGTCAAGAAATCCTTCTATGTGGCACACCTCATCACTAAGGGCTTTTCATCCAGAAAAAAAGAGGCCATTGTCCCACTGTACTCATCCCTCATTAGACCAATTATAGAATACAATGCCCCATTTGGTATGTACCTCTCAAGACATCTGCAACAACTAGAAAGGCTGCAGAAATACCTCGGTAAAAGAATCACAGCCTAAAGCAGATGACCTATGCTGAACGTTTAAAAAACATCCAGCTATACTCTGTCGCATATCATCTACTCTGAGGCAATCTCTGCTTAATATACTAGGCCATGTCAAACCCAGAGCTGTTGGACATGCTCCACTTAAAGAAATCCCAATCCCTCAGAACCGCACGCTCCAGGGATCTAAATCTTGTCATCGCAATGAACAAAACATGCTGAAAGGATAGGTTACTGACCCAGAGACTCCCCAGACTCTGGAATAGACTGCCCATACATGTCAAGCAGAGCACCTCCTTGGCCCTCTTCAAAAGGAACCTTGAAGATTGGATGGGATAAAGGAAATTCACCCCGGGGATCACATCAGTCGCCCTGCTAGACAGGGGTCCAGGGAAGTAAATATCGTGGGAAGAAATAGTCAGGGAATTGTTATGGCTAGGCTTGTATAGGCCCTAGGGCTGATAGCCTAGTAACAACCTATGAACCTTTAAAAAAATAGTTTTCTTGGCTAGTAATGTTTGTGTTTTTTAATATTCCAGTGGGGTACATCAGCTGACAGTGAAAGCCTACAGAAAAACAAACATGGATTTAGTACCATTAATACATTTTAAAAATCTGCCATTTCTTGTACAACTCACTAAACAATGATCCTGACTTCATTTTAGGTTGGGGGGGGGGTTGGTATAATGGTTACAGTGTGAACCTCCCTGACATAGGTTAAAGGGTTTGATTCTCACTATGGAAATTGGCTATACGTAAGATGGCTCACAAGGGCAGCAAACCTAGTACTTTCCTATACTTCTATTCATTTATGTATTTATTTGAAATTTGGTAACAAGGATCCTGGACTGGTCAATTGGCCCTTTTCAGCCACTATGCAGGCTCCAGAGGAGTAACACCATACCTCTTAACCTCTTAGCTCAAGAAATATGGACAAACGCAGAAATAATGGGGTTACAAAGGCTCACATTCAGAGATATATTTCAAATATTGCTTTTACAAAATTAGAAAGTTGATAGAATAACATGTTTTGCATTAGCATGCATTTTCTGAAGGTTACTCAAATGTACCTCATTAGTTAATTACTCCAGTCCTCATCTATTTGCTAGAAAATCTCAAACTTTATGAGGAACAAATCAAAATATGAACCGAACCATCGAGAGAGTTGAGAGCCATGAGCGACATTCATAATAAAATTAAAAAAGAAAGAATTAACAACAAACATGAAATATATCACATATACAATCACAAAAGTGCATATTAAAAGTAAATACACATGCAAAAAGTAAGAAGACATACCAATATTCACATAGGCGTTAACCTAGTCACTCCAAGGATCTTAATGTAGCCTCTAACATGAACAGGTCATCCTGGACAGTTAGCTACATAGGTTAATAGGTTCAGAGGTAGGTACTAGGCTATCTCTGTTCAGCAGAGCCATTGAAGTGATCCTTGGGGTAAACTTTCTGTTTCCCATCCACATGTCAAGGTTTCTCTTGAAGAGGGTTAGCGAGGAGCTCTGCCTAATGTAAATTGGAATTTTGTTCCAGAGCATGGGAAGTCTCTGGGACAGGAATCTATCCCTCCAGCACATCCTATTTATTGTTGTGGTGTGGTTTAGATCCCTGGAGTGTGTGGTTTGAGGAGATATGGTTTTCTTTAGGTGGAGCATGTCCATCCATTCTGGGTTGGACATGGCCTTGTATGTCAGGCAGAGATCACCTCTGAGTAGGCGGTATGCAACCGAGTACAGCTGGAGTTTCTTCAGTCGAGCTGCATAGGACATCTGCTTGAGGCCAGTGATCCTCTTGGTGAGGAACTTCTGTGGTCTTTCCAGTTGTTGCAGGTGTCTTGTATGGTACATTACAAATGGGGCATTGTACTCTATGATGGGTCTGATGAGTGATGCGTAGAGGGGCCCAATGACCTCTTTTGATCTGGATGCAAACCCTTTTGTGATTAGGTGGGCCACATAGAAGGATTTTCTAACCACTTTGGCAATGTGATTATCAAAGTAGAGGTTACTATCTACTTGTGTCCCCAGATCTCTTATTACGTCTTTCGTATTTAGGGGGCTACCACTTATGTGGTAGTTTGTGGGTACTTTGTTTTTTCCAAAGGGGGTGACTATGCACTTTTTGGCATTTAGCTTGAGGCCATGGTTTTGGCACCAGGTATCTGTCTCAGTGAGACCCTTTTGGAGGATGTCTGTGTCAGCCAGAGAGCTTATTATAGCCCCTAGTTTGCAGTTGTCTGTGAACCTGGTCAGCCATAGTCCTCCTGTGCTTGCCTGTATCTCTGAGAAGTATATGCTGAACAGGAGGGGTCCTAGGACTGAGCCCTGGGGAATGCCACTTGTAACCAGTTTAGAGTCAGACCTAGCTCCCTCAACTCTTACCATGTGGGGTCTGTCTATGAGCCAGTTGGCAACCCATCACATGACATGGGGGTTTATGTTCAGGCTGGTGAACTTGTCTATAATACCTGAGTGGGCCTTTGCGAGGTCGGTAGGATGTGTGGACCACCTTTCCCTTGTCTATAGCCTTGGTAACTGTCTCAAAGAAGTCCACCAGGTTTAGGAGGCATGATCTGCCCTTAACAAAGCTGAACTGGGTAGGGTCCAGTGTTTGGAGGTTTCCAGTGTCTCTGTTAATGAGATCCATGATGATGCGCTCCATAGCTTTGCAGACCAAGCTAGTCAGGCTTATAGGGTAATAGTTCCCGGGGTCCATTGTGGCTCCACCTTTGTGGAGTGGAATAACTGTTGCTGTGCACCACTCTGTGGGCATGTAGCCTGTGGAGAGGCTGAGTTTAAACAGTGTGTTTAGGTGAGGGGTTAGTTCATCTTTGAGCTCATGTAGGATGCAGCCTGGGACACCGTCCGGTCCCATTGATGCTGTGTTTTTGGCTTTGGAGAGGGCTCTTTTAACCTGAGTGCCTGTGATTTCAGGGGCACTACATTCTTCTGGTATAGTTATGGGCCCTTTTGGGGGTGAGAGGGGGGTGAGGTTTGCACTGAACCTGTCTGCCAGGATGTTGGCTATATCAGTCAGTTCAGTGTATTTTGTGCCATTCTGCACTAACTTCGAGCAGATCTGAGAACTGCCACTTAGATTCTTGACATAGCTAAAGAATGCCTTGTGATTATCTTTGGAGTCCATGGCAATTTTTCTTTCGAAGCTAGCCTTGTATGATTTTATGAGGGAATGTAGCTTCTTGCTGACACTGATCAGGGATGTCTTCCCTTCTTGGGATTTTACTCTTTTCTGTACTAGTTTCCTCCTTCTATTGTATAGCTTGTTTATGGCAGGGGTCCACCAGACTGGTTTCCTTTTCTTGGAGGAGTGAGTCTTGGTTTTGTTTGGGATAGCACAATCTATGCATTTTTGTAGGTGCCCATAAAGTGCATTAGTAAAGGATTTTGCAGCTTGGACAGTGTTATCCTTTAGCATGGAGGCTTTGAAACTTCCCACCTCTGTCTTAAGTAATGTGAAGTCTGCTTGTGAAAAGTTTTTTATGGTGGTTTCTTTGACCGGAGGTGGTGGCGGAATGTGGATATCCAGAGTGATTAGTTTATGGTCAGATCTAACAGCGAGCGGTTGACCTCTGGTGTGGAACACTGGTCACCCTTGTTGGTGATGACCAAGTCCAATATGTTGTCACCTCTGGTGGGGTTGTTGACTAGTTGATCCAGGGCGATTGAGTTTATAAATTCTAGGAAATGTTGGGCAAGGGAGTTTGTACTTGAGTAGTTCTCCCAGTTAATGTTTGGGTAATTGAAATCACCCAATATCAGGGTGTCTGGCAGGACCATTATGTTTCCCAGTGTTTCCAGGAATGCGGAGTGGGGTCCCAGGACATGGTGGGTGATCTGTAGCAAGCTATAATTTGAATAGCAGTTTTTCCCATTGTTAGTTGCATGTGGATGATCTCTGAAGTATCGTGCTGTGCCACTAACCTGGAGGTGTGGGTATCCTTGATGAAAATGGATACTCTCCCGCCTTTTGTATTTCGGTCCAGGTTTTGTGGCTGAAATGTATGGCATGAGTTGTAGCCTGGTAGTGCTGGGGTGCTCTCTGGTGCCTTAAACCAGGTTTTTGTTGCTGCACATATATCGATTTTCTCCATACTGAGGAGTGCCTCGAGTGCATGCTTTTTAAGGTTTAGACTTCTGGCATTGAGCAGCATTACCCTCAGTTTTTTGTTACTTGTGCTATTTACGGTGGTGGGTTTGTCTTTTGAGCCTTGCCTAAAAAAGGCACTATGGGGGAGGCAAGAGCCTTGGCCAGTATTCGAAAGCCTACGGGTGACAGGTGCAAGCTGTCTCTAGCGAAGCAGCGTGGCTTGTCGAGCATGTCATCCCAGGCTGACAGACACTGGATCCCCTTTGAATGACACCAGATGCTGAGCCAATTTTTGAAATTGATAATTTTTTTCTCTGTACTGTGGTATCATTCTTGGTGAGGGCAGGATGCTACTCAGGGTCAGGGTCATGCCAGCCTGGGCTACATGATCAGAGAGCTCCTCCGTGTCTCTTTTCATGTAGTCCATGGAGGTATGGCTCAGGTCATTCACACCAACATGGACAATGACAGAGTCATATCTGTACTTGTTCTGGAGTGACCTGAGAGCTTGTGATATGTGGCAGATCCTGGCACCCGACAGGCAGCTAACAGTAACCTTCTCCTTGTTCAGCCTAGTGAGTGGGACGTCAGTGTGCCTGACTATAGAGTCACCTATTACTAGTGTGTTGGGTATGTTATTTTGCCTTAAGGGCTGTGATTGTGTGGCACACTTGTTTTGTGAAGTATGTGTTTCATGGTTTGTGTTGGGGGGCAAGTCCCTCTCCACCAAAGGCAAGCGTCCTGTCTGGTGGACCTCAGCCATAAACAAATTGTATAACAAAAGAAGGAAGCTACTGCACGACAGAGCAAAATCCCATAATGGGAAGACATCTCTGATCAACACTAGCAGAAAACTACGTTCTCTCATAAAAACATCCAAGGCCAACTTTGAGAGAAAAATCGCTAAGAACACTAAAGATAACCACAAAGCCTTCTTCAGCTATGTTAGAAACCTGGGCAGAAACCCTCAGATATGCTCAGAGTTAGTTCACAACAACAAAAAATACACTGAACCACAGATATTGGCAACATTCTGGCTGACAGGTTCAGTGCAAATTTCTCCCCTCCCTCACCCCCAAAAGAAGAAATACCTATCCCAGCTGAATGTAATCTCCCTGTCATCTCAGATGTCCAGATGAGGGCCGCCCTCAGCAAAGCTAAAAACACAGCATCAATGGGACCTGACGGTATCCCGGATTGCATGTTACGTGAACTCCAAGAGGAGCTAAACCTGCACATAAAAATGCTATTTAACGTTAGCCTTACTACAGGATATGTACCTGAACACTGGCGTACAGAAACAGTGGTTCCACTCCACAAAGGGGGTACCTCTACAGACCCTGGGAACTACCGCCCCATAAGCTTAACCAGCCTGGTCTGCAAAGCTATGGAAAGAATCATTATGGAACTCATAAACAGAGACATTGGGGACCTACAGACACTTGATCCCACCCAGTTCGGCTTTGTAAAGGGCAGATCCTGCCTTTTGAACCTGGTTGGCTTTTTTGAAACAGTCACTAGAGCCATTGATGAGGGCAAAGCAGTCCATACAGCCTACCTGGACTTGGCAAAGGCCTTCGACACAATACCCCACTCAGGCATCATAGATAAGCTCAACAGCTTAAATGTAAACCCTTATGTCACTAGATAGGTTGCAAACTGGCTAAAGGACAGAACCCATAAAGTTAAAAATCGCTGGAGCAATGTCAGACTCAAAGCCAGGCACAAGTGGTGTCCCACAGGGATCTGTCCTGGGACCCCTCTTGTTCGGCATTTATTTCTTAGATGTTAAAGCAAACATGGGAGGGTTGTGGCTGACAAAGTTCACAGATGACTGCAAACTAGGCGCCATAGTCGATACACCAGCGGACACATACATCCTACAAAAAGGCCTCACAGAAACGGACAACTGGTGCCGAAGTCATGGCCTTAAACTAAATCCCAAAAAATGTATAGTCATCCCCTTTGGGAAAAACAAAGTACCCACAAATTATCACATAGACAGCAACCCACTGAGTATGGAAAAAGTAATCAGAGACCTAGGGACCCAAGTCAACAGTGACCTCTCGTTTGACACCCACATTGCCAAAGTGGTTAGAAAGACATTCTACCTTGCACACCTTATCATGAAGGGATTCACATTTAGATCCAAGGATGTCATTGTACCCCTATACTCCTCCCTCATCAGACCCATGATTGAGTACAATTCCCCATTTGGTATGTACCTCACCCGGCATTTGCAACAGCTGGAGAGACCACAAAAGTACCTCTCCAAGAGGATCAAGGATCTCCAACATATGTCTTATTCTGCCAGACTAAAGAAATTCCAGCTCTATTCAGTAGCATACCGCCTGCTCAAAGGTGATCTGTGCCTGACGTACAAGGCCATGTCCAATCAGGAACTGATGGACATGCTCCACCTCAAAAAATCCAAATCCATCAGAACCATGAGAGCTTATGACTTAAACCTCGGCACAAGTATGAATAGGACATGCTGGAGGGATAGATTCATAACCTAGAGGCTTCCTATGCTCTGGAACAGAATCCCAGTTCATGTTAGATAGAGCCCCTCACTAACTCTCTTCAAGAGAAATCTTGATGAGTGGATGGGAGATCGTAAGTTTACCCCAGAGGTCACATCTGTGTCACTACTAGACAGGGGCACAGTAAACTAATTCTATTATATAAGGGGACCTTCACTGTGTCACTACTAGACAGAGGCACAGTATTCTAAATCTATTCTGTGCATTTTTGTACCATTTCATGGGGTGGCGAAAGCCACATCACTATGGTTAGGCTTACAAATGCCCCAGGGCAGATAGCCTAGTACTAAGCTATGAAACTATGAAACTATAGATGTCTCCTTTGGAGGTCTCTGTTGCTTTTGCAGATTTTTATTTAGAGCCTCCAAGTATGTTTTTGTGTATTTATGTGTGTTTTTGCCAGTGCTGGTTTCATAGGTCTATGTGAGACTGGTGGTGTGATGCAAGTAATTCCCTTCTCCTCTTGACTGCCTGGTCCAGTCTTGGGTTGAGAGAGTTTAGCCTCCAGTTTAGCTGTATAATTGCATCTCTCGCATGTATTGGTGTTTGGTGGAAGGAGGAGAGGGTTGTCTGTGTACATGACGCAAGTGTAACATTGTCTCAAAATGCCCAGATTCACCAGCTGGACTGGAGAGTACACCTGAAACTGCCTTTTGGGCATGCCTGGATAGGTACAGTGAACTGTTTTACTGACTGGCTGGTAAGGATGAATAGAGTGCTTTGTCCTTGTCTACAGTATAGGGGGGTCTAGTGCTAAGGTTTATTAGTGCTTGCTATTAGTTTTGAGCAAGTGCCGGGATGAGAAGTGAATGATTTGAGTGCTTAAGTTGAAAGTTTGTCTAGTTCTAAGGGAAAAATTGAAGATTAGACTTTGTGGAGCTTTGAATAGTTATACCCTAGCTAACTGGTGCTGCCTGGCGCGCAAAACCTTGCAAATGAGGGTTTTATGTCATAGGGTGGCCTAATGGTTAAGGTGTTTGCCTTACAAACACAAGGTGCAGGGTTTGAGTCTAATAAGGGATAATTGGCTAGGCTTAAAAATGTCTTACAAGGGCAGTTAGCTTAGTATTAATCTATAAACCTATAAACCTATAGCAGGAAAATGAAAGAGATAGAAATTAGCACAAAATGGCCAATAAACTTCTAATTTCTGGGCTGAAACCACTCCTCCAGGGACAGATAGGTTACTCAAAGCTCCCTCTCTCACAGTGAACAGAGAAACTTCCTTCTATCCAAATAATGTATGGGCAAACACAGAAACTTATAACACAGCCCTAAATTCAGCTCTAACCTGAAAACTGGACTAAACCAGTTTAGAAAGGTGGAAGAAAAATATCTTTCTGTTTTTTTATTTATTTCAGAAAATAAAACATTTCCCCAAGAGTGCCACTTCTCTGGAACAAGCTTTCATTTCATGTGAAACAGAGTCCCTCCCTGACCCTCTTCAAACACAACCTAGATCACTGTATGGATGACCGCATATTCTCCCCTGGGGTGGTGCCCTTGTCCTTCCTGGACAGAAGAAGTTGGTATTAATTACCCTAGACTGTTACCTCTGTAAACTTCATTCAGCTAACCACCGACAACTGAGGCAACTCATGATAAATATGGCTAGGCTTGTAAGGGCTCTATGGACATTAGCCTAGTAACCTTCTACGGACCCATAAGCCTAAGAAACAGTATTTCAAGCAATGCAGAAATATGTATAATAGCAGAATGATTATGTAGTTATTTGTAAATATTCTAGTTATATTAAGTCTACTAAGGCTTTCCTGAAATATTTCAGAATATGAACCATTACAGGAAGCCTGATAAGAGTATTAATAACATATTGCCAATTACATTTGTTAATGCAAAACTGTTCACTAAGACATTTTTTTAAATTTTCTTAGAACTTGCTTGCTTCCTCTATCAGTTGTACCACAGTTCACATTTTAACTTTATGCAGAAGTTCACCATGTTAATTTGCTTAATTGTTACTGTGTTGGCTTGACCTCATCTCTGAAATGGAAGCAGAAGCTGAAAGATTCAAAACCCAAACCGTAGCATTGTCTTTGTCTAGATCCATTCTATTAGCATGTAAGGATAGGACAGGAGTGCATGCATAAGTTACAGCACAGAGTATGACTGTAAGTACAGGAAACTGCAGGACAGGAGTGCATGCATAAGTTACAGCACAGAGTATGACTGTAAGTACAGGAAACTGCAGGACAGGAGTGCATGCATAAGTTACAGCACAGAGTATGACTGTAAGTACAGGAAACTGCAGGACAGGAGTGCATGCATAAGGTACAGCACAGAGTATGACTGTAAGTACAGGAGACTGCAGGACAGGAGTGCATGCATAAGGTACAGCACAGAGTATGACTGTAAGTACAGGAAACTGCAGGACAGGAGTACATGCATATGTTACAGCACAGAGTATGACTGTAAGTACAGGAAACTGCAGGACAGGAGTGCATACATAAGTTACAGCACAGAGTATGACTGCAAGTACAGGAAACTGCAGGACAGGAGTGCATGCATAAGTTACAGCACAGAGTATGACTGCAAGTACAGGAAACTGCAGGACAGGAGTACATGCATATGTTACAGCACAGAGTATGACTGTAAGTACAGGAAACTGCAGGACAGGAGTGCATGCATAAGTTACAGCACAGAGTATGACTGCAAGTACAGGAAACTGCAGGACAGGAGTACATGCATATGTTACAGCACAGAGTATGACTGTAAGTACAGGAAACTGCAGGACAGGAGTGCATACATAAGTTACAGCACAGAGTATGACTATAAGTACAGGAAACTGCAGGACAGGAGTACATACATAAGTTACAGCACAGAGTATGACTGTAAGTACAGGAAACTGCAGGACAGGAGTGCATGCATAAGTTACAGCACAGAGTATGACTATAAGTACAGGAAACTGCAGGACAGGAGTACATGCATATGTTACAGCACAGAGTATGACTGTAAGTACAGGAGACTGCAGGGCAGGAGTACATGCATATGTTACAGCACAGAGTATGACTGTAAGTACAGGAAACTGCAGGACAGAAGTGCATGCATACGTTACAGCACAGAGTATGACTTTAAGTACAGGAAACTGCAGGACAGGAGTGCATTCATAAGTTACAGCACAGAGTATGACTGTAAGTACATGAAACTGCAGGACAGGAGTACATGCATAAGTTACAGCACAGAGTATGACTGTAAGTACATGAAACTGCAGGACAGGAGTACATGCATAAGTTACAGCACAGAGTATGACTGTAAGTACAGGAAACTGCAGGACAGGAGTGCATGCATAAGTTACAGCACAGAGTATGACTGTAAGTACAATAAACTTCAGGACAGGAGTACATGCATAAGTTACAGCACAGAGTATGACTGTAAGTACAGGAAACTGCAGGACAGGAGTACATGCATAGGTTACAACACAGAGTATGTCTGTAAGTACAGGAAACTGCAGGACAGGTGTACATGCATAAGTTACAGCACAGAGTATGACTAAGTACAGGAAACTGCAGGACAGGAGTACATGCATAAGTTACAGCACAGAGTATGACTGTAAGTACAGGAAACTGCAGGACAGGAGTGCATGCATAAGTTACAGCACAGGACAGGAGTGCATGCATAAGTTACAGCACAGAGTATGACTGTAAGTACAATAAACTTCAGGACAGGAGTACATGCATAAGTTACAGCACAGAGTATGACTGTAAGTACAGGAAACTGCAGGACAGGAGTACATGCATAAGTTACAGCACAGAGTATGACTGTAAGTACAGGAAACTGCAAGACAGGAGTGCATGCATAAGTTACAGCACAGAGTATGACTGTAAGTACAGGAAACTGCAGGACAGGAGGACATGCATAAGTTATAGCACAGAGTACGACTATAAGTACAGGAAACTGCAGGACAGGAGTGCATGCATAACTTAGAGCACAGAGTATGACTGTATGTACAGGAAACTGCAGGACAGGAGTACATGCATAAGTTACAGCACAGAGTATGACTGCAAGTACAGGAAACTTCAGGACAGGAGTACATGCATAAGTTACAGCACAGAGTATGACTGTAAGTACAGGAAACTGCAGGACAGGAGTACATGCATAAGTTACAGCACAGCATATGACTGTAAGTACAGGAAACTTCAGGACAGGAGTACATGCATATGTTACAGCACAGAGTATGAATGTAAGTACAGAAAACTGCAGGACAGGAGCGCATACATAAGTTACAGCACAGAGTATGACTGTAAGTACATGAAACTGCAGGATAGAGTACATGCATACGTTACAGCACAGAGTATGACTGTAAGTACAGGAAACTGCAGGACAGGAGTACATGCATAAGTTACAGCACGCAGTATGACTGTAAGTACAGGAAACTGCAGGACAGGAGTACATGCATAAGTTACAGCACAGAGTATGACTGTATGTACAGGAAACTGCAGGACAGGAGTACATGCATAAGTTACAGCACAGAGTATGACTGTAAGCACAGGAAACTGCAGGACAGGAGTACCTGCATAAGTTACAGCACAGAGTATGACTGTAAGTACAGGAAACTGCAGGACAGGAGTACCTGCATAAGTTACAGCACAGAGTATGACTGTAAGTACAGGAAACTACAGGACAGGAGTACATGCATAAGTTACAGCACAGAGTATGACTGTAAGTACAGGAAACTGCAGGACAGGAGTACATGCATAAGTTACAGCACAGAGTATGACTGTAAGTACAGGAAACTGCAGGACAGGAGTGCATGCATAAGTTACAGCACAGAGTATGACTGTAAGTACAGGAAACTGCAGGACAGGAGTACATGCATAAGTTACAGCACAGAGTATGACTGTAAGTACAGGAACTGCAGGACAGGAGTACATGCATAACTTACAGCACAGAGTATGACTGTAAGTGCAGGAAACTGCAGGACAGGAGTACATGCATAAGTTACAGCACAGAGTATGACTGTAAGTACAGGAAACTGCAGGACAGGAGTACATGCATAAGTTACAGCACAGAGTATGACTGTAAGTACATGAAACTGCAGGAAAGGAGTACATGCATAAGTTACAGCACAGAGTATGACTGTAAGTACAGGAAACTGCAGGACAGGAGTACATGCATAAGTTACAGCACAGAGTATGACTGTAAGTACATGAAACTGCAGGACAGGAGTACATGCATAAGTTACAGCACAGAGTATGACTGTAAGTACAGGAAACTGTAGGACAGGAGTACATGCATAAGTTACAGCACAGACTATGACTGTAAGTACAGGAAACTGCAGGACAGGAGTACATGCGTAAGTTGCAGCACAGAGTATGACTGTAAGTACAGGAAACTGCAGGACAGGAGTGCATGCATAGGTTACAGCACAGAGTATGACTGTAAGTACATGAAACTGCAGGACAGGAGTACATGTGTAAGTTGCAGCACAGAGTATGAATGTAAGTACAGGAAACTGCAGGACAGGATTACATGCGTAAGTTGCAGCACAGAGTATGACTATAAGTACAGGAAACTGCAGGACAGGAGTACATGCATAAGTTACAGCACAGAGTATGACTGTAAGTACAGGAAACTGCTAAAATGTATTTGTGGGGGGCTGTTAAAATAATTACAGGTACAATTATCAGTAATTGATAACCACATCTCCCTCTCTGAGCCTATTGTTATTTTTTTCTGCATTATGTAGTCTGACTATGGATGCCTTAACAAATGCAAGCTCCATTTAAACCAAAGCAGACTTTCATCAATACATTTGGGTGAGATGAACATTTAAACAAATGATATACTAAAAAAACAAAATTGCAGCACCAAATCATTTAGTTATCCTGGAATGAAAAATGGTTAAAAACAAGCTGTTCATAAAATCTTATTATAATTCTGAAGAAGGAAGAATTTTACATAAAAATACTACCAGAAATACATTTATAAAGGTTAAATGGAATGAGAAATACTCTGTTTCGGGATTTAAACTACTTCTGCAACATCAACAGAAGTGTTTGGCTGGACAGGAATATCTTGCAGTAGATATCTCTGCTGTGGAACAAACTCTCCAGACACATAAAATAAAGTTCATCCCTGTCCATTTTCAAGCACAACTTAGATCTATGGATGGGAAATAGATTTACCTCAGGACTGCCCTCTGTACTACTAATGGACAGAGGCAGCTCCTAAATGCTTTATCCCATGCATGAGTCCATTCAAATCAATGGTATGATCCCAGTTATTCTCATTAGCAGTAATATATAATTATTGACCATGGAATGGGTAAGGTCAGTCTCTAACCAAATGGGATAGGTTAATTTGACCATAAAAAGGGAAAATGGCTAGGCCTAAAATGGCCTACAAGGGCCTCTAGCCTAACACTTATGAATCTATGACTCAAAAAAGTCACAATTTTTCTAATCAATACAATACCCTCCAGGGTAGGTGGTATTCCGTATACTGGGCTGCCCAGAAGCAATGAGGCCTTCCACCTGCAGGATAGCTTAAACTTTCCCTATCCCCAGCAATGGTCTCTAGATCATGCTGGAAGATCTCCACATTCACAGGACATTTAAGAGATGCATTCTTTCTAATCTATGCCCTGGGCCTGTTACAGGGTCCCCTCCCAGTGGGCTGTACCTGTACACCTCTTGAGGGAGGCAACCGAACAATATTTGATGCAGATAACCCTACATTTGTAGAGATTTAAGCTTAATACAGGAGACGTGGATGACTAGAGGCTATCTCCTTTCCCCAGAGATGCCACCAAAAGGCTTGCCAGGTTTTGGAGCAGTCCATGAGAATTGATCCTACATTGGTTAACATTATGCAGGATGTTTCCTACCCTGCTTGAGAGCACATAACTAATGTTGACAACGTTGTGTTATCATCCACTCATGATCATCCACTCTTAAATTAAATATTTAATGTCACACTAGTCACCTGGAGGAGATACTCTTCTCCTCGGGTCCCAGCAGTTCATCAGTCTGCTGGAAAGTCCAGGAACATGAAGTACTTCATGATGCATTTATTGTTGTCCTTCACATCGCTGTTGAGGGTGCTGAACTAGTTGGCAAAAATTATGAATTTTCAGTGTAACCTAATAAATTAAATTCATTATGCAGCAAGGGGAAAGTGTAGTTAGGCAGCATAGGATGGTGATCTGTAGGATGATATTTGTGATCAAGAAGAAGAGGAGGAGAATGAGGGCAGTGCCAAGGATCAAATGGTGGAAGATGAAAAAGGGTACTTGTGAGGTGGAGTTCAGGGAAGTGTTAAGACAGGTACTGGGTGGCAGTGAAGAGTTGCCGAATAGCTGAGTAAGGGAGACTGCTAGAAAGGTGCTTGGTGTGACATCTGGACAGAGGAAGGAGGACAAGGAAACCTGGTGTTGGACTGAAGAAGTGCAGGACAGTATATAGAGGGTGGGGAAGAAGAGGTGAGATTGTCAGAGAGATGAAGAAAGTAGACAGAAGTATGGCACAGTGGTGCAGAGGTAGTGTTGTTGCCTCACAGCAAGTGGTTCTCCGGTTTGATTCCCAGCTGGGGTGCCTTCTGTGTAGAGTCTGCATGTCCTCCCTGTGTTCGTGTGGGTTTCCTCTGACTGCTCTGTTTCCCTCCTACATTACAAAGACATGCATCTGCAGCATTTCTCCCCTGGCCTCCACTGAAAATTGGCTTTGTTCCAAGTCGGGCTTTCCTGGCTAACAAATGTTAAATAAAAGAAATAAATAAAAAGTATAAGGAGATGAGGTGTATGGTGAAGAGAGAGGTGGAAAATGCTAAGGATAAGGCATATGGAAAGTTGTATGAAAGGATGGACACTAAGGATGAAGAAAAGGACCTGTACCGATTAGCTAGACAGAGGGACCGAGCTAGTAAAGATTTGCAGCAAGTAAGGGTGATAAAGGATACTGAGGGGAACATATTCACGAGTGAGAAGAGTGTGCTGAGCAAATGGAAAGAGTACTTTGAGGGGCTGATGAATGAAGAGAATGAGAGAGAGAGAGAGGGTTGGATGATGTGGAGACAGTGAATCAGGAAGTGCAAAGGATTAGCAAGGAGGAAGTGAGAAGTAAGGACAGCTATGAAGAGGATGAAGAATGGAAAGGGTGTTGGTCCAGATGATATACCTATGGAAGCATGGAGGCATTTAGGAGAGATGGCAGTGGAGTTTTTAACCAGATTGTTTAATGAAATCTTGGAAAGTGAGAAGATGCCTAAGGAGTGGAGAAGATGTGTTTTGGTACCGATTTTCTAAGAATAAAGGTGATGCACAGAGAGATAAACATTGATCAGTTACAGCATGAAGTTATGGGAAAGAGTAGTAGAAACTAGGTTAAGAAGCGAGGTGATGATTAATGAGTAGCAGTATGGTTTCATGCCAGGAAAGAGCACTGTTTTGATGGAGAATTATAGAGTAGGTCAGAAGATGTTGCATTGTGTCTTTGTGGACTTAGAAAAAGCATATGACAGGGTGCCTAAAGGGGAGTTGTGGTATTGTATGAGGATGTTAGGAGTGGCAGAGAAATATGTAACAGTGGTAAAAGATATGTATGAGGTTAGCGTGACAGTGATGAGTTTTGCAATAGGAGTGTCAGATGTCTTTAAGGTGGAGGTGGGATTACATCAAGGGTCAGCTCTAAGCCCTTTCTTATTTGCAATGGTGATGGACAGGTTGACAGAATTCAGAATGGAGTCCCGTGGACTGTGATGTTTGTGGATGACATTGTGATCTGTAGTTAGAGTAGGGAGCAGGTTGAGGAGACCCTGGAGAGGTGCAGATATGCCCTAGAGAGGAGAGGAATGAAGGTCAGCAGGACTAAGACAGAATATATGGAGCGGGAGGACAGAGGAATGGTGAGGATAAAGAGAGTGGAGTTGGTGAGGTGGACGAGTTTAAATACTTGGGATCAACAGTTCAGAGAAATAGTGAGTGTGGAAGAGAGGAGAAGAAGAGAGTACAGGCAGGGTGAAGTGGGTGGAGAAGAGTGTCCGGAGTGATTTGTGACAGACAAGTACCAGTAAGAGTGAAAGGGAAGGTCTACAAGAGGGTAATGAGACTACCTACATTATATGGGCTGGAGACAGTGGCACTGACAAAAAGACAGGAGTCAGAGATGAAGGTGGCAGAGTTAAATATTTTAAGATTTGCATTGAGTGTGATGAGGATGGACAGGATTAGGAATCAGTATATTAAAGGGTTATCTTAGGTTGAACGGCTTTGGAGACAAAGCCAGAGAGGTGAGATTGCATTGGTTTGAGCATATGCTGAGGAGGGATGCTATGTATATTGGGAAAAGGATGAAAAGGATGGAGCTTCCAGGTAAGAGCAAAAGAGGAAGGCCTAAGAAAAGGTTTATGGATCTGGTGAGAAAGGACATGCAGGCTGTTGATGTGACAGAGCAAGATGCAGAGGGCAGGAAGAAATGGAAACAGATGATCCACTGTGGCGGCCCCTAACTGGAGCTGCTAAAAGATGAAGAAGAAGATGCATCAAATGGGCTTCTCAGATGACCCTTGAAAGGCGTCTTTAAAACCTGCATAACCATGTGTGATGTGTCTGTCTAGACATGACTGCTGGGCTCACATTTGAGTGACCAACAACAGATGTGCATGCACATTGCAGCACTGACATTGATGTCCAAGGACTATATGTGCATCTAATGAGAGGGTTTCAGATGTGCATGCACATTGCAGCACTGACATTGATGTCCAAGGACTATATGTGCATCTAATGAGAAGGTTTCAGCACTGACATTGATGTCCAAGGACTATATGTGCATCTAATGAGAGGGTTTCAGATGTGCATGCACATTGCAGCACTGACATTGATGTCCAAGGACTATATGTGCATCTAATGAGAGGGTTTCAGATGTGCATGCAAATTGCAGCACTGACATCGATGTCCAAGGACTATATGTGCATCCAATGAGAGGATTTCAGATGTGCATGCACATTGCACTGACACTGATGTCCAAGGACTATGTGTGCATCTAATGAGAGGGTTTCAGATGTGCATGCACATTGCAGCACTGACATTGATGTTAAAGGACTATATGTGCATCTAATGAGAGGGTTTTTGCCTCTTCCCATTAGAGGTAATCTGCTCAATACAGTTTGGGTACATAACATCAGGTTCATACTACATCACTGCTCCAGCAGCACCATAAAAGGCTTTCAACAGAGTGTGCAAAAGATACTGTCATACTGTGTAGCCAGTGCTGCCATGATCTCCCCATGCACATAGCACCTGGTTAGTACTACAGCACTGCCCTAACAATGCCTTCAATGTACAACAGGCACCACACAGTCACATTGTGCAGTCAGTGCTGCCATGACCTCCCCATGCATGTAGCACCTGGTTAGTATTACAGCACTGCCCTAACAAGGCTTTAATGTATAACAGGCACCACACAGTCACACTGTGCACCAGTGCTGTCATGATCTCCCCATGCATGTAGCACCTGGTTAGTACTACAGCACAGCCCTAACAAGGCATTCAATGTACAACAGACAAAATACTGTCACACTGTGCAGCCAAATGCTGTCATGACACCCCCATGCATGTAGCATCAAGTCTTTGCTGTGCAGTCAGTGCTACCATAACTACAGCACAGCCCAAGGCTTTCAATGTACATACCACACTGTCACACATGTAACATCAGGTTAGTACTACCACACTGTCAATCTGTGCAGCCAGTGATGACCTCCCATGCATGTAGCACCTAACAAATACAACACTGTCATACCATCATGCATGTAGCACCTGGTTAGTACTACAGCACTGCCCTAACAATGCTTTCAATGTACAACAGATACTACACTGTAGTGCTTTCATGACCTTCCCATGCATGTAACATACTAAAGCAGGTTCATAGGTTCATACTAGGCTATCTGCCCTAGGGCATTTATAAGCCTAGCCAGGTGTGTTTGTTTTGGCCACCCATTTTAAATTTATTTTTATTTTGCCCTTTCGAGGTTGTTATGTGTTGCCTCTGTTTAACAGTGACACACAGAAGTGACACCACAAGTAAACCTATGATCTCCTCTCCACTCATCTCATCTTGAAGAGAGTCAATGAGGGACTCTGCCTAACCTGGACTGGGATTTTATTCCAGAGTGAAGGGAGCCTCTGGGTTATGAATCTGTCCCTCCAGCATGTCCTATTTATTTCAGTGCTGAGGTTCAAGTCTCTTGAGCGCATGGCTCGATGGGATTTGGATTTTCTGAGGTGCAGCATTTCCATTAATTCCGGGTTGGACATGGCTTTATATGTCAGGTACAGATCGCCTGTGAGCAGGTGGTATGCCACTGAGGAGAGCTGGAGTTTCTTTAAACGGGCAACATATGTCATCTGTTTGAGCCATTTGATCCTCTTGGTGAGGTACTTTTGGGGTCTTTCCAGTTGCTGCAGGTATCTGGTAAGGTACATCCCAAAAGGGGCATTGTACTCAATTGAGCAGCCTACCTGTCCCTGTAGGAAGTGACCTCAGCACAAGAGCTGTAGTAATTGGTTGTTTTGGACCATTTCTAGCTCTTTTGAAGTTCCCTGTTTAAAATCTGCCTCTGGGCATTTTTTTCTGGCTATACTACTCAGACAAGCTCCTCGTGGTCCTGCAGAGTGGTCCTAGCTACAGAGAATTCAGAAAAGCGACTACTTTCTTGATTTAAGTATCTTTGCTGTTTTTTTACTTGAAATACCTTCTCTAGCTTACCCTAAACAAGCTTAAACTGTTTTTTTAGCTGTTTGCTGCATTATTTAATATCTGCACTTAAAGTTACATTTTAGTCGAAATTGATCGAAAGTTTGTTTGTTTGTTTAATTTAACTGTTGAGGCTGCCCACTAAAGTGTGCTAGCCTGTGTAACTGATTTATTACTGTTTCTGCATTTTCTGTGTGTTTTCTATCTAAAAACAAAAAAAACAAAAAATAATCCTTGTTTTCTTGCCTCTCCTCGACTAGTTTAGACAAGTTTACAGGCTTTGCTGTATTCTGGGCTGTGGTGTAGTTCCTGTGTTGTCCATTACCTTACTTGGATAGAAGGAAGTTTCTTTGCTCACCAGTGGGAGTGGGGAGCCTTGAGCAGCCTACCTGTCCCTGCAGGAATTGACCTCAGCATAAGAGCTGTAGTAATTGGTTGTTTTGGACCATTTCTAGCTCTTTTGAAGTTCCCTGTTTAAAATCCATGTTTGCGCGGCTTTGCGCGATTATGTGCATAGCGCAGCGCCAGTTAAACGAGGTTAAACTTCTTCTGGCTCCGCCAAGTCTGCTCTTCAAATTTCCCCTTAAGGAAGCTCTGCTCTTAGTAAAATCAGACTACTTGCTATATTATAAGCTTAGCACTTGTTCTCAAAACTTCTCAACTAAGTAAGCACTCTCATACTAAAGTAAGCACTACATCCACCTGCCACCCCTGTGAATATCCACTTTCCTTAAAGGCACAGCACTCCCTTATACTGCTCTAGCATGTCGAGTGGTAGATTACTGGCGTCCTCTCCAGTTCAGCTGGTTAATCTGGGTATCTTGAGACAATGCTACAGTTGTCTCATGTACACAGACAACCCTCTCCTCCTCCCAACAAACACAAATACATGTGAGAGATGCAACTATATAGCCAAACTGGAGGCTGAACTCTCTCAACTCAGGGCTGGCATGACCATACAGGAGGAGATGGTAACCACACACACAACAAACCTAGTCCCACATAGACCTACCACAACTGCAAACCAAACACATAAAAACACAAAGACATACTTGGAGGCTCTAATAAAAAACTTACCTAAACAACAGAGGCTCCCAAAGCAGACATCCAAAAATCCACCACCTCAAAACAAAACACATGTAACACATACTTCAATAAATCAGTGTGTCAATCAATCACAGCCCTTAAGGCCAAACACCATGCCTGATACACCAGTAATGGGTGACTCTATAGTCAGACACACTGATGTCCCGCTTACCAGGCTGAACAAGGAGAGGGTGACTGTGAGCTGCCTATCAGGATCTAGGATCCACCACATAACACACGCACTCAGGTCACTCCAAAGCAAGTACAAATATGACTCCATCATTGTCCATGCTGGCGTGAATGACCTGAGACGTACCTCCCTGGACTACATGAAAACAGACATAGAGGAGCTCTCTGATTATGTATCCCAGGCTGGTATGACCCTGACCCTGAGCAGCATCTTGCCCTCACCAAGAATGATGCCACAATGCAAAGACAAGATGATCAGCTTTAATAATTGGCTCAAGTACTGGTGTCATTCTAAGGGGATCCAATGTCTGTCTGCTTGGGATGACATGTTGGGCAAGCCACGCTGCTTCGCAAGGGACGGCTTGCACCTGTCACCACTGGGCTTCCGGATAGTGGCTAAGGCTCTTGCCACCCCCATAGTGCCTTTTTTAGGCAAGGCTCAAAAGACAAACCCACCTCCTTAGAAAACAAAAATGGAAAAAAAACTAAGGGTAATGCTGCTCAGCGCCAGAAGTCTAAATCTCAAGATGCAGGCACTTGATGCACTCCTCAGTATGGAGAACATTGCCATCTGTGCAGTAACTGAAACCTGGTTCAAGGCTCCTGAGAGCACCCCAGCACTACCAGGCTATACCTCGTATCATGCTTTTCGGCCCCAAAACCCGGGCGAACCACAAAGGAGGGGAGTGTCCATATTCATCAAGGACACCCACACCTCCAGGTTAGTAGCAACACATGAAGCATCGGAGACCATACAGGTGCAACTAACCATAGGCAAAACTGCTATATAACTGGTAGCATGTTACAGACCACCCTCCCAATCTCAGGAACCCCACTCAGCCTTCCTGAAGACATTGGAGGATATGAATGTATCACAAAATACCATCATACTGGGAGACTTCAACTACCCTAACATAGATTGGGTACATTATTCTAGCCCTAACACCCTAGCCCAAAGGTTCCTGGAATTCATAAATTCAAATGCACTGGAACAACTAGACACCTCTCCCACTAGGGGAGATAATATACTAGACCTGATCATCACAAACATGGGGACAAAATGCTCCACACTGGAGGTATACCCCTCACTAGTGAGATCTGACCACAAACTAATCACCCTGGATATACATATCCCACCTCCACCCCCAGCACAAAAGACCACAGTGAAAAACTTCTCAAAAGCAGACTTCACTCTTCTTAAGACTGAGATGGTATCCCTTAAGCCCACTGGGCCAGTGGATACCACATCCCACAATGCTGAATCCTTCACAAATGCTTTCTATGGACATCTCCAAGAAGGCATGGATCATGCAATCCCAAATAAATCCAAGACTCTCCCCACCAAAGGCAAGCGTCCTGTCTAGTGGACCTCAGCCATAAACAAATTGTATAACAAAAGAATGAAGCTACTGCACGACGGAGCAAAATCCCAAAAAGGGAAGACATCTCTGATCAACACTAACAGAAAACTACGTTCTCTCATAAAAACATCCAAGGCCAACTTTGAGAGAAAAATTGCTAAGGACACTAAAGATAACCACAAAGCCTTCTTCAGCTATGTTAGAAACCTGGGCAGAAACCCTCAGATATGTTCAGAGTTAGTTCACAACAACAAAAAATACACTGAACCCACAGATATTGGCAACATTCTGGCTGACAGGTTCAGTGCAAATTTCTCCCCTCCCTCACCCCCAAAAGAAGAAATAATTATCCCAGCTGAATGTAATCTCCCTGTCATCTCAGAAGTCCAGGTGAGAGCCTCCCTCAGCAAAGCTAAAAACACAGCATCAATGGGACCTGATGGTATCCAGGGTTGCATGCTACGTGAACTCCAAGAGGAGCTAGACTCGCACATAAAAATGCTATTTAACCTTAGCCTTACTACAGGATATGTACCTGAACACTGGCATACAGCAACAGTGGTCCCACTCCACAAAGCGGGTACCTCTACAGACCCTGGGAACTACCGCCCCATAAGCTTAACCAGCCTGGTCTGCAAAGCTATGGAAAGAATCATTATGGAACTCATAAACAGAGACATCGGGGACCTACAGACACTTGATCCCACCAAGTTCAACTTTGTAAAGGGTAGATCCTGCCTTTTGAACCTGGTTGACTATTTCAAAACAGTCACTAGAGCCATTGATGAGGGTAAAGCAGTCCATACAGCCTACCTGGACTTGGCTAAGGCCTTTGACACAATACCCCACTCAGGCATCATAGATAAGCTCAACAGCTTAAATGTAAACCCTTATGCCACTAGATGGGTTGCAAACTGGCTAAAGGACAGAACCCATAAAGTTAAAATTGCTGGAGCAATGTCAGACTCAAAGCCAGTCACAAGTGATGTCCCACAGGGATCTGTCCTGGGACCCCTCTTGTTCGGCATTTATTTCTCAGATGTTAATGCAAACATGGGAGGGTTGTGGCTGACAAAGTTCGCAGATGACTGCAAACTAGGCGCCATAGTCGATACACCAGCGGACACATACATCCTACAAAAAGGCCTCACAGAAATGGACAACTGGTGCCAGAGTCATGGCCTTAAACTAAATGCCAAAAAATGTATAGTCATCCCCTTTGGGAAAAACAAAGTACCCACAAATTATCACACAGACAGCAACCCACTGAGTACGGAAAAAGTAATCAGAGACCTAGGGACCCAAGTTGACAGCGACCTCTCATTTGACACCCACGTTGCCAAAGTGGTTAGAAAGACATTCTACCTTGCACACCTTATCATGAAGGGATTCACATCCAGATCCAAGGATGTCATTGTACCCCTATACTCCTCCCTCATCAGACCCATGATTGAGTACAATGCCCCATTTGGTATGTACCTCACCCGGCATTTGCAACAGCTGGAGAGACCACAAAAGTACCTCACCAAGAGGATCAAGGGTCTCCAACATATGTCTTATTCTGCCAGACTAAAGAAACTCTAGCTCTATTCAGTAGCATACCACCTGCTCAGAGGAGATCTGTGCCTGATGTACAAGGCCATCTCCAATCAGGAATTGATGGACATGCTCCACCTCAAAAAATCCAAATCCATCAGAACCACGAGAGCTAAAGACTTAAACCTCAGCACAAGTATGAAGAGGACATGCTGGAGGGACAGATTCATAACCTAGAGGCTTCCCATGCTCTGGAACAGAATCCCAGTTCATGTTAGGCAGAGCCCGTCACTAACGCTCTTTAAGAGAAATCTTGATGTGTGGATGGATGGGAGATCGTAAGTTTACCCCAGGGGTCACCTCTGTGTCACTACTAGACAGGGGCACAGTAAACTAATTCTATAATATAAGGGGACCCTCACTGTGTCACTACTAGACAGAGGCACAGTATTCTACATCTATTCTGTACATTTTTGTACCATTTCATGGGGTGGCGAAAGCCACATCACTATGGCTAGGCTTACAAATGGCCTAGGGCAGATAGCCTAGTACTAAACTATGAAACTATGAGTAAAGAGGAATGATGACTTAACAAGGCTTTCATTGTAAAACAGACACCACACTGTCACCCTGTGTAGTCAGTGCTGCTATGACCTCCCCATGCACTAACAATGCTTTCAATGTGCAACAGACACCACACTGTCACACTCTGCAGTCAGTGCTTCCATGACCTCATATATATGTAGCAGGTGGTTAGTACTACAGCACAGCTTTAACAAGGTTTTCAATGTACAACAAAGACCACACTGTCACACTGTGCAGCCAGTGCTGTCATGACCTCCCCATGCATGTAGCACCTGGTTAGTACTACAGCACAGCCCTAACAAGGTTTTCAATGTACAACAGATACCACACTGTCCTGCTGTGCAGTCAGTGCTGCCATGATCTCCCCATGCATATAGCACCTGGTTAGTCCTACATCACTGCCCTAACAAGGCTTTCAATGTATAACAGGCACCACACTGTCACACTGTGCACCAGTGCTGTCATGACCTCCTCATGCATGTAGCACCTGGTTAGTACTACAGCACATCCCTAACAAGGCTTTCAATGTACAATAGATACCACACTGTCACGCTGTGCAGACAGCGCTACCATGACCTTTCATCCATGTAACACCAGGTTAGTACTACAGCACAGCCCTAACAAGGCTTTCAATGTACAACAGATACCACACTGTCAATCTTTGCAGCCAGTGCTGCCATGACTTCCCATGCATGTAGCACCTGGTTAGTACTACAGCACCGACCTATCAAGGCTTTCAATGTACAACAGATACTACACTGTCACACTGTGCAGTCAGTGCTTTCATGACCTTCCCATGCATGTAACACCTGGGTAGTACTAAAGCACAGACTTAACAAGGCTTTCATTGTAAAACAGACACCACACTGTCACCCTGTGTAGTCAGTGCTGCCATGACCTCCTCATGCACTAACAATGCTTTTAATGTGCAACAGACACCACACTGTCACACTCTGCAGTCAGTGCTACCATGACCTCATATACATGTAGCAGATGGTCAGTACTACAACACAGCTTTAACAAGGTTTTCAATGTACAACAAATACCATACTGTCACACTGTGCAGCCAGTGCTGTCATGACCTCCCCATGCATGTAGCACCTGGTTAGTACTACAGCACAGCCCTAACAAGGCTTTCAATGTACAACAGATACCACACTGTCCTGCTGTACAGCCACTGCTGCCATGACCTTCCCATGCATGTAGCACCTGGTTAGTACTACAGCAAAGCCCTATCAAGACTTTCAATGCACAAGAAATACCACACTGACACTCTGTCCACACAGTGCAGCCATGACCTCCCCATGCATGTAGCACCTGGTTAGTACTACAGCACAGCCCTAACAAGGCTTTCAATGTATAACAGACACCACACTGTCACACTGTGCAGCCAATGCAGCCATGACCTCCCCATGCATGTAGCACCTGGTTAGTACTGCAGCACAGCCCTAACAAGGCTTTCCGTGTACAATAGATACCACACTGTCACACTGTGCAGCCAGTGCTGCCATGACCTCTCATGCATGTAACACCAGGTTAGTACTACAGCACAGCCCTAACAAGGCTTTCAATGTACAACAGATACCACACTGTCCTGCTGTACAGCCACTGCTGCCATGACCTTCCCATGCATGTAGCAGCTGGTTAGTACTACAGCACAGCCCTAACAAGGCATTCAATGTACAACAGATACCACAGTGTCACACTGTGTAGCCAGTGGTGCCATGACCTCACCATGCATGTAGCACTTGGTTAGTACTACAGCAGAGCCCTAAAAAACTTTCACTGTACAACAGATACCACACTGTCACCCTGCACAACCAGTGCTACCACGACATCCCCATGCATGTAACACCTGGTTAGTACTACAGCATAGCCCTAACAAGGCTTTCAATGTACAATATATACCACACTGTCACACTGTGCAGCCAGTGCTGTCATGACCTCTCATGCATGTAACACCAGGTTAGTACTACAGCTCAGCCCTAACAAGGCTTTCAATGTACAACAGATACAACACTGTCCTGCTGTGCAGTCGGTGCTGACATGACCTCACCATGCCAGCAGCATCTGGTTAGTACTACAGCATAGCCCTAAGAAAGCTTTCAATGTACAACAGACACCACACTGTCACACTGTGCAGCCAGTGCTGTCATGACCTCTCATGCATGTAACACCAGGTTAGTACTACAGCTCAGCCCTAACAAGGCTTTCAATTTACAACAGATACGACACTGTCCTGCTGTGCAGTCGGTGCTGACATGACCTCCCCATGCCAGCAGCACCTGGTTAGTACTACAGCATAGCCCTAAGAAAGCTTTCAATGTACAACAGACACCACACTGTCACACTGTACAGCCAGTGCTGCCATGACCTTCCATGCATGTAGCACCTGGTTAGTACTACAGCAAAGCCCTATCAAGACTTTCAATGCACAAGAAATACCACACTGTCACTCTGTCCAGACAGTGCAGCCATGACCTCCCCATGCATGTAGCACCTGGTTAGTACTACAGCACAGCCCTAACAAGGCTTTCAATGTACAATAGATACAACACTGTCCTGCCATACATCCACTGCTGCCATGACCCCCAATGCACGTAGCACCTGGGTAGTACTACAGCATAACCATAACAAGGCTTTTAATGTACAACAGATACCACACTGTCACACTGTGCAGCCAATGCTGCCATGACCCCCATGCATGTAGCACCTGGTTAGTATCAGAATGCAGCCTAACAAGGTTTTCAATGTACAACAGATACCACACTGTCACACTGTGCAGTCAGTGCTGCCATGATCTCCCCATGCATGTAGCACCTAGTTAATACTACAGCACAGCCTAACAAGGCTTTTAATGTACAACAAACACCACACTGTTGCACTGTGCAGCAGGTGCTGCAATGGCCTCACCATGCATGTAGCACCTGGTTAGTGCTACAGCACAGCCCTAACAAGGATTTCAATGTACAAATGATACCACACTGTCACACTGTGCAGTCAGTGCTGCCATGACCTCTCCATGCATATAGCACCTGGTTAGTACAACAGCATAGCCCTAACAAGGTTTTCAATGTGCAACAGACACTACACTGTCACACTGTGCAGCCAGTGCTGTCATGACCACCCCATGCATGTAGCACCTGGTTAGTACTATAGCACAGCTCTAACAAGACTTTCAATGTACAACAGATACAACACTGTCCTTTTATGCAGCTGGTGCTGACATGACCTCCCCATGCATTCAGCACCTGGTTAGTACTACATCATAGCCTTAACAATGCTTTAAATGTACAATAGACACCAAACTGTCACACTGTGCAGCCAGTGCTGCCATGACCTTCCATGCATGTAGCACCTGGTTAGTACTACAGCACTGCACTATCAAGGCTTTCAATGCGCAAGAGATACCACACTGTCACTCTGTGCAGACAGTGCAGCCATGACCTCCCCATGCATGTAGCACCTGGTTAGTACTACAGTACAGCCCTAACAAGGCTTTCAATGTATAATCGACACCACACTGTCACACTGTGCAGCCAATGTGGCCATGACCTCCCCATGCATGTAGCACCTGGTTAGCACTACCGCACAGCCCTAACAAGGCTTTCAATGTACAATAGATACCTCACTGTCACACTGTGCAGACAGTGCAGCCATGACCTCCCATGCATGTAGCACCTGGTTAGTACTACAGCACAGCCCTAACAAGGCTTTCGATGTACAACAGACACCACACTGTCATACTGTGCAGCCAGTGCTGCCATGACCCCCATGCATGTAGCACCTGGTTAGTACTACAGTGCAGCCCTAACAAGGCTTTCCATGTACAACAGATACCACACTGTCACCCTGTGCAGCAAGTGCTGCCATAACCTCCCATGCATGTAGCACCTGGTTAGTACTACAGCACAGCCCTAACAAGGTTTTTAATGCACAACAGATATCACACTGTCACCCTGGGCAGCCAGTACTGCCATGACATCCCCATGCATGTAGCACCTGGTTAGTACTACAGCACAGCCCTAACAAGGCTTTCAATGTACAACAAACACCACACTGTTGCACTGTGCAGCAGGTGCTGCCATGGCCTCACCATGCATGTAGCACCTGGTTAATACTACAGCACAGCCCTAACAAGGCTTTCAATGTACAACAGATACCACACTGTCATACTGTGGAGTCAGTGCTGCCAAGGCCTCTTCGTGCAAGTAACACCTGGTTAATACTACAGCATGGCCTTAACAAGGCTTTCAATGTACAACAGATACCACACTATCACAATGTGCAGTCAATGCTGCCATGACCTCCCCATGCATGTAGCACCTGATTAGTACTACATCTCACTCCTAACAAGGCTTTCATTGTACAATAGATACCTCACTGTCACACTGTTCAGACAGTGCAGTCGTGATCTCCCCATGGATGTAGCACCTGCTTAATATTACAGCACAGCCCTAACAAGGTTTTCACTGTACAATAGATACCACATTGTCACACTGTGCAGTCAGTGCAGTCATGACCTCCCCATGCATGTAGCATCTGGTTAGTACTTCAGCACAGCCCTATCAAGGCTTTCAATGTACAATAGACACCACACTGTCCTGCTGTGCTGCCAGTGCTGTCATGACCTCCCCAAGCATGTAGCACCTGGTTAGTACTACAGCACAGCCCCATCAAGGCTTTCAATGTACAACAGATACCACATTGTCACACTATGCAGCCAGTGCTGCCATGACCTACCCAGGCATGTAGTACCTGGTTAGTACTACAGCACACCCCTAACAAGTCTTTCAATGTACAATTGACACCACACTGTCACACTGTGCAGCCAGTGCTGCCATGACCTCCCCATGCATGTAGCACCTGGTTAATTCCACAGCACAACCCTAACAAGGCTTTCAATGTATAACAGACTCCACACTGTCACACTGTGCGCCAGTGCTGTCATGAACTCCCCATGCATGTAGCACCTGGTTAGTACTACAGCACAGTCCTAACAAGGCTTTCAATGTACAACAAATACCACACTGTCACACTGTGCAGCAGGTACTGCCATGACCTTCCCATGCATGTAGCACCTGGTACAACAGATACCAAACTGTTCACTGTACAGCCAGTGCTGCCATGACATCCCCATGCATGTAGCACCTGATTAGTACTACAGCACAGCCCTAATAAGGCTTTTAATGTACAATAAATGCCACTGGTTAGTACTACAGCACAGTGCTAACAAGGCTTTCAATGTACAACAGACAACACACTGTCACACTGTGCAGCCAGTGCTGCCATGACCTCTCATGCATGTAGCACCTGGTCAGTACTACAGCACAGCTCTAGCAAGGTTTTCAATGCACAACAGATACCACACTGTCACACTGTACAGCCAGTGCTGCCATGACCTACTGAAGCAGTATGTCACACTGTGCAGCCATGACATTCCCATGCATGTAGCACCTGGTTAGTACTACAGCACAGCCCTAACAAAGCTTTCAATGTACAACAGACACCACACTGTCACACTGTGTAGCCAGTGCTGCCATGACATCCCCATGCATGTAGCACCTGGTTAGTACTACAGCACAGCCCTAACAAGGCTTTCAATGTACAACAGACAACACAATGTCACATTGTGCAGCCAGTGCTGCCATGACCTCTCATGCATGTAGCACCTGGTTAGTACTACAGCACAGCTCTAGCAAGGCTTTCCATGTACAACAGATACCACACTGTCACACTGTGCAGCAGGTGCTGCCATGACCTTCCCATGCATGTAGCACCTGGTTAGTACTACAGCACAGTGCTAACAAGGCTTTCAATGTACAACAGACAACACGCTGTCACATTGTGCAGCCAGTGCTGCCATGACCTCTCATGCATGTAGTACCTGGTCAGTACTACAGCACAGCTATAGCAAGGTTTTCAATGCACAACAGATACCACACGGTCACACTGTGCAGCCAGTGCTGCTATGACCTCCCCATGCATGAAGTACCTGGTTAGTACTACAGCACAGCCCTAGCAAGGCTTTCAATGTACAACAGATACCACACTGTCACACTGAACAGCCAGTGCTGCCATGACGTCCCCATGCATGTAGCACCTGGTTAGTATTACAGCACAGCCCTAACAAGGCTTTCAATGTACAATAAATGCCGCATTGTCACCATTTGTAGCCAGTGCTGCCATGACCTCCCATGCATGTAGCACTGTACAACAGATACCACACTGTCACACTGAACAGCCAGTGCTGCCATGATGTCCCCATGCATGTAGCACTGTACAACAGATACCACACTGTCACACTGAACAGCCAGTGCTGCCATGATGTCCCCATGCATGTAGCACCTGGTTAGTATTACAGCACAGCCCTAACAAGGTTTTCAATGTATAACAGATGCCACACTGTCACACAATGTGCCAGTGCTGTCATGACATCCCCATGCATGTAGCACCTGGTTACTACTACAGCACAGCTCTAGCAAGGCTTTCAATGTACAACAGATACCACACTGTCACACTGTGCAGCCAGTGCTGCCATGATGTCCCCATGCATGTAGCACCTGGTTAGTACTACAGCACAGCCCTAAAAAGGCTTTCAATGCACAATAAATACCACACTGTCACCCTATGTAGCCAGTGCTGCCATGACCTCCCATGCATGTAGCACTGTACAACAGATACCACACTGTCACATTATGCAGCAGGTGCTGCCATGACCTTCCCGAGTGTGCAGCACCTGGTTAGTACTACAGCACAGTCCTAACAAGGCTTTCAATGTAAAACAGACAACACAGTGTCACACTGTGCAGCCAGTGCTGCCATGACCTCTCATGCATGTAGCACCTAGTTAGTACTACAGCACTGTTTTAGCACAGCCCTAAGACACCTTTCAATGTGCAACAGTACCACACTGTCCTGCTGTGCAACCAATGCTGCCATGACCTCTCCCTATCTGATCTCCATACCTTCAAGTAACACATGCAACTGGTGTGCTACAGAATCAGTGGCACAGGCAGGTGCATGTCGGTCAGATCCATGACATCACCATGAATGTTCATGTGCCTGTAACATTAGGCAGACACCCTCTGACATATATCCATGCACATCAACTGCACTTCAACATACAGCCCATGGGTGATATCAGTATATCATGGAAAGAGTCTACATGGGACAGTGGGTCACTGTCACCATTATGTCTGTCATCTGATATCCCCAAAAGTTCAGAATGTCCAGGCAGATTGTCCTCTATTTTGGAGGCTACACTATGAACCACATGGCTGCCCCCTTCTGGGACAGTCAGTAAAACCAATTCAGTGGCCTGTGTGCCATTCACCATGCTATCACAGTTAGGCACACCACATCCCACTTAAGGGTTAGTGGACAGGCTACTGGGAGGAGGCACTCAGTGGATAGTCTACAAAAAGAGACAGACAATACAAGTCACATACCTTCAGAGAAATCAAATGATGCAGCTTAGTAATGAAATATGGGACAATTATATGACTACAATGCTAATGAAAATATGGGCTTACCAGGATGCCATGGCTTTGGGTGGTTCAGGGGCACTATGTAACAGAGACATGATAAGTAATTTACATATCAAGCAAATATGACAGGTGAGGGTAATACAGATACTAAAACCTATCTGACTTGTCCTCTTGTGACTCCACTGCCAGAGATGAGAATTGAAATGCCATTGTCATGTGAAAAGATAGACACACACTAATCATCATTAAGTACATAATGGCTGTCATATAGTACCCCAACTGAGGTATAACACACAGGTGATAATATACACACATACCTGATGGGCTAGGATGGTGTGCAGCGTGCAGGTGTCCCACACAGGTGAACATGAGGGGTGCAGATCTGATTATCAATAGTGACATTCAGCAAAAAAATATACTACTATATCAGGTACATCCTCCCTGATTGGAAAGTGCATCACCTGTCATAATGTGGACCCTGTAGTATAACAAGGCACAGAAACATCAACATGTGAGTGTGCTCCACAGTCATAACTGAGAGGCTAAGGTAAAAAACAAATATGGAACACAGTAACAGGATACAGAGATGTTTACGTGACATGTGTCACTGCTGTGCAGATGTTGAGGGATCTGTGCAATTGAAAAAAAAATAAAAATCACACATTGCTGAGAGTGTTATGTATGTACTTATTTGGTAAGACAGGCTGTAAGACTAATGTTATGCAGCCACAATAGGTGTGTTTTCACATTCATGGCAAACTGCTGCTGGAGCACAAATATAAAAATATAGTAATAATTGTGAAATAATAATCCTTAATGAGAATTGGTGTATGATGGTGTGTGTTCGAATGTATGGCATTACCTGTACATTCTGGAACACCTGCTTCAATAGCTCCATCAGGTGTCTGATGATTCCAAGTAGTGGAACTATGCAAGGCCAGCAACACAGTTATCTTATCCTGAGGTGGCAAGGGTGGCCTACCACCAGGGACAGTCCTTGTCCTTTCATAGGTTCATAGGTTGTTAGTAGGTTAATGACCACTAGGGACTTTATAAGCATAACCATACACCACAACCAAATTTTGTCCCTGACTGCCTTAAGTATCTTTTAGGAGGGGGAATATGTTAGTAAGGAGGTAGCTAAGGGATTTGTGCATAAGGGTGATGTTAACTAGAGAACCTCTGTCCATCAGAAACAAGGGAGCCAGACAGGAGGTCAATTTGTGATTTTCCATCCAATGGTCAAGGTTTCCTTTAAATAGGGTCAGGGATGACCTCTGCTTCACATAGATGGGGAACGAGCCTTGTTGGAGAGTGCTACATCCAGTATATTTGATCCTCTGGTTGTAGGGTGCACTGTCTGGTTCAGGGTGTTTGTGTTAGTAAAGTCCAGGAACTGTTGTTCCCATAAATTTGAGGTGATGGATATTTCCCAGTCTATAGAACAGTAGTTAAAGTCACCCAGGAATAGGGTATTTTGTTGGATGGTGTGTTGCTGTAATAGGTCTAGGTAGGAGTTGTAAGTCTCTTAGGGCAAGATGCAGCTAACGTTGTCACCTCACTGCAAGAGGTTCTCTGGTTCGATTCTCAGCTGGGGTGCTTTCACTGTGGAGTCTGCATGTCTTCCCTGCATTTGTATGGGTTTCCTCCTGGTGCTCCAGTTTCTACCCACATTACAAAGACATGCATCTGGAGTTTTTCTCTCTTGGCCTCCACTGAAAATGGGCTCTGTCCAAGTCAAACTTTCCCAGTCAACAAATGTTAAATAAATATATAAAATTGTATTTATTTATTTATTTATTTACATTTGTTAACCAGGTAGTGTCTGACTGGGCAAGAAGCCCATTTTCAAAGGAGACCCAGGGAGAAACTCTCCATAACAATACAATTAGTAAATATTTACAACAAATTTCAAGTTACATAAGATGGAACAAGTAATAATAAAATGCACATACTGGCAGTAATTAAAAGATGTGGGACATAGTTACATAAGGGAGCAATAGTCATTACAACACATGTTAATAACAATATATAAGAATACAAGCTCTAGCCGAGAAATAGATATGTCCATCTTAAAAAAGCGTTCGTAAGCACTAGTTGTATAAGTGCGCAGAAATATTTTATGTGAGAAAGAGGGATGGGAAATAATAGGGGAGAGAGAAAAACTAGTCAGGAGGATTGCAGGGGCAGAGTCAGTTGTCATTGAGAGAAACGCTTTGGCTTTTTTTAAATGAGGATATGTTGGGGTTGTTTGGGATGTGCAGAGGAAGAGTATTCCAGTCCTTAGCTATTTTATTGGAATAGAGGGAGTTTTCATGATAGTTTTGAGACTGGGTGACTTTTAGCTTTAGTCTGTCAGAAGATCTACGAGATCTGCAGTTAGAGTTTGGTTGAATGAGGCTCAAGAGTGCAGGGCAATTGCTGGGATTATGTATTACTTTGTGGGGAAAAGTAAGTTGGTTTAGTTTTAACAGGTTTGGTAGTTCCATCCAGTTAAGTAGTTGAAGAACAGAACAATGATGGGTCTTATGGGGTTGACTGGTGGCAAACTTAGCTATTTGGTTATAGCAGGACTCTAGGTGATGAATGTCAGTCTTACATAGATTGCTAAGGATTTGTGAGGGGTTAAGGAGGTGGTTGATGTTTTGCCAAAACTTTTGGGGGTTGTGCTGGTGCTTTTGTTGGCAGTTTACAAAGTAAGTTTTTTATCACTGATGACTTGTTTCTTAGCTTGATTTCTAAGTTGTTGATATAGGGAGAAGTCGTGTTTATCTTTGGTGGTGTGATATATAGTAGGGTGGAATGTAAGTGAAATCTAGCTGTGGCTAGTCTGGCTTGGTTTGTGAGGTAAGGGTTGGCCCTATATAGAGCGCCAAGTTTTGTGTGAACATTCTTGACTGATAGTGAGATATGTTTGTCAAATTTTAGTCTGTCATCAATAGTAACTGCTAGGAGTGTGGTCTCATTTGTAGGTGCAATTTTAGTGCCATTAGAGGAGAGAATATAGAGAGGTAGAGAGCTGTGTTTGGATGAATTGTTAGTGAAAATCATTAATTTAGTTTTGTTTGGATTTAAAATAAGTTGATGGTTAGAGAGGTAATTTTCAATGTCTAGGAAAGCTTTTTGCATTTTTTGTTAAAGTTCTAGCATGGAAAAGCTGAGCAGATAAGACAGGAATCATCTGCATATTGGATGGTGGTGGCAAGCTGGGTGTAAATAAGACAAAAAGGAGGGGACTAAGTATGGAACCTTGGGAGTACCCCAGTCATCACTGGTAGAAAAGGGGAGAGTTTGTTCTCCCATTTTGTAGCTTGTTTTCAGTTAGACAGATAGCTGTGTAACCATGTTAGGGATGATGAACTTATAAGTTGCAAGTTAGTTGAGTAGCAGTTAGTGGAATATGGTGTCAAAGGCTTTTAACATGTCCAGGGAAATTGCAGAGTCTAGCTGGCCTTGATTTTTGAGTTGATGAACAATCTCAGTGAATATTATTAGAGCTGTGTTAGTACTATGTTTAGGTCTAAAACCATGCCGAGAAATGGATAGTAGCTTGTTAGTTCTGAAGTGGAACATGAGTTGTTGATGTATACATTTTTCTAGGATTTTTGCTATCGGAGAGAGGATTGCAATGGGCCTGTAGTTTGAAATACCTCTAGAGGGGCTGACCTTGTGGAGGGATATGATATGATATGAGAAATCTTCCAGATGTGTGGCACATACTGTTCTGAGATAGAGTGATTGATTAGAATGGATATGAGGTAGGCAATGGAAGGTGCAGCTATGTTTAGAAGTTCGTTGGGTAGATGGTCAGCAGGGTTTTAGTTTACTAAGGAGTTTCTATGAAAGAGGTTTGAATGGGTTTAAAGGAGAAAATGTTTGTGTTCTCAGAGGGATGGGGACTGAGAGGGGTAGGTGTTGTTTGCTATCTAGGATGCAGGTAATTGAGTTGATAAAGTGAGAGTTGAACTGTGAGGCTAAGGGCTCAGAGGAATTAAATGAGGAAGGAGAAGGGGTGAAAGTTTTCCTGGGGTTAAGGAGGTGCTTGATGTTTTGATAAAACGTTTGGGGGCTGTGCTGGTGCTTTTGTTGGGAGTTTATCATTGATGATTTAGTTCCTTAGCTTGATTTCTAAGTTGTTGATATAGGGAAAGTTGTGTTTATCTTTGG
>NC_056729.1:1840762508-1840767508 GCF_019279795.1 Protopterus annectens | reverse complement strand
TATCGTTCCCACCAGGCTCTAGCATGCTCCATTTCTGATGCTGAAGAGACTAAGATCTCTTGAGTGGGAGTTTATTCTGCTATTGGACTTTTAGATGTGCAGTAGGTCAGAGATGATAGAGTCTCTTCCTACTCGGCACGCGAGGAAGCGATCACCCTTCACTAGTCTGCATGATACCAGAGAGCAGGACAAGTCTTTGACATGATCTGTGTATTTTTTTAGGATTTAGGACCTTGCTATTCTTGGTAAGAAGGCATCATGGTTGCTCAAGTCATATTAAGTGTTTGGATAGGTACATACCTAGGGGGTGCATTATACTCAATGCCTGGCCAAATACAGTGGAATGATCACAACACTGGACCTAGATACCATGCCCTTCCTAATAAGCTACACAATGAAAAAAGACTTTCCTACAGTAGTGGATACATCAGGACTGAAAGAAAGTTTATTGTCTTCACAGGTTCCCATGTTCCTCACTACTGAATCACTTAAGTGACTCTTCAACAAATTATAAAGTGACTCTTCAACAAATTATGAAGTAAAGTTTAACAAATGTATTCTTCTACATATATGTGTGTGCGTGTATATCTATATATATATATATATATATATATATATATATATATATATATATGTATACAGAGAGAGAGAGAGATGCATGCATACACACAACACACACACACACACACACACACACACATATAGATTATATATGTATATATATATATATATATATATATATATATCAGAAAAAATCCCAAGGTATGGAGACAGGCAGACAGTTAAATATTCCACAAGTCTGTTTATTATTCCAATTCCACAAAAATATACTGTGTAAGCACTTTTGTAAAAAATAACTTCCTCAGACACATCATAACACTTAATAAAAAACTCAGTTTTTATACCATACTTAATCAACAGAAACCAGTTTCCCTCCAAAATATTTAAAGGTACATACATATTTAAAACCATTGTCATTCATATAATGAATCAATTTAACATAAAATACAAGTTCAATAACATACTAAAACATATAATTATAAAATGTTTTCATAAAACCTCTGCCATGTAAACTCATTTCTTAATATTCTTATTTCTTAAGACAGGTAAGAGGGATAGTGTATCATTCAGCCCATACCCACTATGGGCTCCGAGCCTAAAAATCCATTTCAGTTCTGTTAGTTCTGTGTCATTTACTAAATCACCAAGTATTTCATTGGCATATTGTACCTGAAGTACTTGGAATAAGAATGTGTGTTCATTCCCCATAGATATCATATGTTTAGCCAAAGCACTATATTCTTCTCCCCTTTTTGTGCAATATAGATGGTATCTAATCCTGGTTTTAAGATGGTGGTTGGTTTTCCCAACATAAAATTTATAACACTTTACGCGGGAGGCTAAACAGACTAAGTCTTTACTGTTGCAATCGGCTTTAGCTCTAATTTCCCATAAATATCTGGTTTTGGGGTGCCTAAAAAACCTAGATGTATCAATATATTCTCAGTAATTGCACTTGCCACACTTCCTTGTGCCTCTTTCCAGTTCATGGGTGATTACATTAGACCTTGGATAACACATTTGCTGTTTAAGAATTTTCTTGTTTTTATATGTAAATTTAGGCTTCTGCCCCACCCACCTTTCAGTTTGCTCATCAACTAGTAAAATGTGCCAATTCTTATTAATAATACTTTTCACAATACCTATTTCTTGAGTATATGAAATGACTAGAGGGATTCTTGTGTCTATGGCATCTTTATCTGTAGTAACTGCTTTCATTGAGAATCTTCCATACCTCTCAGCCTTAATCTGTTCATATACTGAATTTATTTGACTTTCAGTGTACCCTCTTCCTTAGAATTCCTTCTTCAAATCTACCAGATTGACAAAGAATTCATCATCGCTAGTAGTGAGACGTGACAATCTAAGTAAGCTTCCAGAACATTTAGATGTGTTTATTAAAAGTTGTGAGAATGACTTCTACATGTTGAGTAATAATGGTAATATAGGTAATATACAATATGAAAGTAATCTATCAGTGAAAGGCAAGCACTTTATGATCTACGCAATAACAATGATATAGTTGTACATCCTTCAGACAAAGGAGGACCAGTAGTAGTTTTAGACTCTGAGTACTATAATATTGAAATGCTGTTGATGTTAGCAGATACTCATACTTATCAAATTGTCTCTTCAGACATTGCTTATGACATGTATGAAAGTATTAACAGGACTCTGCAGGAGAGTATGCAAATGGGTGTTATTAACAAAGATCTGTTGAATTTTTTTTTATATTGAGAAAACCTTAATACCCCGATAACACAGGATATCCAAAACTCATAAAAACCCTACACATCAGAAATTCAGACCGATAGTGGTGGGAGCAGGCTGGCTTATTGAGCCAATTTCTATCTATATAGATAAACAGTTGAAATTGGTGTTAAATGAGTTCCCTACTATACTTAGAGATACACAACATTTTCTTAATGACTTACATGAAATATGTGGAGGTTCAGAGGGAAAGAAATTTGACTGGTTAGTGACTTTGGACATCATGTCTCTTTTTACATGTGTACCAAACTCCGACGGACTAGAAATGGTGAAAGCATGTCTTATGAGACATAGAAAGCATCAGAACAGTCAAACATATTTTTTATGTATGTTGTTGGAAATAGTTTTAGACCACAACATCTTTCTCTTCGATGATAAGTGTTACTGGCAAATAGCTGAAGTAGCGATGGGCACTAGTTGTGCTAACTTTTATGCCAATCTGGTAATGGAGGAGTGGGAACACCATCATATACACTCAAAAGGGAATGCACAGATTAGGATATACAGACGCTTTGTGGATGATCTGTTTATTGGGTGGAAGGGTAGTGAACGAGCACTGGATGAATTATGTACAGAACTAAACAACACTAATAATTTTCTACAATTCACAACCAAGAAGTCGAGGTCAGAAATCAACTTCTTGGATGCAATAGAGCAACAAAGCAGTGCAGGTGTTGAAACCAGGATGTATAGAAAAGAACAAAGCAGCATAGGTGTTGAAACCAGGATGTATAGAAAAGAACAAAGCAGCGCAGGTGTTGAAACCAGGATGTATAGAAAAGAACAAAGCAGTGCAGGTGTTGAAACCAGGATGTATAGAAAAGAACAAAGCAGTGCAGGTGTTGAACTCTCTCGAGGCACTCCTAAAAATGGAGAACATCAATATCTGTGCCATAACTGAGACCTGGTTCAAGGCTCCAGAGAGCATCCCTGCAATACCAGGTTACAACTCTTACCACACTTTTCGGCAACCAAACCAGGACCGAAACACTAAAGGGGGAGGAGTGTCAATATTCACCAAGGATATTCACACCACCAGGCTAGTTGGCCAACACAATGTGTCTGAAATTCTCCAAGTGCAACTAACACTAGGTAAGACTGCAATCCAAATTGTAGCTTGCTACAGATCCCCCACCATACCCCAAGATTCTCACTACACCTTTCTAAACATACTGGAAAATATTAAGATAGAACCAAACACCCTAATACTGGGTGATTTTAATTACCCTGCCATTAACTGGGAAAACTACTCATGTCCCAACACCTTTGCACAATGGTTCTTGGAATTCATAAATTCCAACGCCCTGGATCAACTAATCCATAGTCCCACCAGGGGCTCCAAGGTCACTACCAACATGGGAAATCAATGCTCCATACCTATGGTCACCCCCTCGTTAGTCAGGTCTGACCATAAGCTAATCACCCTTAACATCCACATCCCACCCCCACCCCCTAGTAAAGAAACCACCATAAAAAACTTCTCCAAAGCCAACTTCATGCTACTCAAGTCAGACGTGACAAACTTCATGACACCCATGCAGACGGGAACTGAAAGTTCAACTGCCGAATCCTACACTATGGCACTGTACGAGCACATCCACTCATGCATGAATCGTGCCATCCCAAATAGAACCAAAATGCTCTCATCCAAAGAAAGGAAGCCAATCTGGTGGTCCCCTGCCATAAACAAACTTTACAACAAAAGGAAGAAACTTTTGCAGAAAAGAGGAAAATCCCAGGATGCAAAAAACTCCCTTACTAGCCTCAGTAAGAAACTGAGATGCCTCATAAAATCCTCCAAAGCTAGTTACGAAAATAAAATTGCCAAAGATTCCAAAGACAACCACAAAGCATTCTATAATTATGTCAAGAATCTAAATGGCAATGCTCAGATCTGCTCTGAGCTAAAACAGAATGGCATTAAATATACTGATCCGAAGGATATTGCCAATATCCTGGCATATCGATTCAGTGCCAACTTCACCCCACTCTCACCCCCTAAATGGCCCATCTCAATACCGTAAGATTGCCAAATTCCAATAATAACGGCTACACAGGTACAAACGCACTCTCTAAAGCCAAGAATACAGCATCCATGGGACCAGATGACATCCCGGGCTGTGTACTACATGAACTACAATATGAACTGGCACCTCACCTAAGTGTCATATTTAATCATACCTCACCTCAGGTTTTGTGCCCACTGAGTGGTGCAGAGCTACAGTTATCCTAATCCACAAGGGGGGATCCACCTTGGATCCCAGAAACTACCGTCCCATCAGTCTGACAAGCCTTATCTGCAAGGCCATGGAGCATATTATCATGGAACTTATAAACAAAGACATTGGCAACCTTCAAACACTGGACCCCACCCAGTTTGGGTTTGTGAAGGGCCGATCTTGTCTCCTGAACCTGATTGACTTCTTTGAATCAGTCTCCAGAGCCATAGACAAGGGTAAGGTGGTCCACACAGCCTATCTAGACCTTGCCAAGGCCTTTGACACCATTCCCCACTCTGGAAATATAGATAAACTTACTAAGTTGGGTATTAATCCCTATGTCACCCAATGGGTTGCTAAATGGCTTACTGATAGAACCCACACTGTAAAAGTAGATGACTCCAAATCCAGCTCCAGACAAGTGACAAGTGGAGTACCTCAGGGTTCAGT
>NC_056729.1:1840664512-1840757008 GCF_019279795.1 Protopterus annectens | reverse complement strand
GGGACATTGCAAGTTTCCGGGAAAATTGGGGTTTTTCGGAGATAGCTTAGTACAACTCTATGAGCCTATGTGGTCATAGCTAGGTTCTAGACATGCATTCTACGAGTTATCAATAGCTTAGTATAAATGTATGAGCCTATGTGGTTATAGGTAGGTACTAGTCATGCAGTCCAGGAGTGGTCAATAGCTTAGTACAACTCTGTGAGCCTATGTGGTCATAGGTAGGTACTAACCATGCAGTCCAGGAGTGGTCAATAGCTTAGTACAAATCTATGTGGTCCTCGGTAGGTTCTAGACATGCAGTCCAGGAGTGGTCAATAGCTTAGTACAACTCTATGTGGTCATAGTTAGGGACTAGACATGCAGTCCAGGAATGGTGAATAGCTTAGTACATCTCTATGTGGTCATAGGTAGGTACTAGGCATGCAGTCCAGGAGTGGTCATAACTAAGTACAACTCTATGAGCCTATGCAGTCATATATATGTACTAGACATGCAGTCCAGGAGTGGTCAATAGCTTAGTACAACTCTATGAGCCTATGTGGTCATAGGTAGGTACTAGACATGCAGTCCAGGAGTGGTCAATAGCTTAGTACAACTCTATGTGTTCATAGGTAGGTACTAGACATGCAGTCCAGGAGTGGTCAATAGCTTAGTACAACTCTATGAGCCTATGTGGTCATAGGTAGGTACTAGACATGCAGTCCAGGAGTGGTCAATAGCTGATATATATATGATTATAAGGCAGTAGTAGTACTGTGGTGTGGGCAGAAGCCATGCTGTGTTGGTGAATGATTATAAGGCAGTAGTAGTACTGTGGTGTGGGCGGAAGCCATGCTGTGTTGGTGAATGATTATAAGGCAGTGGTAGTAGTACTGTGGTGTGGGCAGAAGCCATGCTGTGTTGGTGAATGATTATAAGGCAGTAGTAGTACTGTGGTGTGGGCAGAAGCCATGCTGTGTTGGTGAATGATTATAAGGCAGTAGTAGTACTGTGGTGTGGGCAGAAGCCATGCTGTGTTGGTGAATGATTATAAGGCAGTAGTAGTACTGTGGTGTGGGCAGAAGCCATGCTGTGTTGGTGAATGATTATAAGGCAGTAGTAGTACTGTGGTGTGGGCAGAAGCCATGCTGTGTTGGTGAATGATTATAAGGCAGTAGTAGTACTGTGGTGTGGGCAGAAGCCATGCTGTGTTGGTAAATGATTATAAGGCAGTAGATGTACTGTGGTGTGGGCAGAAGCCATGCTGTGTTTGTGAATAATTATAAGGCAGCAGTAGTACTGTGGTGTGGGCAGACGCCACGCTGTGTTGGTGAATGATTATAAAGCAGTAGTAGTACTGTGGTGTGGGCAGAACCATGCTGTGTTGGTGAATGATTATAAGGCAGTAGTAGTACTGTGGTGTGGGCAGAAGCCATGCTGTGTTGGTGAATGATTATAAGGCAGTAGTAGTACTGTGGTGTGGGCAGAAGCCATGCTGTGTTGGTGAATGATTATAAGGCAGTAGTAGTACTGTGGTGTGGGCAGAAGCCATGCTGTGTTGGTGAATGATTATAAGGCAGTAGTAGTACTGTGGTGTGGGCAGAAGCCATGCTGTGTTGGTGAATGATTATAAGGCAGTAGTAGTACTGTGGTGTGGGCAGAAGCCATGCTGTGTTGGTGAATGATTATAAGGCAGTAGTAGTACTGTGGTGTGGGCAGAAGCCATGCTGTGTTGGTGAATGATTATAAGGCAGTAGTAGTACTGTGGTGTGGGCAGAAGCCATGCTGTGTTGGTGAATGATTATAAGGCAGTAGTAGTACTGTGGTGTGGGCAGAAGCCATGCTGTGTTGGTGAATGATTATAAGGCAGCAGTAGTACTGTGGTGTGGGGAAGCCATGCTGTGTTGGTGAATGATTATAAGGCAGTAGTAGTACTGTGGTGTGGGCAGAAGCCATGCTGTGTTGGTGAATGATTATAAGGCAGTGGTAGTAGTACTGTGGTGTGGGCAGAAGCCATGCTGTGTTGGTGAATGATTATAAGGCAGTAGTAGTACTGTGGTGTGGGCAGAAGCCATGCTGTGTTGGTGAATGATTATAAGGCAGTAGTAGTACTGTGGTGTGGGTGGAAGCCATGCTGTGTTGGTGAATGATTATAAGGCAGTAGTAGTACTGTGGTGTGGGCAGAAGCCATGCTGTGTTGGTGAATGATTATAAGGCAGTAGTAGTACTGTGGTGTGGGCAGAAGCCATGCTGTGTTGGTGAATGATTATAAGGCAGTAGTAGTACTGTGGTGTGGGCAGAAGCCATGCTGTGTTGGTGAATGATTATAAGGCAGTAGTAGTACTGTGGTGTGGGCAGAAGCCATGCTGTGTTGGTGAATGATTATAAGGCAGTAGTAGTACTGTGGTGTGGGCAGAAGCCATGCTGTGTTGGTGAATGATTATAAGGCGGTAGTAGTACTGTGGAGTGGGCAGAAGCCATGCTGTGTTGGTGAATGATTATAAGCTAGAAGTAGTACTGTGGTGTGGCAGAAGCCATACTGTGTTGGTGAATGATTTTAAGGCAGTAGTAGTACTGTGGTGTGGGCAAAAGCCATGCTGTGTTGGTGAATGATTATAAGGCAGTAGTAGTACTGTGGTGTGGGCAGAAGCCATGCTGTGTTGGTGAATGATTATAAGGCAGTAGTAGTACTGTGGTGTGGGCAGAAGCCATGCTGTGTTGGTGAATGATTATAAGGCAGTAGTAGTACTGTGGTGTGGGCAGAAGCCATGCTGTGTTGGTGAATGATTATAAGGCAGTAGTAGTACTGTGGTGTGGGCAGAAGCCATGCTGTGTTGGTGAATGATTATAAGGCAGTAGTAGTACTGTGGTGTGGGCAGAAGCCATGCTGTGTTGGTGAATGATTATAAGGCAGTAGTAGTACTGTGGTGTGGGCAGAAGCCATGCTGTGTTGGTGAATGATTATAAGGCAGTAGTAGTACTGTGGTGTGGGCAGAAGCCATGCTGTGTTGGTGAATGATTATAAGGCAGTAGTAATACTGTGGTGTGGGCAGAAGCCATGCTGTGTTGGTGAATGATTATAAGGCAGTAGTAGTACTGTGGTGTGGCTGGAAGCCATGCTGTGTTGGTGAATGATTATAAGGCAGTAGTAGTACTGTGGTGTGGGCAGAAGCCATGCTGTGTTGGTGAATGATTATAAGGCAGTAGTAGTACTGTGGTGTGGGCAGAAGCCATGCTGTGTTGGTGAATGATTATAAGGCAGTAGTAGTACTGTGGTGTGGGCAGAAGCCATGCTGTGTTGGTGAATGATTATAAGGCAGTAGTAGTACTGTGGTGTGGCAGAAGCCATGCTGTGTTGGTGAATGATTATAAGGCAGTACTAGTACTGTGGTGTGGGCAGAAGTCATGCTGTGTTGGGGATAGATTATAAGGTAGTGGTAGGACTGTGGTGTGGGCAGAAGCCATGCTGTGTTGGTGAATGATTATAAGGCAGTAGTAGTACTGTGGTGTGGGCAGAAGCCATGCTGTGTTGGTGAATGATTAAAAGGCAGTAGTAGTACTGTGGTGTGGGCAGAAGCCATTCTGTGTTGGTGAATGATTATAAGGCAGTAGTAGTACTGTGGTGTGGGCAGAAGCCATGTTGTGTTGGTGAATGATTATAAGGCAGTAGTAGTACTGTGGTGTGGGCAGAAGCCATGCTGTGTTGGTGAATGATTATAAGGCAGTAGTAGTACTGTGGTGTGGGCAGAAGCCATGCTGTGTTGGTTAATGATTATAAGGCAGTAGTAGTACTGTGGTGTGGGCAGAAGCCATGCTGTGTTGGTGAATGATTATAAGGCAGTAGTAGTACTGTGGTGTGGGCAGAAGCCATGCTGTGTTGGTGAATGATTATAAGGCAGTAGTAGTACTGTGGTGTGGGCAGAAGCCATGCTGTGTTGGTGAATGATTATAAGGCAGTAGTAGTACTGTGGTGTGGGCAGAAGCCATGCTGTGTTGGTGAATGATTATAAGGCAGTAGTAGTACTGTGGTGTGGGCTGAAGCCATGCTGTGTTGGTGAATGATTATAAGGCAGTAGTAGTACTGTGGTGTGGGCAGAAGCCATGCTGTGTTGGTGAATGATTATAAGGCAGTACTAGTACTGTGGTGTGGGCAGAAGCCATGCTGTGTTGGTGAATGATTATAAGGCAGTAGTAGTACTGTGGTGTGGGCAGAAGCCATGCTGTGTTGGTGAATGATTATAAGGCAGTAGTAGTACTGTGGTGTGGGCAGAAGCCATGCTGTGTTGGTGAATGATTATAAGGCAGTAGTAGTACTGTGGTGTGGGCAGAAGCCATGCTGTGTTGGTGAATGATTATAAGGCAGTAGTAGTACTGTGGTGTGGGCAGAAGCCATGCTGTGTTGGTGAATGATTATAAGGCAGTAGTAGTACTGTGGTGTGGGCAGAAGCCATGCTGTGTTGGTGAATGATTATAAGGCAGTAGTAGTACTGTGGTGTGGGCAGAAGCCATGCTGTGTTGGTGAATGATTATAAGGCAGTAGTAGTACTGTGGTGTGGGTGGAAGCCTTGCTGTGTTGGTAAATGATTATAAGGCAGTAGTAGTACTGTGTTGTGGACAGAAGCCATGCTGTGTGTTGGTGAATGATTATAAGGCAGTGGTAGTAGTACTGTGGTGTGGGCAGAAGCCATGCTGTGTTGGCGAATGATTATAAGGCAGTAGTAGTACTGTGTTGTGGACAGAAGCCATGCTGTGTTGGTGAATGATTATAAGGCAGTAGTAGTACTGTGGTGTGGGCAGAAGCCATGCTGTGTTGGTGAATGATTATAAGGCAGTAGTAGTACTGTGGTGTGGGCAGAAGCCATGCTGTGTTGGTGAATGATTATAAGGTAGTAGTAGTACTGTGGTGTGGGCAGAAGCCATGCTGTGTTGGTGAATGATTATAAGGCAGTAGTAGTACTGTGGTGTGGGCAGAAGCCATGCTGTGTTGGTGAATGATTATAAGGCAGTAGTAGTACTGTGGTGTGGGCAGAAGCCATGCTGTGTTGGTGAATGATTATAAGGCAGTAGTAGTACTGTGGTGTGGGCAGAAGCCATGCTGTGTTGGTGAATGATTATAAGGCAGTAGTAGTACTGTGGTGTGGGCAGAAGCCATGCTGTGTTGGTGAATGATTATAAGGCAGTAGTAGTAATGTGGTGTGGGCAGAAGCCATGCTGTGTTGGTGAATGATTATAAGGCAGTAGTAGTGCTGTGGTTTGGGCAGAAGCCATGCTGTGTTGTTGAATGATTATAAGGCAGTAGTAGTACTGTGGTGTGGGCAGAAGCCATGCTGTGTTGGTGAATGATTATAAGGCAGTAGTCGTACTGTGGTGTGGGCAGAAGCCATGCTGTGTTGGTGAATGATTATAAGGCAGTAGTAGTACTGTGGTGTGGGCAGAAGCCATGCTGTGTTGGTGAATGATTATAAGGCAGTAGTAGTACTGTGGTGTGGGCAGAAGCCATGCTGTGTTGGTGAATGATTATAAGGCAGTAGTAGTACTGTGGTGTGGGCAGAAGCCATGCTGTGTTGGTGAATGATTATAAGGCAGTAGTAGTACTGTGGTGTGGGCAGAAGCGATGCTGTGTTGGTGAATGATTATAAGGCAGTAGTAGTACTGTGGTGTGGGCAGAAGCCATGCTGTGTTGGTGAATGATTATAAGGCAGTAGTAGTACTGTGGTGTGGGCAGAAGCCATGCTGTGTTGGTGAATGATTATAAGGCAGTAGTAGTACTGTGGTGTTGGCAGAAGCCATGCTGTGTTGGTGAATGATTATAAGGCAGTAGTAGTACTGTGGTGTGGGCAGAAGCCATGCTGTGTTGGTGAATGATTATAAGGCAGTAGTAGTACTGTGGTGTGGGCAGAAGCCATGCTGTGTTGGTGAATGATTATAAGGCAGTAGTAGTACTGTGGTGTGGGCAGAAGCCATGCTGTGTTGGTGAATGATTATAAGGCAGTAGTAGTACTGTGGTGTGGGCAGAAGCCATGCTGTGTTGGTGAATGATTATAAGGCAGTAGTAGTACTGTGGTGTGGGCAGAAGCCATGCTGTGTTGGTGAATGATTATAAGGCAGTGGTAGTAGTACTGTGGTGTGGGCAGAAGCCATGCTGTGTTGGTGAATGATTATAAGGCAGTAGTAGTACTGTGGTGTGGGCAGAAGCCATGCTGTGTTGGTGAATGATTATAAGGCAGTAGTAGTACTGTGGTGTGGGCAGAAGCCATGCTGTGTTGGTGAATGATTATAAGGCAGTAGTAGTACTGTGGTGTGGGCAGAAGCCATGCTGTGTTGGTGAATGATTATAAGGCAGTAGTAGTACTGTGGTGTGGGCAGAAGCCATGCTGTGTTGGTGAATGATTATAAGGCAGTAGTAGTACTGTGGTGTGGCCAGAAGCCATGCTGTGTTGGTGAATGATTATAAGGCAGTAGTAGTACTGTGGTGTGGGCAGAAGCCATGCTGTGTTGGTGAATGATTATAAGGCAGTAGTAGTACTGTGGTGTGGGCAGAAGCCATGCTGTGTTGGTGAATGATTATAAGGCAGTAGTAGTACTGTGGTGTGGGCAGAAGCCATGCTGTGTTGGTGAATGATTATAAGGCAGTAGTAGTACTGTGGTGTGGGCAGAAGCCATGCTGTGTTGGTGAATGATTATAAGGCAGTAGTAGTACTGTGGTGTGGGCAGAAGCCATGCTGTGTTGGTGAATGATTATAAGGCAGTAGTAGTACTGTGGTGTGGGCAGAAGCCATGCTGTGTTGGTGAATGATTATAAGGCAGTAGTAGTACTGTGGTGTGGGCAGAAGCCATGCTGTGTTGGTGAATGATTATAAGGCGGTAGTAGTACTGTGGTGTGGGCAGAAGCCATGCTGTGTTGGTGAATGATTATAAGGCAGTAGTAGTACTGTGGTGTGGGCAGAAGCCATGCTGTGTTGGTGAATGATTATAAGGCAGTGGTAGTAGTACTGTGGTGTGGGCAGAAGCCATGCTGTGTTGGTGAATGATTATAAGGCAGTAGTAGTACTGTGGTGTGGGCAGAAGCCATGCTGTGTTGGTGAATGATTATAAGGCAGTAGTAGTACTGTGGTGTGGGCAGAAGCCATGCTGTGTTGGTGAATGATTATAAGGCAGTAGTAGTACTGTGGTGTGGGCAGAAGCCATGCTGTGTTGGTGAATGATTATAAGGCAGTAGTAGTACTGTGGTGTGGGCAGAAGCCATGCTGTGTTGGTGAATGATTATAAGGCAGTAGTAGTACTGTGGTGTGGGCAGAAGCCATGCTGTGTTGGTGAATGATTATAAGGCAGTAGTAGTACTGTGGTGTGGGCAGAAGCCATGCTGTGTTGGTGAATGATTATAAGGCAGTAGTAGTACTGTGGTGTGGGCAGAAGCCATGCTGTGTTGGTGAATGATTATAAGGCAGTAGTAGTACTGTGGTGTGGGCAGAAGCCATGCTGTGTTGGTGAATGATTATAAGGCAGTAGTAGTACTGTGGTGTGGGCAGAAGCCATGCTGTGTTGGTGAATGATTATAAGGCAGTAGTAGTACTGTGGTGTGGGCAGAAGCCATGCTGTGTTGGTGAATGATTATAAGGCAGTAGTAGTACTGTGGTGTGGGCAGAAGCCATGCTGTGTTGGTGAATGATTATAAGGCAGTAGTAGTACTGTGGTGTGGGCAGAAGCCATGCTGTGTTGGTGAATGATTATAAGGCAGTAGTAGTACTGTGGTGTGGGCAGAAGCCATGCTGTGTTGGTGAATGATTATAAGGCAGTAGTAGTACTGTGGTGTGGGCAGAAGCCATGCTGTGTTGGTGAATGATTATAAGGCAGTAGTAGTACTGTGGTGTGGGCAGAAGCCATGCTGTGTTGGTGAATGATTATAAGGCAGTAGTAGTACTGTGGTGTGGGCAGAAGCCATGCTGTGTTGGTGAATGATTATAAGGCAGTAGTAGTACTGTGGTGTGGGCAGAAGCCATGCTGTGTTGGTGAATGATTATAAGGCAGTAGTAGTACTGTGGTGTGGGCAGAAGCCATGCTGTGTTGGTGAATGATTATAAGGCAGTAGTAGTACTGTGGTGTGGGTGGAAGCCATGCTGTGTTGGTGAATGATTATAAGGCAGTAGTAGTACTGTGGTGTGGGCAGAAGCCATGCTGTGTTGGTGAATGATTATAAGGCAGTAGTAGTACTGTGGTGTGGGCAGAAGCCATGCTGTGTTGGTGAATGATTATAAGGCAGTAGTAGTACTGTGGTGTGGGCAGAAGCCATGCTGTGTTGGTGAATGATTATAAGGCAGTGGTAGTAGTACTGTGGTGTGGGCAGAAGCCATGCTGTGTTGGTGAATGATTATAAGGCAGTAGTAGTACTGTGGTGTGGGCAGAAGCCATGCTGTGTTGGTGAATGATTATAAGGCAGTAGTAGTACTGTGGTGTGGGCAGAAGCCATGCTGTGTTGGTGAATGATTATAAGGCAGTAGTAGTACTGTGGTGTGGGCAGAAGCCATGCTGTGTTGGTGAATGATTATAAGGCAGTAGTAGTACTGTGGTGTGGGCAGAAGCCATGCTGTGTTGGTGAATGATTATAAGGCAGTAGTAGTACTGTGGTGTGGGCCAAAGCCATGCGGTGTTGCTGAATGATTATAAGGCAGTAGTAATACTGTGGTGTGGGCAGAAGCCATGCTGTGTTGGTGAATGATTATAAGGCAGTAGTAGTACTGTGGTGTGGGCAGAAGCCATGCTGTGTTGGTGAATGATTGTAAGGCAGTAGTAGTACTGTGGTATGGGAAGAAGCCGTGCTGTGTTGGTGAATGATTATAAGGCAGTAGTAGTACTGTGGTGTGGGCAGAAGCCATGCTGTGTTGGTGAATGATTATAAGGCAGTAGTAGTACTGTTGTGTGGGCAGAAGCCATGCTTTGTTGGTGAATGATTATAAGGCAGTAGTAGTACTGTGGTGTGGGCAGAAGCCATACTGTGTTGGTGAATGATTATAAGGCAGTAGTAGTACTGTGGTGTGGGCAGAAGCCATGCTGTGTTGGTGAATGATTATAAGGCAGTAGTAGTACTGTGGTGTGGGCAGAAGCCATGCTGTGTTGGTGAATGATTATAAGGCAGTAGTAGTACTGTGGTGTGGGCAGAAGCCATGCTGTGTTGGTGAATGATTATAAGGCAGTAGTAGTACTGTGGTGTGGGCAGAAGCCATGCTGTGTTGGTGAATGATTATAAGGCAGTAGTAGTACTGTGGTGTGGGCAGAAGCCATGCTGTGTTGGTGAATGATTATAAGGCAGTGGTAGTACTGTGGTGTGGGCAGAAGCCATGCTGTGTTGGTGAATGATTATAAGGCAGTAGTAGTACTGTGGTGTGGGCAGAAGCCATGCTGTGTTGGTGAATGATTATAAGGCAGTAGTAGTACTGTGGTGTGGGCAGAAGCCATGCTGTGTTGGTGAATGATTATAAGGCAGTAGTAGTACTGTGGTGTGGGCAGAAGCCATGCTGTGTTGGTGAATGATTATAAGGCAGTAGTAGTACTGTGGTGTGGGCAGAAGCCATGCTGTGTTGGTGAATGATTATAAGGCAGTAGTAGTACTGTGGTGTGGGCAGAAGCCATGCTGTGTTGGTGAATGATTATAAGGCAGTAGTAGTAATGTGGTGTGGGTAGAAGCCATGCTGTGTTGGTGAATGATTATAAGGCAGTAGTAGTACTGTGGTGTGGCCAGAAGCCATGTTGTGTTGATGAATGATTATAAGGCAGTAGTAGTACTGTGGTGTGGGCAGAAGCCATGCTGTGTTGGTGAATGATTATAAGGCAGTAGTAGTACTGTGGTGTGGGCAGAAGCCATGCTGTGTTGGTGAATGATTATAAGGCAGTAGTAGTACTGTGGTGTGGGCAGAAGCCATGCTGTGTTGGTGAATGATTATAAGGCAGTAGTAGTACTGTGGTGTGGGCAGAAGCCATGCTGTGTTGGTGAATGATTATAAGGCAGTAGTAGTACTGTGGTGTGGGCAGAAGCCATGCTGTGTTGGTGAATGATTATAAGGCAGTAGTAGAACTGTGGTGTGGGCAGAAGCCATGCTGTGTTGGTGAATGATTATAAGGCAGTAGTAGTACTGTGGTGTGGGCAGAAGCCATGCTGTGTTGGTGAATGATTATAAGGCAGTAGTAGTACTGTGGTGTGGACAGAAGCCATGCTGTGTATTGGTGAATGATTATAAGGCAGTAGTAGTACTGTGGTGTGGGCAGAAGCCATGCTGTGTTGGTGAATGATTATAAGGCAGTAGTAATACTGTGGTGTGGACAGAAGCCATGCTGTGTTGGTGAATGATTATAAGGCAGTAGTAGTACTGTGGTGTGGGCAGAAGCCATGCTGTGTTGGTGAATGATTATAAGGCAGTAGTAGTACTGTGGTGTGGGCAGAAGCCATGCTGTGTTGGTGAATGATTATAAGGCAGTAGTAGTACTGTGGTGTGGGCAGAAGCCATGCTGTGTTGGTGAATGATTATAAGGCAGTAGTAGTACTGTGGTGTGGGCAGAAGCCATGCTGTGTTGGTGAATGATTATAAGGCAGTAGTAGTACTGTGGTGTGGTCCGAAGCCATGCTGTGTTGGTGAATGATTATAAGGCAGTAGTAGTACTGTGGTGTGGGCAGAAGCCATGCTGTGTTGGTGAATGATTATAAGGCAGTAGTAGTACTGTGGTGTGGGCAGAAGCCATGCTGTGTTGGTGAATGATTATAAGGCAGTAGTAGTACTGTGGTGTGGGCAGAAGCCATGCTGTGTTGGTGAATGATTATAAGGCAGTAGTAGTACTGTGGTGTGGGCAGAAGCCATGCTGTGTTGGTGAATGATTATAAGGCAGTAGTAGTACTGTGGTGTGGGCAGAAGCCATGCTGTGTTGGTGAATGATTATAAGGCAGTAGTAGTACTGTGGTGTGGGCAGAAGCCATGCTGTGTTGGTGAATGATTATAAGGCAGTAGTAGTACTGTGGTGTGGGCAGAAGCCATGCTGTGTTGGTGAATGATTATAAGGCAGTAGTAGTACTGTGGTGTGGGCAGAAGCCATGCTGTGTTGGTGAATGATTATAAGGCAGTAGTAGTAGTACTGTGGTGTGGGCAGAAGCCATGCTGTGTTGGTGAATGATTATAAGGCAGTAGTAGTACTGTGGTGTGGGCAGAAGCCATGCTGTGTTGGTGAATGATTATAAGGCAGTAGTAGTACTGTGGTGTGGGCAGAAGCCATGCTGTGTTGGTGAATGATTATAAGGCAGTAGTAGTACTGTGGTGTGGGCAGAAGCCATGCTGTGTTGGTGAATGATTATAAGGCAGTAGTAGTACTGTGGTGTGGGCAGAAGCCATGCTGTGTTGGTGAATGATTATAAGGTAGTAGTAGTGCCGTGGTGTGGGCAGAAGCCATGCTGTTTTGGTGAATGATTATAAGGCAGTAGGAGTACTGTGGTGTTGGCAGAAGCCATGCTGTGTTGTTGAATGATTATAAGGCAGTAGTAGTACTGTGGTGTGGGCAGAAGCCATGCTGTGTTGGTGAATGATTATAAGGCAGTAGTAGTACTGTGGTGTGGGCAGAAGCCATGCTGTGTTGTTGAATGATTATAAGGCAGTGGTAGTACTGTGGTGTGGGCAGAAGCCATGCTGTGTTGGTGAATGATTATAAGGCAGTAGTAGTACTGTGGTGTGGGCAGAAGCCATGCTGTGTTGGTGAATGATTATAAGGCAGTAGTAGTACTGTGGTGTGGGCAGAAGCCATGCTGTGTTGGTGAATGATTATAAGGCAGTAGTAGTACTGTGGTGTGGGCAGAAGCCATGCTGTGTTGGTGAATGATTATAAGGCAGTAGTAGTACTGTGGTGTGGGCAGAAGCCATGCTGTGTTGGTGAATGATTATAAGGCAGTAGTAGTACTGTGGTGTGGGCAGAAGCCATGCTGTGTTGGTGAATGATTATAAGGCAGTAGTAGTACTGTGGTGTGGGCAGAAGCCATGCTGTGTTGGTGAATGATTATAAGGCAGTAGTACTGTGGTGTGGTCCAAAGCCATGCTGTGTTGGCGAATGATTATAAGGCAGTAGTAGTACTGCTGTGGTGTGGGTGGAAGCCATGCTGTGTTGGTGAATGATTATAAGGCAGTAGTAGTACTGTGGTGTGGGCAGAAGCCATGCTGTGTTGGTGAATGATTATAAGGCAGTAGTAGTACTGTGGTGTGGGCAGAAGCCATGCTGTGTTGGTGAATGATTATAAGGCAGTAGTAGTACTGTGGTGTGGGCAGAAGCCATGCTGTGTTGGTGAATGATTATAAGGCAGTAGTAGTACTGTGGTGTGGGCAGAAGCCATGCTGTGTTGGTGAATGATTATAAGGCAGTAGTAGTACTGTGGTGTGGGCAGAAGCCATGCTGTGTTGGTGAATGATTATAAGGCAGTAGTAGTACTGTGGTGTGGGCAGAAGCCATGATGTGTTGGTGAATGATTATAAGGCAGTAGTAGTACTGTGGTGTGGGCAGAAGCCATGCTGTGTTGGTGAATGATTATAAGGCAGTAGTAGTACTGTGGTGTGGGCAGAAGCCATGCTGTGTTGGTGAATGATTATAAGGCAGTAGTAGTACTGTGGTGTGGGCAGAAGCCATGCTGTGTTGGTGAATGATTATAAGGCAGTAGTAGTACTGTGGTGTGGGCAGAAGCCATGCTGTGTTGGTGAATGATTATAAGGCAGTAGTAGTACTGTGGTGTGGGCAGAAGCCATGCTGTGTTGGTGAATGATTATAAGACAGTAGTAGTACTGTGGTGTGGGCAGAAGCCATGCTGTGTTGGTGAATGATTATAAGGCAGTAGTAGTACTGTGGTGTGGGCAGAAGCCATGCTGTGTTGGTGAATGATTATAAGGCAGTAGTAGTACTGTGGTGTGGGCAGAAGCCATGCTGTGTTGGTGAATGATTATAAGGCAGTAGTAGTACTGTGGTGTGGGCAGAAGCCATGCTGTGTTGGTGAATGATTATAAGGCAGTAGTAGTACTGTGGTGTGGGCAGAAGCCATGCTGTGTTGGTGAATGATTATAAGGCAGTAGTAGTACTGTTGTGTGGCACGAAGCCATGCTGTGTTGGTGAATGATTATAAGGCAGTAGTAGAAATGTGGTGTGGGCAGAAGCCATGCTGTGTTGGTAAATGATTATAAGGCAGTAGTAGTACTGTGGTGTGGGCAGAAGCCATGCTGTGTTCGTGAATGATTATAAGGCAGTAGTAGTACTGTGGTGTGGGCAGAAGGCATGCTGTGTTGGTGAATGATTATAAGGTAGTAGTAGTACTGTGGTGTGGGCAGAAGCCATGCTGTGTTGGTGAATGATTATAAGGCAGTAGTAGTCCTGTGGTGTGGGCAGAAGCCATGCTCTGTTGGTGAATGATTATAAGGCAGTAGTAGTACTGTGGTGTGGGCAGAAGCCATGCTGTGTTGGTGAATGATTATAAGGCAGTAGTAGTACTGTGGTGTGGGCAGAAGCCATGCTGTGTTGGTGAATGATTATAAGGCAGTAGTAGTACTGTGGTGTGGGCAGAAGCCATGCTGTGTTCTTGAATGATTATAAGGCAGTAGTAGTACTGTGGTGTGGGCAGAAGCCATGCTGTGTTGGTGAATGATTATAAGGCAGTAGTAGTACTGTGGTGTGGGCAGAAGACATGCTGTGTTGGTGAATGATTATAAGGCAGTAGTAGTACTGTGGTGTGGGCAGAAGCCATGCTGTGTTGGTGAATGATTATAAGGCAGTAGTAGTACTGTGGTGTGGGCAGAAGCCATGCTGTGTTGGTGAATGATTATAAGGCAGTAGTAGTACTGTGATGTGGGCAGAAGCCATGCTGTGTTGGTGAATGATTATAAGGCAGTGGTAGTACTGTGATGTGGGCAGAAGTCATGCTGTGTTGGTGAATGATTATAAGGCAGTAGTAGTACTGTGGTGTGGGCAGAAGCCATGCTGTGTTGGTGAATGATTATAAGGCAGTAGTAGTTCTGTGGTGTGGGCAGAAGCCATGCTGTGTTGGTGAATGATTATAAGGCAGTAGTACTACTGTGGTGTGGGCAGAAGCCATGCTGTGTTGGTGAATGATTATAAGGCAGTAGTAGTACTGTGGTGTGGGCAGAAGCCATGCTGTGTTGGTGAATGATTATAAGGCAGTAGTAGTACTGTGGTGTGGGCAGAAGCCATGCTGTGTTGGTGAATGATTATAAGGCAGTAGTAGTACTGTGGTGTGGGCAGAAGCCATGATGTGTTGGTGAAAGATTATAAGGCAGTAGTAGTACTGTGGTGTGGGCAGAAGCCATGCTGTGTTGGTGAATGATTATAAGGCAGTAGTAGTACTGTGGTGTGGGCAGAAGCCATGCTGTGTTGGTGAATGATTATAAGGCGGTAGTAGTACTGTGGTGTGGGCAGAAGCCATGCTGTGTTGGTGAATGATTATAAGGCAGTAGTAGTACTGTGGTGTGGGCAGAAGCCATGCTGTGTTGGTGAATGATTATAAGGCAGTAGTAGTACTGTGGTGTTGGCAGAAGCCATGCTGTGTTGGTGAATGATTATAAGGCAGTAGTAGTACTGTGGTGTGGGCAGAAGCCATGCTGTGTTGGTGAATGATTATAAGGCAGTAGTAGTACTGTGGTGTGGGCAGAAGCCATGCTGTGTTGGTGAATGATTATAAGGCAGTAGTAGTACTGTGGTGTGGGCAGAAGCCATGCTGTGTTGGTGAATGATTATAAGGCAGTAGTAGTACTGTGGTGGGGGCAGAAGCCATGCTGTGTTGGTGAATGATTATAAGGCAGTAGTAGTACTGTGGTGTGGGCAGAAGCCATGCTGTGTTGGTGAATGATTATAAGGCAGTAGTAGTACTGTGGTGTGGGCAGAAGCCATGCTGTGTTGGTGAATGATTATAAGGCAGTAGTAGTACTGTGGTGTGGGCAGAAGCCATGCTGTGTTGGTGAATGATTATAAGGCAGTAGTAGTACTGTGGTGTGGGCAGAAGCCATGCTGTGTTGGTGAATGATTATAAGGCAGTAGTAGTACTGTGGTGTGGGCAGAAGCCATGCTGTGTTGGTGAATGATTATAATGCAGTAGTAGTACTGTGGTGTGGGCAGAAGCCATGCTGTGTTGGTGAATGATTATAAGGCAGTAGTAGTACTGTGGTGTGGGCAGAAGCCATGCTGTGTTGGTGAATGATTATAAGGCAGTAGTAGTACTGTGGTGTGGGCAGAAGCCATGCTGTGTTGGTGAATGATTATAAGGCAGTAGTAGTACTGTGGTGTGGGCAGAAGCCATGCTGTGTTGGTGAATGATTATAAGGCAGTAGTAGTACTGTGGTGTGGGCAGAAGCCATGCTGTGTTGGTGAATGATTATAAGGCAGTAGTAGTACTGTGGTGTGGGCAGAAGCCATGCTGTGTTGGTGAATGATTATAAGGCAGTAGTAGTACTGTGGTGTGGGCAGAAGCCATGCTGTGTTGCCGAATGATTATAAGGCAGTAGTAGTACTGTGTTGTGGACAGAAGCCATGATGTGTTGGTGAATGATTATAAGGCAGTAGTAGTACTGTGGTGTGGGAAGAAGCCATGCTGTGTTGGTGAATGATTATAAGGCAGTAGTAGTACTGTGGTGTGGGCAGAAGCCATGCTGTGTTGGTGAATGATTATAAGGCAGTAGTAGTACTGTGGTGTGGGCAGAAGCCATGCTGTGTTGGTGAATGATTATAAGGCAGTAGTAGTACTGTGGTGTGGGCAGAAGCCATGCTGTGTTGGTGAATGATTATAAGGCAGTAGTAGTACTGTGGTGTGGGCGGAAGTCATGCTGTGTTGGTGAATGATTATAAGGCAGTAGTAGTACTGTGGTGTGGGCAGAAGCCATGCTGTGTTGGTGAATGATTATAAGGCAGTAGTAGTACTGTGGTGTGGGCAGAAGCCATGCTGTGTTGGTGAATGATTATAAGGCAGTAGTAGTACTGTGGTGTGGGCAGAAGCCATGCTGTGTTGGTGAATGATTATAAGGCAGTAGTAGTACTGTGGTGTGGGCAGAAGCCATGCTGTGTTGGTAAATGATTATAAGGCAGTAGTAGTACTGTGGTGTGGGCAGAAGCCATGCTGTGTTGGTGAATGATTATAAGGCAGTAGTAGTACTGTGGTGTGGGCAGAAGCCATGCTGTGTTGGTGAATGATTATAAGGCAGTAGTAGTACTGTGGTGTGGGCAGAAGCCATGCTGTGTTGGTGAATGATTATAAGGCAGTAGTAGTACTGTGGTGTGGGCAGAAGCCATGCTGTGTTGGTGAATGATTATAAGGCAGTAGTAGTACTGTGGTGTGGGCAGAAGCCATGCTGTGTTGTTGAATGATTATAAGGCAGTAGTAGTACTGTGGTGTGGGCAGAAGCCATGCTGTGTTGGTGAATGATTATAAGGCAGTAGTAGTACTGTGGTGTGGGCAGAAGCCATGCTGTGTTGGTGAATGATTATAAGGCAGTAGTAGTACTGTGGTGTGGGCAGAAGCCATGCTGTGTTGGTGAATGATTATAAGGCAGTAGTAGTACTGTGGTGTGGGCAGAAGCCATGCTGTGTTGGTGAATGATTATAAGGCAGTAGTAGTACTGTGGTGTGGGCAGAAGCCATGCTGTGTTGGTGAATGATTATAAGGCAGTAGTAGTACTGTGGTGTGGGCAGAAGCCATGCTGTGTTGGTGAATGATTATAAGGCAGTAGTAGTACTGTGGTGTGGGCAGAAGCCATGCTGTGTTGGTGAATGATTATAAGGCAGTAGTAGTACTGTGGTGTGGGCAGAAGCCATGCTGTGTTGGTGAATGATTATAAGGCAGTAGTAGTACTGTGGTGTGGGCAGAAGCCATGCTGTGTTGGTGAATGATTATAAGGCAGTGGTAGTAGTACTGTGGTGTGGGCAGAAGCCATGCTGTGTTGGTGAATGATTATAAGGCAGTAGTAGTACTGTGGTGTGGGCAGAAGCCATGCTGTGTTGGTGAATGATTATAAGGCAGTAGTAGTACTGTGGTGTGGGCAGAAGCCATGCTGTGTTGGTGAATGATTATAAGGCAGTAGTAGTACTGTGGTGTGGGCAGAAGCCATGCTGTGTTGGTGAATGATTATAAGGCAGTAGTAGTACTGTGGTGTGGGCAGAAGCCATGCTGTGTTGGTGAATGATTATAAGGCAGTAGTAGTACTGTGGTGTGGGCAGAAGCCATGCTGTGTTGGTGAATGATTATAAGGCAGTAGTAGTACTGTGGTGTGGGCAGAAGCCATGCTGTGTTGGTGAATGATTATAAGGCAGTAGTAGTACTGTGGTGTGGGCAGAAGCCATGCTGTGTTGGTGAATGATTATAAGGCAGTAGTAGTACTGTGGTGTGGGCAGAAGCCATGCTGTGTTGGTGAATGATTATAAGGCAGTAGTAGTACTGTGGTGTGGGCAGAAGCCATGCTGTGTTGGTGAATGATTATAAGGCAGTAGTAGTACTGTGGTGTGGGCAGAAGCCATGCTGTGTTGGTGAATGATTATAAGGCAGTAGTAGTACTGTGGTGTGGGCAGAAGCCATGCTGTGTTGTTGGATGATTATAAGGTGGTAGTAGTACTGTGGTGTGGGCAGAAGCCATGCTGTGTTGGCGAATGATTATAAGGCAGTAGTACTACTGTGGTGCGGGTGGAAGCCTTGCTGTGTTGGTAAATGATTATAAGGCAGTAGTAGTACTGTGGTGTGGGCAGAAGCCATGCTGTGTTGGTGAATGATTATAAGGCAGTAGTAGTACTGTGGTGTGGGCAGAAGCCATGCTGTGTTGGTGAATGATTATAAGGCAGTAGTAGTACTGTGGTGTGGGCAGAAGCCATGCTGTGTTGGTGAATGATTATAAGGCAGTAGTAGTACTGTGGTGTGGGCAGAAGCCATGCTGTGTTGGTGAATGATTATAAGGCAGTAGTAGTACTGTGGTGTGGGCAGAAGCCATGCTGTGTTGGTGAATGATTATAAGGCAGTAGTAGTACTGTGGTGTGGGCAGAAGCCATGCTGTGTTGGTGAATGATTATAAGGCAGTAGTAGTACTGTGGTGTGGGCAGAAGCCATGCTGTGTTGGTGAATGATTATAAGGCAGTAGATGTACTGTGGTGTGGGCAGAAGCCATGCTGTGTTGGTGAATAATTATAAGGCAGTAGTAGTACTGTGGTGTGGGCAGAAGCCATGCTGTGTTGGTGAATGATTATAAGGCAGTAGTATTACTGTGGTGTGCGTGGAAGCCATGATGTGCTGGTGAATGATTATAAGGCAGTAGTAGTACTGTGGTGGGGGCAGAAGACATGCTGTGTTGGTGAATGATTATAAGGCAGTAGTAGTACTGTGGTGTGGGCAGAAGCCATGCTGTGTTGGTGAACGATTATAATGCGGTAGTAGTACTGTGGTGTGGGCAGAAGCCATGCTCTGTTGGTGAATGATTATAAGGCAGTGTTAGTAGTACTGTGGTGTGGGCAGAAGCCATGCTGTGTTGGTGAATGATTATAAGGCAGTAGTAGTACTGTGGTGTGGGCAGAAGCCATGCTGTGTTGGTGAATGATTATAAGGCAGTAGTAGTACTGTGGTGTGGGCAGAAGCCATGCTGTGTTGGTGAATGATTATAAGGCAGTAGTAGTACTGTGGTGTGGGCAGAAGCCATGCTGTGTTGGTGAATGATTATAAGGCAGTAGTAGTACTGTGGTGTGGGCAGAAGCCATGCTGTGTTGGTGAATGATTATAAGGCAGTAGTAGTACTGTGGTGTGGGCAGAAGCCATGCTGTGTTGGTGAATGATTATAAGGCAGTAGTAGTACTGTGGTGTGGGCAGAAGCCATGCTGTGTTGGTGAATGATTATAAGCAGTAGTAGTACTGTGGTGTGGGCAGAAGCCATGCTGTGTTGGTGAATGATTATAAGGCAGTAGTAGTACTGTGGTGTGGTCCGAAGCCATGCTGTGTTGGTGAATGATTATAAGGTAGTCGTAGTGCTGTGGTGTGGGGTGAAGCCATGCTGTGTTGGTCAATGATTATAAGGCATTGGTAGTAGTACTGTGTTGTGGGCAGAAGCCATGCTGTGTTGGTGAATGATTATAAGGCAGTAGTAGTACTGTGGTGTGGGCAGAAGCCATGCTGTGTTGGTGAATGATTATAAGGCAGTAGTAGTACTGTGGTGTGGGCAGAAGCCATGCTGTGTTGGTGAATGATTATAAGGCAGTAGTAATAATGTGGTGTGGGTGGAAGCCATGGTGTGTAGGTGAATGTTTATAAGGCAGTGGTAGTAGTACTGTGGTGTGGGCAGAAGCCATGCTGTGTTGGTGAATGATTGTAAGGCAGTAGTAGTACTGTGGTGTGGGCAGAAGCCATGCTGTGTTGGTGAATGATTATAAGGCAGTAGTAGTACTGTGGTGTGGGCAGAAGCCATGCTGTGTTGGTGAATGATTATAAGGCAGTAGTAGTACTGTGGTGTGGGCAGAAGCCATGCTGTGTTGGTGAATGATTATAAGGCAGTAGTAGTACTGTGGTGTGGGCAGAAGCCATGCTGTGTTGCTGAATGATTATAAGGCAGTAGTAGCACTGTGGTGTGGGCAGAAGCCATGCTGTGTTGGTGAATGATTATAAGGCAGTAGTAGTACTGTGGTGTGGGCAGAAGCCATGCTGTGTTGGTGAATGATTATAAGGCAGTAGTAGTACTGTGGTGTGGGCAGAAGCCATGCTGTGTTGGTGAATGATTATAAGGCAGTAGTAGTACTGTGGTGTGGGCAGAAGCCATGCTGTGTTGGTGAATGATTATAAGGCAGTAGTAGTACTGTGGTGTGGGCAGAAGCCATGCTGTGTTGGTGAATGATTATAAGGCAGTAGTAGCACTGTGGTGTGGGCAGAAGCCATGCTGTGTTGGTGAATGATTATAAGGCAGTAGTAGTACTGTGGTGTGGGCAAAGGCCATGCTGTGTTGGTGAATGATTATAAGGCAGTAGTAGTCCTGTGGTCTGGGCAGAAGCCATGCCATGCTGTGTTGGTGAATGATTATAAGGCAGTAGTAGTACTGTGGTGTGGGCAGAAGCCATGCTGTGTTGGTGAATGATTATAAGGCAGTAGTAGTACTGTGGTGTGGGCAGAAGCCATGCTGTGTTGGTGAATGATTATAAGGCAGTAGTAGTACTGTGGTGTGGGCAGAAGCCATGCTGTGTTGGTGAATGATTATAAGGCAGTAGTAGTACTGTGGTGTGGGCAGAAGCCATGCTGTGTTGGTGAATGATTATAAGGCAGTAGTAGTACTGTGTTGTGGACAGAAGCCATGCTGTGTTGGTGAATGATTATAAGGCAGTAGTAGTACTGTGGTGTGGGCAGAAGCCATGCTGTGTTGGTGAATGATTATAAGGCAGTAGTAGTACTGTGGTGTGGGCAGAAGCCATGCTGTGTTGGTGAATGATTATAAGGCAGTAGTAGTACTGTGGTGTGGGCAGAAGCCATGCTGTGTTGGTGAATGATTATAAGGCAGTAGTAGTACTGTGGTGTGGGCAGAAGCCATGCTGTGTTGGTGAATGATTATAAGGCAGTAGTAGTACTGTGGTGTGGGCAGAAGCCATGCTGTGTTGGTGAATGATTATAAGGCAGTAGTAGTACTGTGGTGTGGGCAGAAGCCATGCTGTGTTGGTGAATGATTATAAGGCAGTAGTAGTACTGTGGTGTGGGCAGAAGCCATGCTGTGTTGGTGAATGATTATAAGGCAGTAGTAGTACTGTGGTGTGGGAAGAAGCCATGCTGTGTTGGTGAATGATTATAAGGCAGTAGTAGTACTGTGGTGTGGGCAGAAGCCATGCTGTGTTGGTGAATGATTATAAGGCAGTAGTAGAACTGTGGTGTGGGCAGAAGCCATGCTGTGTTGGTGAATGATTATAAGGCAGTAGTAGTACTGTGGTGTGGGCAGAAGCCATGATGTGTTGGTGAAAGATTATAAGGCAGTAGTAGTACTGTGGTGTGGGCAGAAGCCATGCTGTGTTGGCGAATGATTATAAGGCAGTAGTAGTACTGTGGTGTGGGAAGAAGCAATGCTGTGTTGGTGAATGATTATAAGGCAGTAGTAGTACTGTGTTGTGGGCAGAAGCCATGCTGTGTTGGCGAATGATTATAAGGCAGTAGTAGTACTGTGGTGTGGGCAGAAGCCATGCTGTGTTGGTGAATGATTATAAGGCAGTAGTAGTACTGTGGTGTGGGCAGAAGCCATGCTGTGTTGGTGAATGATTATAAGGCAGTAGTAGTACTGTGGTGTGGGCAGAAGCCATGCTGTGTTGGTGAATGATTATAAGGCAGTAGTAGTACTGTGGTGTGGGCAGAAGCCATGCTGTGTTGGTGAATGATTATAAGGCAGTAGTAGTACTGTGGTGTGGGCAGAAGCCATGCTGTGTTGGTGAATGATTATAAGGCAGTAGTAGTACTGTGGTGTGGGCAGAAGCCATGCTGTGTTGGTGAATGATTATAAGGCAGTAGTAGTACTGTGGTGTGGGCAGAAGCCATGCTGTGTTGGTGAATGATTATAAGGCAGTAGTAGTACTGTGGTGTGGGCAGAAGCCATGCTGTGTTGGTGAATGATTATAAGGCAGTAGTAGTACTGTGGTGTGGGCAGAAGCCATGCTGTGTTGGTGAATGATTATAAGGCAGTGGTAGTAGTACTGTGGTGTGGGCAGAAGCCATGCTGTGTTGGTGAATGATTATAAGGCAGTAGTAGTACTGTGGTGTGGGCAGAAGCCATGCTGTGTTGGTGAATGATTATAAGGCAGTAGTAGTACTGTGGTGTGGGCAGAAGCCATGCTGTGTTGGTGAATGATTATAAGGCAGTAGTAGTACTGTGGTGTGGGCAGAAGCCATGCTGTGTTGGTGAATGATTATAAGGCAGTAGTAGTACTGTGGTGTGGGCAGAAGCCATGCTGTGTTGGTGAATGATTATAAGGCAGTAGTAGTACTGTGGTGTGGGCAGAAGCCATGCTGTGTTGGTGAATGATTATAAGGCAGTAGTAGTACTGTGGTGTGGGCAGAAGCCATGCTGTGTTGGTGAATGATTATAAGGCAGTAGTAGTACTGTGGTGTGGGCAGAAGCCATGCTGTGTTGGTGAATGATTATAAGGCAGTAGTAGTACTGTGGTGTGGGCAGAAGCCAAGCTGTGTTGGTGAATGATTATAAGGCAGTAGTAGTTCTGTGGTGTGGGCAGAAGCCATGCTGTGTTGGTGAATGATTATAAGGCAGTGGTAGTACTGTGGTGTGGGCAGAAGCCATGCTGTGTTGGTGAATGATTATAAGGCAGTAGTAGTACTGTGGTGTGGGCAGAAGCCATGCTGTGTTGGTGAATGATTATAAGGCAGTAGTAGTACTGTGGTGTGGGCAGAAGCCATGCTGTGTTGGTGAATGATTATAAGGCAGTAGTAGTACTGTGGTGTGGGCAGAAGCCATGCTGTGTTGGTGAATGATTATAAGGCAGTAGTAGTACTGTGGTGTGGGCAGAAGCCATGCTGTGTTGGTGAATGATTATAAGGCAGTGGTAGTAGTACTGTGGTGTGGGCAGAAGCCATGCTGTGTTGGTGAATGATTATAAGGCAGTAGTAGTACTGTGGTGTGGGCAGAAGCCATGCTGTGTTGGTGAATGATTATAAGGCAGTAGTAGTACTGTGGTGTGGGCAGAAGCCATGCTGTGTTGGTGAATGATTATAAGGCAGTAGTAGTACTGTGGTGTGGGCAGAAGCCATGCTGTGTTGGTGAATGATTATAAGGCAGTAGTAGTACTGTGGTGTGGGCAGAAGCCATGCTGTGTTGGTGAATGATTATAAGGCAGTAGTAGTACTGTGGTGTGGGCAGAAGCCATGCTGTGTTGGTGAATGATTATAAGGCAGTAGTAGTACTGTGGTGTGGGCAGAAGCCATGCTGTGTTGGTGAATGATTATAAGGCAGTAGTAGTACTGTGGTGTGGGCAGAAGCCATGGTGTGTTGGTGAATGATTATAAGGCAGTAGTAGTACTGTGGTGTGGGCAGAAGCCATGCTGTGTTGGTGAATGATTATAAGGCAGTAGTAGTACTGTGGTGTGGGCAGAAGCCATGCTGTGTTGGTGAATGATTATAAGGCAGTAGTAGTACTGTGGTGTGGGCAGAAGCCATGCTGTGTTGGTGAATGATTATAAGGCAGTAGTAGTACTGTGGTGTGGGCAGAAGCCATGCTGTGTTGGTGAATGATTATAAGGCAGTAGTAGTACTGTGGTGTGGGCAGAAGCCATGCTGTGTTGGTGAATGATAATAAAGCACTAGTAGTACTGTGGTGTGGGCAGAAGCCATGCTGTGTTGGTGAATGATTATAAGGCAGTAGTAGTACTGTGGTGTGGGCAGAAGCCATGCTGTGTTGGTGAATGATTATAAGGCAGTAGTAGTACTGTGGTGTGGGCAGAAGCCATGCTGTGTTGGTAAATGATTATAAGGCAGTAGTAGTACTGTGGTGTGGGCAGAAGCCATGCTGTGTTGGTGAATGATTATAAGGCAGTAGTAGTACTGTGGTGTGGGCAGAAGCCATGCTGTGTTGGTGAATGATTATAAGGCAGTAGTAGTACTGTGGTGTGGGCAGAAGCCATGCTGTGTTGGTGAATGATTATAAGGCAGTAGTAGTACTGTGGTGTGGGCAGAAGCCATGCTGTGTTGGTGAATGATTATAAGGCAGTAGTAGTACTGTGGTGTGGGCAGAAGCCATGCTGTGTTGGTGAATGATTATAAGGCAGTAGTAGTACTGTGGTGTGGGCAGAAGCCATGCTGTGTTGGTGAATGATTATAAGGCAGTAGTAGTACTGTGGTGTGGGCAGAAGCCATGCTGTGTTGGTGAATGATTATAAGGCAGTAGTAGTACTGTGGTGTGGGCAGAAGCCATGCTGTGTTGGTGAATGATTATAAGGCAGTAGTAGTACTGTGGTGTGGGCAGATGCCATGCTGTGTTGGTGAATGATTATAAGGCAGTAGTAGTACTGTGGTGTGGGCAGAAGCCATGCTGTGTTGGTGAATGATTATAAGGCAGTAGTAGTACTGTGGTGTGGGCAGAAGCCATGCTGTGTTGGTGAATGATTATAAGGCAGTAGTAGTACTGTGGTGTGGGCAGAAGCCATGCTGTGTTGGTGAATGATTATAAGGCAGTAGTAGTACTGTGGTGTGGGCAGAAGCCATGCTGTGTTGGTAAATGATTATAAGGCAGTAGTAGTACTGTGGTGTGGGCAGAAGCCATGCTGTGTTGGTAAATGATTATAAGGCAGTAGTAGTACTGTGGTGTGGGCAGAAGCCATGCTGTGTTGGTGAATGATTATAAGGCAGTAGTAGTACTGTGGTGTGTGCAGAAGCCATGCTGTGTTGGTGAATGATTATAAGGCAGTAGTAGTACTGTGGTGTGGGCAGAAGCCATGCTGTGTTGGTGAATGATTATAAGGCAGTAGTAGTACTGTGGTGTGGGCAGAAGCCATGCTGTGTTGGTGAATGATTATAAGGCAGTAGTAGTACTGTGGTGTGGGCAGAAGCCATGCTGTGTTGGTGAATGATTATAAGGCAGTAGTAGTACTGTGGTGTGGGCAGAAGCCATGCTGTGTTGGTGAATGATTATAAGGCAGTAGTAGTACTGTGGTGTGGGCAGAAGCCATGCTGTGTTGGTGAATGATTATAAGGCAGTAGTAGTACTGTGGTGTGGGCAGAAGCCATGTTGTGTTGGTGAATGATTATAAGGCAGTAGTAGTACTGTGGTGTGGGCAGAAGCCATGCTGTGTTGGTGAATGATTATAAGGCAGTAGTAGTACTGTGGTGTGGGCAGAAGCCATGCTGTGTTGGTGAATGATTATAAGGCAGTAGTAGTACTGTGGTGTGGGCAGAAGCCATGCTGTGTTGGTGAATGATTATAAGGCAGTAGTAGTACTGTGGTGTGGGCAGAAGCCATGCTGTGTTGGTGAATGATTATAAGGCAGTAGTAGTACTGTGGTGTGGGCAGAAGCCATGCTGTGTTGGTGAATGATTATAAGGCAGTAGTAGTACTGTGGTGTGGGCAGAAGCCATGCAGTGCTGGTGAATGATTATAAGGCAGTAGTAGTACTGTGGTGTGGGCAGAAGCCATGCTGTGTTGGTGAATGATTATAAGGCAGTAGTAGTACTGTGGTGTGGGCAGAAGCCATGCTGTGTTGGTGAATGATTATAAGGCAGTAGTAGTACTGTGGTGTGGGCAGAAGCCATGCTGTGTTGGTGAATGATTTTAAGGCAGTAGTAGTACTGTGGTGTGGGCAGAAGCCATGCTGTGTTGGTGAATGATTATAAGGCAGTAGTAGTACTGTGGTGTGGGCAGAAGCCATGCTGTGTTGGTGAATGATTATAAGGCAGTAGTAGTACTGTGGTGTGGGCAGAAGCCATGCTGTGTTGGTGAATGATTATAAGGCAGTAGTAGTACTGTGGTGTGGGCAGAAGCCATGCGTTGTTGGTGAATGATTATAAAGCAGTAGTAGTACTGTGGTGTGGGCAGAAGCCATGCTGTGTTGGTGAATGATTATAAGGCAGTAGTAGTACTGTGGTGTGGGCAGAAGCCATGCTGTGTTGGTGAATGATTATAAGGCAGTAGTAGTACTGTGGTGTGGGCAGAAGCCATGCTGTGTTGGTGAATGATTATAAGGCAGTAGTAGTACTGTGGTGTGGGCAGAAGCCATGCTGTGTTGGTGAATGATTATAAGGCAGTAGTAGTACTGTGGTGTGGGCAGAAGCCATGCTGTGTTGGTGAATGATAATAAGGCAGTAGTAGTACTGTGGTGTGGGCAGATGCCATGCTGTGTTGGTGAATGATAATAAGGCAGTAGTAGTACTGTGGTGTGGGCAGAAGCCATGCTGTGTTGGTGAATGATTATAAGGCAGTAGTAGTACTGTGGTGTGGGCAGAAGCCATGCTGTGTTGGTGAATGATTATAAGGCAGTAGTAGTACTGTGGTGTGGGCAGAAGCCATGCTGTGTTGGTGAATGATTATAAGGCAGTAGTAGTACTGTGGTGTGGGCAGAAGCCATGCTGTGTTGGTGAATGATTATAAGGCAGTAGTAGTACTGTGGTGTGGGCAGAAGCCATGCTGTGTTGGTGAATGATTATAAGGCAGTAGTAGTACTGTGGTGTGGGCAGAAGCCATGCTGTGTTGGTGAATGATTATAAGGCAGTAGTAGTACTGTGGTGTGGGCAGAAGCCATGCTGTGTTGGTGAATGATTATAAGGCAGTAGTAGTACTGTGGTGTGGACAGAAGCCATGCTGTGTTGGTGAATGATTATAAGGCAGTAGTAGTACTGTGGTGTGGGCAGAAGCCATGCTGTGTTGGTGAATGATTATAAGGCAGTAGTAGTACTGTGGTGTGGGCAGAAGCCATGCTGTGTTGGTGAATGATTATAAGGCAGTAGTAGTACTGTGGTGTGGGCAGAAGCCATGCTGTGTTGGTGAATGATTATAAGGCAGTAGTAGTACTGTGGTGTGGGCAGAAGCCATGCTGTTTTGGTGAATGATTATAAGGCAGTAGTAGTACTGTGGTGTGGGCAGAAGCCATGCTGTGTTGGTGAATGATTATAAGGCAGTAGTAGTACTGTGGTGTGGGCAGAAGCCATGCTGTGTTGGTGAATGATTATAAGGCAGTAGTAGTACTGTGGTGTGGGCAGAAGCCATGCTGTGTTGGTGAATGATTATAAGGCAGTAGTAGTACTGTGGTGTGGGCAGAAGCCATGCTGTGTTGGTGAATGATTATAAGGCAGTAGTTGTACTGTGGTGTGGGCAGAAGCCATGCTGTGTTGGTGAATGATTATAAGGCAGTAGTAGTACTGTGGTGTGGGCAGAAGCCATGCTGTGTTGGTGAATGATTATAAGGCAGTAGTAGTACTGTGGTGTGGGCAGAAGCCATGCTGTGTTGGTGAATGATTATAAGGCAGTAGTAGTACTGTGGTGTGGGCAGAAGCCATGCTGTGTTGGTGAATGATTATAAGGCAGTAGTAGTACTGTGGTGTGGGCAGAAGCCATGCTGTGTTGGTGAATGATTATAAGGCAGTAGTAGTACTGTGGTGTGGGCAGAAGCCATGCTGTGTTGGTGAATGATTATAAGGCAGTAGTAGTACTGTGGTGTGGGCAGAAGCCATGCTGTGTTGGTGAATGATTATAAGGCAGTAGTAGTACTGTGGTGTGGGCAGAAGCCATGCTGTGTTGGTGAATGATTATAAGGCAGTAGTAGTACTGTGGTGTGGGCAGAAGCCATGCTGTGTTGGTGAATGATTATAAGGCAGTAGTAGTACTGTGGTGTGGGCAGAAGCCATGCTGTGTTGGTGAATGATTATAAGGCAGTAGTAGTACTGTGGTGTGGGCAGAAGCCATGCTGTGTTGGTGAATGATTATAAGGCAGTAGTAGTACTGTGGTGTGGGCAGAAGCCATGCTGTGTTGGTGAATGATTATAAGGCAGTAGTAGTACTGTGGTGTGGGCAGAAGCCATGCTGTGTTGGTGAATGATTATAAGGCAGTAGTAGTACTGTGGTGTGGGCAGAAGCCATGCTGTGTTGGTGAATGATTATAAGGCAGTAGTAGTACTGTGGTGTGGGCAGAAGCCATGCTGTGTTGGTGAATGATTATAAGGCAGTAGTAGTACTGTGGTGTGGGCAGAAGCCATGCTGTGTTGGTGAATGATTATAAGGCAGTAGTAGTACTGTGGTGTGGGCAGATGCCATGCTGTGTTGGTGAATGATTATAAGGCAGTAGTAGTCCTGTGGTGTGGGCAGAAGCCATGCTGTGTTGGTGAATGATTATAAGGCAGTAGTAGTACTGTGGTGTGGGCAGAAGCCATGCTGTGTTGGTGAATGATTATAAGGCAGTAGTAGTACTGTGGTGTGGGCAGAAGCCATGCTGTGTTGGTGAATGATTATAAGGCAGTAGTAGTACTGTGGTGTGGGCAGAAGCCATGCTGTGTTGGTGAATGATTATAAGGCAGTAGTAGTACTGTGGTGTGGGCAGAAGCCATGCTGTGTTGGTGAATGATTATAAGGCAGTAGTAGTACTGTGGTGTGGACAGAAGCCATGCTGTGTTGGTGAATGATTATAAGGCAGTAGTAGTACTGTGGTGTGGGCAGAAGCCATGCTGTGTTGGTGAATGATTATAAGGCAGTAGTAGTACTGTGGTGTGGGCAGAAGCCATGCTGTGTTGGTGAATGATTATAAGGCAGTAGTAGTACTGTGGTGTGGGCAGAAGCCATGCTGTGTTGGTGAATGATTATAAGGCAGTAGTAGTACTGTGGTGTGGGCAGAAGCCATGCTGTGTTGGTGAATGATTATAAGGCAGTAGTAGTACTGTGGTGTGGGCAGAAGCCATGCTGTGTTGGTGAATGATTATAAGGCAGTAGTAGTACTGTGGTGTGGGCAGAAGCCATGCTGTGTTGGTGAATGATTATAAGGCAGTAGTAGTACTGTGGTGTGGGCAGAAGCCATGCTGTGTTGGTGAATGATTATAAGGCAGTAGTAGTACTGTGGTGTGGGCAGAAGCCATGCTGTGTTGGTGAATGATTATAAGGCAGTAGTAGTACTGTGGTGTGGGCAGAAGCCATGCTGTGTTGGTGAATGATTATAAGGCAGTAGTAGTACTGTGGTGTGGGCAAAAGCCATGCTGTGTTGGTGAATGATTATAAGGCAGTAGTAGTCCTGTGGTGTCAGCAAAAGCCATGCTGTGTTGGTGAATGATTATAAGGCAGTAGTAGAACTGTGGTGTGGACAGAAGCCTTGCTGTGTTGGTAAATGATTATAAGGCAGTAGATGTACTGTGGTGTGGGCAGAAGCCATGCTGTGTTGGTGAATAATTATAAGGCAGTAGTAGTACTGTGGTGTGGGCAGAAGCCATGCTCTGTTGGTGAATGATTATAAGGCAGTAGTAGTACTGTGGTGTGGGCAGAAGCCATGCTGTGTTGGTGAATGATTATAAGGTAGTAGTAGAACTGTGGTGTGGACAGAAGCCATGCTGTGTTGGTGAATGATTATAAGGCAGTAGTAGTACTGTGGTGTGGGCAGAAGCCATGCTGTGTTGGTGAATGATTATAAGGCAGTAGTAGTACTGTGGTGTGGGCAGAAGCCATGCTGTGTTGGTGAATGATTATAAGGCAGTAGTAGTACTGTGGTGTGGGCAGAAGCCATGCTGTGTTGGTGAATGATTATAAGGCAGTAGTAGTACTGTGGTGTGGGCAGAAGCCATGCTGTGTTGGTGAATGATTATAAGGCAGTAGTAGTACTGTGGTGTGGGCAGAAGCCATGCTGTGTTGGTGAATGATTATAAGGCAGTAGTAGTACTGTGGTGTGGGCAGAAGCCATGCTGTGTTGGTGAATGATTATAAGGAAGTAGTAGTACTGTGGTGTGGGCAGAAGCCATGCTGTGTTGGTGAATGATTATAAGGCAGTAGTAGTACTGTGGTGTGGGCAGAAGCCATGCTGTGTTGGTGAATGATTATAAGGCAGTAGTAGTACTGTGGTGTGGGCAGAAGCCATGCTGTGTTGGTGAATGATTATAAGGCAGTAGTAGTACTGTGGTGTGGGCAGAAGCCATGCTGTGTTGGTGAATGATTATAAGGCAGTAGTAGTACTGTTGTGTGGGCAGAAGCCATGCTGTGTTGGTGAATGATTATAAGGCAGTAGTAGTACTGTGGTGTGGGCAGAAGCCATGCTGTGTTGGTGAATGATTATAAGGCAGTAGTAGTACTGTGGTGTGGGCAGAAGCCATGCTGTGTTGGTGAATGATTATAAGGGAGTGGTAGTACTGTGGTGTGGTCAGAAGCCATGCTGTGTTGGTGAATGATTATAAGGCAGTAGTAGTACTGTGGTGTGGGCAGAAGCCATGCTGTGTTGGTGAATGGTTATAAGGCAGTAGTAGTACTGTGGTGTGGGCAGAAGCCATGCTGTGTTGGTGAATGATTATAAGGCAGTAGTAGTACTGTGGTGTGGGCAGAAGCCATGCTGTGTTGGCGAATGATTATAAGGCAGTAGTAGAACTGTGGTGTGGGAAGAAGCAATGCAGTGTTGGTGAATGATTATAAGGCAGTAGTAGTACTGTGGTGTGGGCGGAAGCCATGCTGTGTTGGTGAATGATTATAAGGCAGTAGTAGTACTGTGGTGTGGGCAGAAGCCATGCTGTGTTGGTGAATGATTATAAGGCAGTAGTAGTACTGTGGTGTGGGCAGAAGCCATGCTGTGTTGGTGAATGATTATAAGGCAGTAGTAGTACTGTGGTGTGGGCAGAAGCCATGCTGTGTTGGTGAATGATTATAAGGCAGTAGTAGTACTGTGGTGTGGGCAGAAGCCATGCTGTGTTGGTGAATGATTATAAGGCACTAGTAGTACTGTGGTGTGGGCAGAAGCCATGCTGTGTTGGTGAATGATTATAAGGCAGTAGTAGTACTGTGGTGTGGACAGAAGCCATGCTGTGTTGGTGAATGATTGTAATGTAATGATTATAAGGCAGTAGTAGTACTGTGGTGTGGGCAGAAGCCATGCTGTGTTGGTGAATGATTATAAGGCAGTAGTAGTACTGTGGTGTGGGCAGAAGCCATGCTGTGTTGGTGAATGATTATAAGGCAGTAGTAGTACTGTGGTGTGGTCCGAAGCCATGCTGTGTTGGTGAATGATTATAAGGTAGTAGTAGTGCTGTGGTGTGAGCGGAAGCCATGCTGTGTTGGTGAATGATTATAAGGCAGTAGTAGTACTGTGTTGTGGACAGAAGCCATGCTGTGTTGGTGAATGATTATAAGGCAGTAGTAGTACTGTGGTGTGGGCAGAAGCCATGCTGTGTTGGTGAATGATTATAAGGCAGTAGTAGTACTGTGGTGTGGGCAGAAGCCATGCTGTGTTGGTGAATGATTATAAGGCAGTAGTAGTACTGTGGTGTGGGCAGAAGCCATGCTGTGTTGGTGAATGATTATAAGGCAGTAGTAGTACTGTGGTGTGGGCAGAAGCCATGCTGTGTTGGTGAATGATTATAAGGCAGTAGTAGTACTGTGGTGTGGGCAGAAGCCATGCTGTGTTGGTGAATGATTATAAGGCAGTAGTAGTACTGTGGTGTGGGCAGAAGCCATGCTGTGTTGGCGAATGATTATAAGGCAGTAGTAGTACTGTGGTGTGGGCAGAAGCCATGCTGTGTTGGTGAATGATTATAAGGCAGTAGTAGTACTGTGGTGTGGGCAGAAGCCATGCTGTGTTGGTGAATGATTATAAGGCAGTGGTTGTAGTACTGTGGTGTGGGCAGAAGCCATGCTGTGTTGGTGAATGATTATAAGGCAGTAGTAGTACTGTGGTGTGGGCAGAAGCCATGCTGTGTTGGTGAATGATTATAAGGCAGTAGTAGTACTGTGGTGTGGGCAGAAGCCATGCTGTGTTGGTGAATGATTATAAGGCAGTAGTAGTACTGTGGTGTGGGCAGAAGCCATGCTGTGTTGGTGAATGATTATAAGGCAGTAGTAGTACTGTGGTGTGGGCAGAAGCCATGCTGTGCTGGTGAATGATTATAAGGCAGTAGTAGTACTGTGGTGTGGGCAGAAGCCATGCTGTGTTGGTGAATGATTATAAGGCAGTAGTAGTACTGTGTTGTGGGCAGAAGCCATGCAGTGTTGGTGAATGATTATAAGGCAGTAGTAGTACTGTGGTGTGGGCAGAAGCCATGCTGTGTTGGTGAATGATTATAAGGCAGTAGTAGTACTGTGGTGTGGGCAGAAGCCATGCTGTGTTGGTGAATGATTATAAGGCAGTAGTAGTACTGTGGTGTGGGCAGAAGCCATGCTGTGTTGGTGAATGATTATAAGGCAGTAGTAGTACTGTGGTGTGGGCAGAAGCCATGCTGTGTTGGTGAATGATTATAAGGCAGTAGTAGTACTGTGGTGTGGGCAGAAGCCATGCTGTGTTGGTGAATGATTATAAGGCAGTAGTAGTACTGTGGTGTGGGCAGAAGCCATGCTGTGTTGGTGAATGATTATAAGGCAGTAGTAGTACTGTGGTGTGCGCTGAAGCCATGCTGTGTTGGTGAATGATTATAAGGCAGTAGTAATACTCTGGTGTGGGCAGAAGCCATGTTGTGTTGGTGGATGTTTATAAGGCAGTAGTAGTACTGTGGTGTGGGCAGAAGCCATGCTGTGTTGGTGAATGATTATAAGGCAGTAGTAGTACTGTGGTGTGGGCAGAAGCCATGCTGTGTTGGTGAATGATTATAAGGCAGTAGTAGTACTGTGGTGTGGGCAGAAGCCATGCTGTGTTGGTGAATGATTATAAGGCAGTAGTAGTACTGTGGTGTGGGCAGAAGCCATGCTGTGTTGGTGAATGATTATAAGGCTGTGGTAGTAGTACTGTGGTATGAGCAGAAGCCATTCTGTGATGGTTATTGATTATAAGGAAGTGGTAGTAGTACTGTGGTGTGGGCAGAAGCCCTGATGTGTTGGTGAATGATTATAAGGCAGTAGTAGTACTGTGGTGTGGGCAGAAGCCATGCTCTGTTGGTGAATGATTATAAGGCAGTAGTAGTACTGTTGTGTGGGCAGAAGCCTTGCTCTGTTGGTGAATGATTATAAGGCAGTAGTAGTACTCTGGTGTGGGCAGAAGCCATGCTGTGTTGGTGAATGATTATAAGGCAGTAGTAGTACTCTGGTGTGGGAAGAAGCCATGCTGTGTTGGTGAATGATTATAAGGCAGTAGTAGTACTGTGGTGTGGGCAGAAGCCATGCTGTGTTGGTGAATGATTATAAGGCAGTAGTAGTACTGTGGTGTGGGCAGATGCCATGCTGTGTTGGTGAATGATTATAAGGCAGTAGTAGTACTGTGGTGTGGGCAGAAGCCATGCTGTGTTGGTGAATGATTATAAGGCAGTAGTAGTACTGTGGTGTGGGCAGAAGCCATGCTGTGTTGGTGAATGATTATAAGGCAGTAGTAGTACTGTGGTGTGGGCAGAAGCCATGCTGTGTTGGTGAATGATTATAAGGCAGTAGTAGTACTGTGGTGTGGGCAGAAGCCATGCTGTGTTGGTGAATGATTATAAGGCAGTAGTAGTACTGTGGTGTGGGCAGAAGCCATGCTGTGTTGGTGAATGATTATAAGGCAGTGGTAGTAGTACTGTGGTGTGGGCAGAAGCCATGCTGTGTTGGTGAATGATTATAAGGCAGTAGTAGTACTGTGGTGTGGGCAGAAGCCATGCTGTGTTGGTGAATGATTATAAGGCAGTAGTAGTACTGTGGTGTGGGCAGAAGCCATGCTGTGTTGGTGAATGATTATAAGGCAGTAGTAGTACTGTGGTGTGGGCAGAAGCCATGCTGTGTTGGTGAATGATTATAAGGCAGTAGTAGTACTGTGGTGTGGGCAGAAGCCATGCTGTGTTGGTGAATGATTATAAGGCAGTAGTAGTACTGTGGTGTGGGCAGAAGCCATGCTGTGTTGGTGAATGATTATAAGGCAGTAGTAGTACTGTGGTGTGGGCAGAAGCCATGCTGTGTTGGTGAATGATTATAAGGCAGTAGTAGTACTGTGGTGTGGGCAGAAGCCATGCTGTGTTGGTGAATGATTATAAGGCAGTAGTAGTACTGTGGTGTGGGCAGAAGCCATGCTGTGTTGGTGAATGATTATAAGGCAGTAGTAGTACTGTGGTGTGGGCGGAAGCCATGCTGTGTTGGTGAATGATTATAAGGCAGTAGTAGTACTGTGGTGTGGGCAGAAGCCATGCTGTGTTGGTGAATGATTATAAGGCAGTAGTAGTACTGTGGTGTGGGCAGAAGCCATGCTGTGTTGGTGAATGATTATAAGGCAGTAGTAGTACTGTGGTGTGGGCAGAAGCCATGCTGTGTTGGTGAATGATTATAAGGCAGTAGTAGTACTGTGGTGTGGGCAGAAGCCATGCTGTGTTGGTGAATGATTATAAGGCAGTAGTAGTACTGTGGTGTGGGCAGAAGCCATGCTGTGTTGGTGAATGATTATAAGGCAGTAGTAGTACTGTGGTGTGGGCAGAAGCCATGCTGTGTTGGTGAATGATTATAAGGCAGTAGTAGTACTGTGGTGTGGGCAGAAGCCATGCTGTGTTGGTGAATGATTATAAGGCAGTAGTAGTACTGTGGTGTGGGCAGAAGCCATGCTGTGCTGGTAAATGATTATAAGGCAGTAGTAGTACTGTGGTGTGGGCAGAAGCCATGCTGTGTTGGTGAATGATTATAAGGCAGTAGTAGTACTGTGGTGTGGGCAGAAGCCATGCTGTGTTGGTGAATGATTATAAGGCAGTAGTAGTACTGTGGTGTGGGCAGAAGCCATGCTGTGTTGGTGAATGATTATAAGGCAGTAGTAGTACTGTGGTGTGGGCAGAAGCCATGCTGTGTTGGTGAATGATTATAAGGCAGTAGTAGTACTGTGGTGTGGGCAGAAACCATGCTGTGTTGGTGAATGATTATAAGGCAGTAGTAGTACTGTGGTGTGGGCAGAAGCCATGCTGTGTTGGTGAATGATTATAAGGCAGTAGTAGTACTGTGGTGTGGGCAGAAGCCATGCTGTGTTGGTGAATGATAATAAACCACTAGTAGTACTGTGGTGTGTGCAGAAGCCATGCTGTGTTGGTGAATGATTATAAGGCAGTGGTAGTACTGTGGTGTGGGCAAAAGCCATGCTGTTTTGTTGAATGATTATAAGGCAGTAGTAGTACTGTGGTGTGGGCAGAAGCCATGCTGTGTTGGTGAATGATTATAAGGCAGTGGTAGTAGTACTGTGGTTTGGACAGAAGTCATGCTGTGTTGGTGAATGACTATAAGGCAGTAGTAGTACTGTGTGTCGGTGGAAGCCATGCTGTGTTGTTGAATGATTATAAGGCAGTAGTAGTACTGTGGTTTGGGCAGAAGCCATGCTGTGTTGGTGAATGATTATAAGGCAGTAGTAGTACTTTGTGTGGGCGGAAGCCATGCTGTGTTGCTGAATGATTATAAGGCAGTAATAGTGCTGTGGTGTGGGCGGAAGCCATGCTGTGTTGGTAAATGATTATAAGGCAGTAGTAGTACTGTGGTGTGGGCGGAAGCCATGCTGTGTTGGTAAATGATTATAAGGCAGTAGTAGTTCTGCGGTGGGGGCAGAAGCCATGCTGTGTTGGTGAATGATTATAAGGCAGTGGTAGTAGTACTGTGGTGTGGGCAGAAGCCATGCTGTGTTGGTGAATGATTATAAGGCAGTGGTAGTAGTACTGTGGTGTGGGCAGAAGCCATGCTGTGTTGTTGAATGATTATAAGGCAGTAGTAGTACTGTGGTGTGGGCAGAAGCCATGCTGTGTTGGTGAATGATTATAAGGCAGTAGTAGTCCTGTGGTGTGGGCGGAAGCCATGCTGTGTTGGTGAATGATTATAAGGCAGTAGTTGTACTGTGGTGTGGGCGGAAGCCATGCTGCGTTGTTGAATGATTATAAGGAAGTAGTAGTACTGTGGTGTGGGCAGAATCCATGTTGTGTATGGTTTGTTTGCAGGTATTCCATTATTTGTGTGTGAACAATTCTGCCTAGTAGACAGAGGGGATGAGATATTAATTGGATGATAGTCAGCTAGTTGCATAGATCTACCTCCTTTTCTGAAGTGGAGGTATTGGGGAAGTCTTCCAAATGGTTGGGACTTGGTGCTTTAATATGGATCTGTTTAAAAGTATTGAATCTAGGTAGACTACGGCTTCTGCTGCTAGTTTTAGAAAATCTGCTGGTAGGTTGTCTACAGCTAAGGTACTCGGCTTTAGTTTCTTAAGCATTTTTTTATTGTTACCGTTGAGGCGGGTTGAAGGGAGAAGGAGTTATTGTCTATTCTTAGAGTAGTTGATGGCATGGGTGACTGTTTGCTAGAGAGGACTAGGTATGATTTTGGTAAAGTATTTATTGAATTGGGTAGCAATATTTTCTTCTTTATTGGCAGTGGTAGGTTGATGAGTGCTATTTTTTCCTGGTTGGAGTAGGTTGTTTACTGCTGACAATAATTTCTGCGGGTTATTTTGGTGTTTGGTTTGAATATCAGTATAGTAGTTTATTTTGTCTTGCTTAATTAGTTTCTTTGCTTTGTTTCTAAGTTCACTGTAGTTTTGTTTTACAATCTTGGATTTAGTTTTTTGCCAGTAATCCCAGATTTTGTCTCTAGCTATGAGTAGTGACCTAGTTTCTTTTCTTAGCCATGTGGCATAGTTAGATTTTACTATTATGGTCCTGGTGGGAGCTTGTGTGTTTAAGATAGAAAGGACGATTTTGTTAAAGTGATTGACAGCATCTTCCAGGGAAAGAAGTTTAAATGGCAGCCAGTTGCAGTGTTTTAGGGAGTTTGTGAAGTTATTAGGGTTAAATTGTTCTTTTTCCTTATATTTTGGTAAGTAGTTTGTTTCATTGAGTTATCCTTTGTCTGATTATATGTTGGCAGATAGTCACTGAGGCAGTCTGGGTTTGTTTGTTTGTTTGTTAAGATCCAGTCGAGTATGGAATGTTTATTGGATGATTTATTAATCCTGGTAGGGGGTTGTATGAACTGGGTGAAACTATACAGATTAATGCGATTAGTGGGATTTTGAGAACTACATGTTGTCCAGTCAATATTAAATTCACCCATGATGATTGTTTCCTGAGGCAGAGATTTATCAGACCAGCTTAATATGTTCTCTAATGTGTGGTATTGTCTCTGGGTGGGATGTAGATTCTAATGAAGTTTATATGTTTATTTGAGTTCAGAGTAAGCTTTGTGAGTAATACTTCAGCATTGCTTAAAGTTGGAGTGTTTTGATTTAAGGATTCTAGGATTCAGTGATTTTTATATAGAAAGACAATGTCCCTACCCCTTTGGCCTACTTTGTCTAGGCATAGCATAGGGTTCCTATTATGCTGTCGAAGTTTTACAACTTCGAACACCATATAGTCAAAGCCATATGTTCCAAGTTGTAAAATTTTGAAAACGTTAAAAAAAAAGAAAAAAAGAAAAAACTTACCTGACTGTTTTAAGCCCCCCTGCACCCCCACACCCCCGATCTTTAAATATGCAAACTCTGAGACTGCACTATAATGCAGTACAGTCCAGAAAGGGAAGATTTTTATTATTTTTTTAAGTATTCAAAGTTTTACAACTTCGAACATATGGGTTCAACCATATGGTGTTCAAAGTTGTAAAACTTCAATCACATAATAGGAACCTGTAGAATATTGTACCCTGGTGGGAGAACCCCATTATTGGATATACTAGGTTTAAGCCATGTTTCGGTAAGTATGACTATGTCATGGGTGTATAGAGCTATGCTTGCATGTAGTTCATGAATTTTATTACAGATGCTTCTAATGCTAATGTTTAAGATTAGGAGATCAGTTTTGTTCCTAGGAGGGATTGTTGATGACAGAATTTGGGTGCTATTGCTGGCAGTAGTACTGGTTAATTTAACATTTGGACTGGGATTTGGATGACTGTCTCCACTAAGAACTAGACTGGAGGCAATGCTAACTATTGTTTTTAAGAATTTGAGTATCTGCCTATCATATTTTTGGGAAAGAGTGGGGGTGCTGGGAATGTTCTTATTATAGGACAGGATAAAATAAATACATTATACCAGTTGTTGGATTTAGTTTTAGATAACAATTATATTTACTGTGAGTGCCAAACAAATTAAACAAATTAAAAGGGTAGCCATGGGCTCCCCTGTGGGCCCCATGTATGCCAATACAGTAATGGCAGTGTGGGAAATGAAATATTTATTCAATTACATTTACATGGAGTATATAAAATTATATACCCGATTTTTGGATGACCTATTCTTTGTCTGGAGTGGACCAAGAGAAATTATTTCTGAATTTCTTGAGTATTTGAATAATTCAACTGATTTTTATCATTTTTCTATACAATAGGTGAAATTAGCATTGCATACCTGGATGTTTGGTTAACTAAAGATGTGACAGAAGGTTATTTAAAATCATCTATTTTTAGGAAGAAACCCTGTTCAAATAAAGTTTTACATTTTTCAAGTAACCATCCAAATCACATCAAAAATGCAGTAATTAAGGGCCAAATGGTAAGAGCTGCAGGGACAATCACACTGGATGATGATTTGTTAAAGGAAGTTAAATTTATAGGGAATATGTTTTTAAACAGAGATTATCCAAACTCCTTAACTGATTATGTCTCTTCAGAATTTATAAGAAAGAGACTCTGGATTTTACTATCCATTACTAAGGCATAATATGGATGGCATTGAGACCAATATGAATCAAGAGGAATGATATGAACCTAGTAGTCAGATCTTATCATTTAATGAGACAATAACTAATTGCCCTAATAATGGATTAAATGGGATAGGGAGGAATCTAAGTTGTGTGATGCTTTTCTTACATTTACCAGTGACAGTCTTAATATTGCGAATATTTTACAAAAAAACTGGGAATTTATTTTATCTGATAGAGATGTGTCTCAAGGTGTCTCGAGTACTGGGTACTTATCCTAATATTGTTTTAAGAGGGACAAAAACCTGAAAGACTGGTGTAATTCCGTTACTAGCATGGGAATTTCAGAAAAATGTCTTCTTCTTTCGGCTGCTCCCGTTAGGGGTCGCCACAGCAGATCAACTGTTTCCATTTCTTCCTATCCTCTGCATCTTGCTCTGTCACACCAACAACCTGCATGGCCTCTCTCACCACATCCATAAAGCTTATCTTAGGCCTTCCTCTTTTCCTGTTACTTGGCAGCTTCATCCTTAGCATCTTTTTCCCAATATACTCTGCATCCCTCCTCAGCACATGTCCAAACCAATATAATCTTGCCTCTCTGGCTTTGTCTCCAAACCTTACAACCTGGGATGACCCTCTAATATACTTATTCCTAATCCTGTCCACCCTCATCACACCCAGTGCAAATCTTAACATCTTCAACTCTGCCACGTCAAGCTCTGACTCCTGCCTTTTTGTCAGTGCCACTGTCTCCAAACCATATAACATAGCTGGTCTCACTACCCTCTTGTAGACCTTCCCTTTCACTCTTACTGGTACTCATCTGTCACAAATCACTCCTGACACTCTTCTCCACCCACTCCATCCTGTCTGTACTCTCTTCTTCACCTCACTTCCACACTTACCATTACTCTGGACTGTTGATCCCAAGTACTTAAACTCATCCACCTTCGCCACCTCTACTCCCTGCATCCTCACCATTCCTCTGTCCTCCCTCTCATTCACACACATATATTCTGTCTTATTCCTGCTGACCTTCATTCTTCTTCTCTCTAGAGCATATCTCCACCTCTCCAGGGTCTCCTCCACCTGTTCCCTACTCTCACTACAAATCACACTGTCATCTGCAAACATCATAGTCCACGGGGACTCCTGTCTGATCTCGTCTGTCAACCTGTCCATCACCATTGCAAATAAGAAAGGGCTCAGAGCTGATCCTTGATGTAATCCCACCTCCACCTTAAATGCATCCGTCACTCCCACTGCAGACCTCACTGCAGTCACACTACCCTCGTACATATCCTGTACCACTCTTACATACTTCTCTGACACTTGCGACTTCCTCATACAATACCACAACTCCTCTCTAGGCACCCTGTCATATGCTTTCTCTAAATCCACAAAGACACAATGCAACTCCTTCTGACTTTCTCTGTACTTCTCCATCAACACTTTCAAAGCAAACATCACATCTGTAGTGCTCTTTCCTGGCATGAAAACATGAAATTTCAGAAAAAGGTACTATGAAAAAATGTAGAATGTGCAACCAATGTAGATATATATTGGAGTGCGATAATATTCTGTTATGATTTAATTGTAATACAAGGGGAGTAGTGTATGCTGAAAAGTGTTTACAATGCCCAGCTTACTATATTGGTAAGATGGAACGGAGACTTAGGCAGCGTATCTACGCACATTATTATGATATAGGTAAAGCTAAATGTACCAATGCATTATTTAAACGTATTCAGTAATGCAATGATCACAACTTTGGTTTTGTGATTTTAGAACAGGTTAGGGAAAATCCAAGGGGAGGTCCCTGGATAGTATTACTGGAAAATAGAGAATACAGGGTGGCAAGTTTACTTAAATGCCACTGTATCACCAGGAATTAATGATGTTATTGTTCTAACCAGTGTTTTAAAACTTAAAGCTTTTTATAGATGATTAATGATTAATATTTTAATTTTTATGTACGATTTTAGATAGGACTAGTGGGGGGGGGAATTAATGCAGTATTTAAGGTTGTGAATATGTTGCTTGAATAATTGATTGATTGTTAAATTTTGTGAGTATATGTCACAATAAACAAAACATGCTGGAGGGATAGGTTCCTGACCCAGAAACTCCCCAGACTCTGGAATAAACTGACAAAAGATGTCAAGCAGAGCGCCTTTTTGGCCCTCTTCAAAAGGAACCTTGATGATTGGATGGGAGAAAGGAAATTCACCCCGAGGATCACGTCAGTCGCCCTGCTAGACAGGGGTCCAGGGAAGTAAATCATGTGGGAAGAAATAGCCAGGGAATTGTTATGGCTAGGCTTGTATAGGCCCTAGGGCCGATAGCCTAGTACCAACCTATGAACCTATGAACCTATATATATATTTATATGTGTATATATGTATATATATATTTATATCTGTATATATATATATATATATATATTTATATATATATATATATACATCTATGTATATATTAAGTGATTTGACTGTGTGTAATTGTCTGAAGAAGGCTGGAAAGTCTAACTGAAAGTGCTTACCAATAAATTTCTACTTGTTTGAGTACTCTTCAGCTTTATTTATATATTTTTCTAGTTGGTGTTTTTTTGTGTGGTCATTATCAGTGAGCATGAATTAGTTAGTTACTGTCTTAATAGTAATTACATAAAACATGACAGATACACTTGGTGACCACATCCATTCACATACACACAGTCATCTACCACATCTGCACTGACCACATCCACATGCACACACAAGCTCACTGACCACATCCACTCACCCACAGTCAGTTATCATGTCTGCAGATGCTCACACTCACTGAGCACATCCACTCACCACACTGTCAGTTATCATGTTTGCAGATGCTCACACTCACTGACCACATCCGCTCACCACACAGTCAGTTATCATGTCTGCAGATGCTCACACTCACTGAGCACATCCGCTCACCACACAGTCAGTTATCATGTCTGCAGATGCTCACACTCACTGAGCACATCCACTCACCACACAGTCAGTTATGTCTGCAGATGCTCACACTTACTGAGCACGTCCGGTCACCACACAGTCAGTTATCATGTCTGCAGATGCTCACACTCACTGACCACATCCGCTCACCACACAGTCAGTTATCATGTCTGCAGATGCTCACACTCACTGACCACATCCTCTCACCACACAGTCAGTTATGTCTGCAGATGCTCACACTCACTGACCACATCCTCTCACCACACAGTCAGTTATGTCTGCAGATGCTCACACTCACTGACCACATCCTCTCACCACACAGTCAGTTATGTCTGCAGATGCTCACACTTACTGAGCACGTCCGCTCACCACACAGTCAGTTATCATGTCTGCAGATGCTCACACTCACTGACCACATCCGCTCACCACACAGTCAGTTATCATGTCTGCAGATGCTCACACTCACTGACCACATCCTCTCACCACACAGTCAGTTATGTCTGCAGATGCTCACACTCACTGAGCACATCCGCTCACCACACCGTCAGTTATCATGTCTGCAGATGCTTACACTCACGGAGCACATCTGCTCACCACACCATCAGTTATCATGTCTGCAGATGCTCACACTCACTGACCACATCCGCTCACCACACAGTTATCTTGTCTGCAGATGCTCACACTCACTGACCACATCTGCTCACCACACAGTCAGTTATGTCTGCAGATGCTCACACACAGTTATCTTGTCTGCAGATGCTCACACTCACTGACCACATCTGCTCACCACACAGTCAGTTATGTCTGCAGATGCTCACACTCACTGAGCACATCTGTTCACCACACAGTCAGTTATGTCTGCAGATGCTCACACTTACTGAGCACATCCGCTCACCACACAGTCAGTTATCATGTCTGCAGATGCTCACACTCACTGACCACATCCGCTCACCACACAGTCAGTTATGTCTGCAGATGCTCACACTCACTGTGTACATCCGCTCACCACACCGTCAGTTATCATGTCTGCAGATGCTCACACACACTGACCACATCCGCTCACCACACAGTCAGTTATGTCTGCAGATGCTCACACTCAAACGCATTCAGTGACAACATTCACACACACTCTGTAACTACATCTCCTCATGCACATGCTGAAGCACTTTGTTCACACATGTAGACACTCAGTGACTACATACCCTTAATATGACAGCATGGAAACCTTCTACTATCCAGAGAACTGACTGTACCCCCCCATTAGGGCAATACTGTCACAGTTAGAATTCAGCCCTTCACACAGCCTGTGGTTAGTAGCAGTCTTGAGTAATGCTGACCCACAGTGCTAAGTACTGGGTACCTGTTCATATCCCATAGTCCTGTAATATAGTAGCAGGCCCAAGGTTCTCTCATTCCTCCTTGTAAGAGTATCCATATTACATAGTAGAAGTGACAGACAGACTAAATATATATATATATATATATATATATATATATATATATATATATATATATATATATATAGGTTACCATTGGATGATTGAAACGCCAAAATGTCGACATTCATATGACTAAGACCATATGATCAACTTTTGGAAGTTCGAACACCCAAAAAAACTAAATAAATAAAAACACTACCAATTTCTAACATATTGCTAGCAGGTGGCAAGCCCCCATGCACCCCCTGTGGGGGGCTCCACACCCCCACACCCTCTGTAACTTAAATATACCAACTCCGAGATCGCACTACAGTGCAGAAATGGAACTCTTTCCATTCCGCCCTGTACTGAGATGATAGTTCCGCATTGTTGGCATTGCAAATGTCGATCATATGGTCTCGGCCATATGAATGTCGGCATTTTGCAGTGTCGACAATGTGAAGGGGACCCATATATATATATATATATATATATATATATATATATATATATATATATATATTTTTTTTTTTTGGCATTAAGCAGCGAGTTAGAATTTTTTAGCCATATTTCAATGTCAGTGAAAGATTTTTGAGAGATTTCCTGTAATTTTGTTACGGATGGTGCAGAGCAGATAAGGGTGAATCATCGGAGTATCATACGAGAGTGGCAAGTGTTATAGCGATATGAAGTTTATTTATGAAAATGTTAAATAGAAAGGGCCAGAGTATTGACCCTTGGAGAACACCAACATACATTGGTTGAAATGCTGAAAGGTTTTGTTGCCATTTAGTTGCTGCTGATGATTGCATAAATACCTGCAAAACCAGGAGAGGGAGGTGTAAGACAGCCCTTGAGGCACAAGTTCAGAGAGGAGCTTTTGGAGGGACACTGTGTCAAATGTTTTGGAAAGGTGAATTAAAAATGAAGAAACAAGGTCACCCTTCATTTCTGTAATGGTTTACTATGTTGGTGAAGATCAAAAATAGTAGTAGTACTGTGATTGGCTAGAGGAGGGAAGTAGTAGTACTGTGATTGGCTAGAGGAGGGAAGTAGTAGTACTGTGGTTGGCTAGAGGAGGGAAGTAGTAGTACTGTGATTGGCTAGAGGAGGGAAGTAGTAGTACTGTGGTTGGCTAGAGGAGGGAAGTAGTAGTACTGTGGTTGGGCTTAAAAACCGTACCGCATGTTGGAGAGAGGGTTGTGTTTGGTTATATGTTGCATACGCTGAGAGTGAATACATTTTGTGGAAAGGTATATAGAATGTTGGAATTAAATGTACAAATACGTAAATAAATAAAATGTTTTGATCTTGGGAAAGGAAATTCATAAAAGGCACAGTCTGTGTAGAGTGACCTTCACATGGAGTGTGGAGGAGAAGGAATTACGGCCAAGCCGATTCCTACTGTGCTGCACATAAGAGCAGAGTTCAAGGCATTCAAGCTGTCTGAGTGCAAGTAATGTTTCTGACCAGTAGTGAGGTCATATGTCCTCAATATGGGGTAGTAGTAATATTGCAAGTAAAGTACTCTGCTCTGTCATATAGGCCATGCAGACTATTTAATTTGTTCATTAGTTAATTACATGCATGCCCTTGTCCATCTCTAACTCTCTTCAGCAATGAGTTGTGCCACAGGAGAACAGTAAATGCCATATTTAAGGACAGTTTAGGCAAGCATGTATTGGAGTGAAGGGATGAAACTAAGCACCCATAGAAAACTTGCACAGATATATGAAATATAGAAACATCAGCTGTTTTTTTTGCATGAAGGTAAATATTCTTCAGTTATGACCTGGATAACACAGGCTTGAGTACCAGCTTAAGCACTGCAGAAGCTGCATGTAAAGGTGGAGGTGAGGAGCTAGGTAGATTGCTCACCTGGAAAGAGGGGGAAAGCTCAGTCCACTATACTTCTCATAGCCAGATGAGGCCAGTTGCTACAACAAGGCAGCACAAGAGACTTGGGGTAAGCATGCTCCAAAGAGCAGGTTCACATGCTATAGTTTGGGTTGTCAAATGTGTGAGCACTCATGCGGGTTAGTTGACAATACTTTGTGAGCTCTGCTTGTCCAGGTTGCTATGGGACAAGAAGGGTTAAGCTAAAGAACATCCAGTTTACTAATGGTGATGCCCACCACTACCACTAGAACGTGCCTGTGTAATTTGCCAAGCCAGGACAAATAGATGCCCATTCTGTTATTGTTATTCGATCCCTCCTGGAGTGGGCTATGGTCTAGCAGGAAAGCTCTATCCTATAACGGAGGGAATGAAAGGGGGAGTTGAATCAGTTGGCTGGCTGATGGACAGAATGCACTAGTGGTGAAAAAAGCATTCACTAAGAAAGAAAGAGAAAGAAAGAGAAAAATACAAACTCTAAACCAAAACAGGCAGTGACTGTAAGTCAGGAGTGAACCTAGAAATGTGAAGTAAAGGTCTTTATCACTGCCCCACTGTGCTGCCTGGGTAGGGAGATTATCCTAAGAAAAAGTTTATAATCACGAGATATAAAACTGCAAGGATAAAAAAAGAGAGCAGGATGTGAGTGGAGGCTTATTAAGCCAGTCGTGTTCATCCTGAAAGAGGAAAAAAGCAAATACAATTTCAACACACCAAAATTCTTAAAGTGTGTTAATGCAAAAACGTTTCCAGAGAGATTCCACCGTGTTTGTACACAGCTTGTGGAAGGTCCTACAATGATGATCTTAGGTAGTTGGATGTGAAGCTGTGAACATAAGTAGTCCTATAGCAGGTGAAATGCATACATTATGAAACTGTTTCCCTTTGTTGAGTTAACGTCTTTCTCCTACCGACACTTGCAGAATTTGAAACATTTCTAAACAAAAGTGATTGAATGCTTTTTGTTATTTTTAAGCAATTTCAGATAACATGCAAGTCACTTTCTATTGAATGAGTGTTTTTTGATAGTTATTGATATTTTAGCATATAATTATATCTTATAGTTAGTGTTTTCTGAAAGGTTATTAGAGTAATTACTTTTGTATTTGTTATCACATTGCTATTGTTGGTTACTTTCTATACAGTGCTAACAGAGCTTTTAATTGTATTGTAATAGAACATTTATGCTTTTAAACTAGCTTATATTTCACATGTGATATTGTATTCCTCCCACTTGGAACGTGCAGGGAATAGATTAGCCAGTAAAATAGTACAGGATTTTGAAAAGATTCAAAAGTTAAACAGACATGCCCATCTGGTAGGAAATGTACTTCCTTCTGCCAAAAATCAAAGGTGAGTTATTAAAAAAAAAGGTAAATAGGGAGATCAGGATGATTTTATTACTCATCTGAAAAAGAGGCGACGCAGTCTTAACTAAAAGTAGATTTCTTTTTATTAATTGCTGATGCACAGCTTATCTAGAATATAAGGATCAGATTCCTTCTGTTAATTTAGCAAGCAAACACGAAGACCTTAATAATAATAATATCTGAGTTTCCATTTCACTGCCATGTTCTTCAAAAAGTAGTATGCTGTGCATCCAAAAATATGGAATTGTGTGTGTGTGTGTGTGTGTGTGTGTGTGTGTGTGTGTGTGTGTGTGTGTGTGTGTGTGTGTGTGTGTGTGTGTGTGTGTGTGTGTGTGTGTGTGTGGGGGTGTTTGTGTGTGTGGGTGAGTGTGTGTGCTTGTGTGCATGTGTGTGTGCATGTGGGTGTGTGTGTGTGCATGTGGGTGCGTGTGTGTGTGTGTGTGTGTGTGTGTGTGTGTGTGTGTGTGTGTGTGTGTGTGTGTGGTGTGTGTGGTTTTGTGTGTGTGTGTGTGTGTGTGTGTGTGTGTGTGTGTGTGTGTGTGTGTGTGTGTGTGTGTGTGTGTAGGCTGAATTACTGGACCTCTTTCGGGCAACACCTTCAACTTAAAAACCCTGTCCTAATAACCTTTAGAATGGCCTTGTGATATATTAATAAAGCCATAAGTTTAACGTATTACTAGAAATTACTGAGATGCATTAAAAGGAGCTACATTCACCTCAGCCTGATAGACCTTATATAGAAGGAAATAATGTTTAATTTTTCAGCAAATTTTACTTGCCCACCATAAAATTATAAATACAATTATAACACAGCAGTTGTCTATGACCTTATAAGGGTTTGCAGGATTATATATGATAAGCTGAGTTTATAGAAGATGAATGAATTTGGTCCACTACAATTAATCATTTTCTGTTTAAGTGACATGTGACTCATTACATACCCCCTGACATTACATGTCTAAATAGTAAACATACTTTCAAATCCCTGCTAAAAGATCTCCTCTTCAAAACTTGGATATGCTCCTGTACAGAAACCAGACTAATTTCACCAGTTCTTGTCTTTTAAACATCCCTAGATCACAGGTGTACTATGTAGTTTCATTTAGTGCATAGTACTGTGAACCAGGTGTTTAGGCCACCTTTATAGTTATGATTTCTAGTATATGACCCTGTTTGTCTATGGAAACTTCTTTTTGAATTTATGTTCAAGCAATTCTATATTTGTTGTATAATATCTTGTTTAATTGTTCAAAGGTTCATAAATTCATAGGTGTGTACTACGCTAATGGCCCTGGGGCCTTTGCAAGCCTAGCCATAGGATTACCTTGGCATCGTGCCACCCGACCTTAGTTCCCAGTGCCTCTGTCGAGTAGAGCCACTGGAGTGATCCCTGGGGTGAATTTTCTGTTTCCCATCCACTCATCAAGATTTATCTTGAAGAGGGTCAGTGAGGTGCTCTGCTTGACATGTATGGGAAGTCTGTTCCATGGCATGGACAGTCTCTGGGTTATGAACCTGTCCCTCCAGCATGTTCTATTAATTGTGGTAATGAGGTTGAGGTCTCTGGAGCATGTGGTGTGGAGGAATTGGGATTTCTTTAGATGTAGCATTTCTAACAGAGCTTGGTCAGACATGGCTTTGTAAGTTAAGCAGAGATTAAGACAGAGAATAGTTGGAGTTTTTTGAGTCTGTCCATATAGGACAAGTGTTTAAGGCCTAGGATCCTCTTTGTGAGGTACTTTTATAGCCTTGCCAGTTGTTGCAGGTGTCTAGTGAGGTACATGCCAAATGGGGCATTGTACTCGATGACTGGCCTAATGAGGGAAGTGTAGACGGAGACAATGACCTCTTTCTTCCTGGATGCAAAACCCTTAGTAATGAGATGTGCCACATAGAAGGACTTTCTGACCACAGTGGCAATGCAGTGATCAAAAGAGAGGTTGCTGTCAACCTGTGTTCCCAGATCTCTTATAATGCCTTCTGTGTTCAGTGGACTACCATCAATGTGGTAATTCATGGGAACCAGGTTTTTCCCGAAGGGGATGACGACACATTTTTGGCATTGAGCTTAAGGTCACGGTTCTGACAGCAGTCGTTGGTCTCAGTGAGGCCATTCTGTGGGATGTCAGCATCACTTGGGGAGTTAATAATAGCTCCCAACTTGCAATTGTCTGTGAACTTTGTCAGCCAGAGTTCCTTCATGCTGGCCTGGACTTCAGAGAAGTAGATACCTAACAGGAAAGGACCCAGGACCAAACCCTGTGGGACTCCAGTTGAAAGTAGTCAGCAGTCTGACTTGGAGTCAGCTACTTTCACACTGTGGGTTCTATCTGTGAGCCAGTTTGCAACCCACCTAGTGATATAGGGGTTGATGCCTAGCTTAATGAGTTTTTCTATGATTCCTGAGTGGGGAATGGTATCAAAAGCCTTGGCCAGATCAAGGTAGGCTGTATGAACCACCTTGCCTTCATCTACAGCTCTGGTGACTGACTCAAAGAAGTCGACCAGGTTGAGCAGGCATGATGTACCCTTCACAAAATCAAATTGTGTGGGATCCAGAGTCTGGAGATTCCCTATATCCTTGTTTATTAGGTCTATGATGATGCGTTCCATAGCTTTGCATATCAGATTCATCAGGCTAATGGGGCAATAGTTCCCGGGGTCTGTAGTCACTCCTCCTTTGTGGAGAGGGATGACTGCAGCAGTGCACCATTCAGTAGGGACAAAGCCTGAGGTGAGGCTCTGATTGAACAGGGCACACAGGTGAGGTGTCAAGTTCACTCTGTAGTTCATGTAGAACACAGCCAGGGATATTGTCAGGTCCCATAGAGGCTGTATTCTTGCCCTTGGACAGTGCTATTTTAACCAGTGCAGAAGTAATACTGGGTGCCTGGCAATCTACTGGTATTGTGATTGGTCCTTGGGGGGGAGGGGTAAGGTTGGTACTGAATCTGTCGGTCAGTATAGCTGCAATATCTATTGGCTTGGTATAGGAGGTACCATTGTGCAGTAGCTCAGAGCAAATCTGGGTATTGCCATGGAGATTCTTTACATGACTATAGAAGGCCTTGTAGCTGTCTTTACTATCTGCTGCAATTCTGTTTTCATAACTAGCTTTAGAGGATTTGATGAGGGATCTCAACTTTTTGTTGAGGTTGATAAGGGAGTTTTTCCAGTCTTGGGACTTCACCTTATTCCACATCAGTTTCCTCCTTCTGTTGTAGAGTTTGTTTATGGCAGGGGACCACCAGATTGGCTTCCTTTTTTTGGAGGAAAGCATCTTGGTTCTATTGGGTATGGTGAGATCCATGCATTTGTGTACGTGTTCGTACAGTGCATTGGTGTATGATTCGGCGGTCCTACAACTATTCTTGTTTTTCTCTGTTTCTCAATATTCTAACCACTGTATCCTGCATCAATTGTAAAACTCTGATTTTTACTCCTTTTATATGTTCTATGCTCTTTGTACAAAATAGCTATGTTTATATTTATTTATTTTTTTATTATTTTTATTGTTTTTTTTATAATTTTTTACTATGTAATTGGAGCTTTTCTCCTCGGGCCTCTGGTGAAAATGGTCACTTTGTGTCCAATCCAACTAACCCAGTAAACAAATGGAAAATAAAATAAAAGAAAGGAAGAAATCACTGCCAAAATATCTAAAACCTGCAAATTTCACTCTCAAAAACAGTAGTATACAACAAATCGCACAATAATCCTATTCTTTCTTTGCTGGGGGCAATCACCCTGCACCATCAAAACCTTGAGTCTTAGTATAAACCAACAGCAAAGTCACACAGACTCACAGAAAAGGGAAAATGTGGAACATAAATGGATATTTCCTGTATTCTCCAACTTCTATAGATCCCACATAACCAAAAACTGAAAGTGCAGCGTCTTCAGCAGAACTATTTCTGACATCCTGCAGCATTGTAGAACCACAAAAAAAGGCAGATCAAAGAATCAAGACTGATACGACTTTCTGTTAAGCGCTTTTCATTTACTAAATGGTAAACTTCATCAGACAATTACACAATACATCAATCATTATTTAAATACTAAAAAAGGTGCCAAATAATTCAGTGATGTCACAGAATTAAATTGATCTGATTACACTTAATAAAATTTCTTAATAAAAATTCTTAATATATAACATTAACCCCCAAATTTATATACGTATATATTAGCTGCACTGTTGTTGTAAAATCCCAATTAATAAACCTAAACAAACTTGCAAACACATTATATTAAATACAATAGTATGATACATTATGATGCACCATCATCTGTTTAAAGCTTTTAATTTTAATATAGTACTAACATTGCATATATCATTCAGTCCTGGCCAAGCACAAGAAAATAAATTCAATGCCAACTTAGTTCTGCTTTGTCTAACATAGGATCCCAAGGTCCACCTCTTTCGGACACTTTTATTTGCTGTAACACCAAGAACTTAAATTCATGATCTATACATTCATGCACATGCCTAGCAAGCGCATTATTAACATTTCCTTTTCTTATTGTATATGTATGCTCATATATTCATCTTTTGGCATGCGAGTTGTTCTACCTACATAAAAAGCCAGACATTGTTGGCATAAGGCTATGTATACCAAACCTTTAGAGTTACAATTATATTTCTCATTAATAGTATACATTTTGCCTTTTATTTTTATAGAATGGCCCTCATGAATGTACCAGCAATGGTAGCACCTACCACACTTACTCATACTGCCTTGCTGTGTCCTAACTATATGACTTAGCTTATTCCTTTCCATAAAAACTTTCAAACTAGTGCCTTTTCTTGTTACCATTTTAAATCCCTGCTCCAGTTTACCCCTAATTTGTATGTCTTCCTGTACTACCATCCAATTTTTTAACATAATCATTTTAATCTCTTGAAAGTGGATGTTATATGGTGTTATAAATAATACCATGGTGTCTACAGATTTTTCTATTCTATTAGCAGGTGGTTGTTCCCCATTATATCCTAACACTGGTAATAAATGGCTGTTAGACCTCTTAATTTCAACTTCTTTATACAATTCATACAACATGCCAGTGGGATAGCCTCTTAGAAAACATATCTATCAAGTTGTTGCATTCAATTTCAAAATCTAGATCTAAAGTAAGTTATTTCTTACACTTATTTCACTGAACTGCACTTCTGAAACACTTATAATTGTGCTATACAGTTGATCTACTACATTTTGCACTGTTATAAAGCTTTTTTATTGTTCCACTGCATTTATGTACTGTTTTATACTGTTTTAACTGTATTTTTCAATGCTAGATACTGTTTCATTACTCTAATTGCATGTTTACTGAATTACTTAACTGTAAACTGCTTTTTCATGCTGAGATTTGTATTTTCTGTTTGTGAGTGCTCTGTCTGAGCTTTTCTGTGCATTTTTGATTTTTTGAGGTTTCTGTGTTCTACATCTAGGAACTGTAATAGTGTGCATTACTATAATTGTCTGTTTACAGTTAAAAGCATTTTCTAGAGTCTGCTTGCTCCTTGATCTGTTTAAAACTTTCATTTAGTGGCTACAGCTAGGAACTGTAATTGTTCCCACCCACACTCCCTAGTGTTGTGGTGTTCTTATACTTGGTGGCTTTGCAGTTGCCCACCCATACTGTATATTTGATCTGTGACACTCCTCCCAGTCTAGTGTCATTAGTTCATTCAGTCTAATAGAGAACATTTGTGAAGGCCAACCCACTCAGATTCTTAACATTGAATTAACTTCTATTCCAGCTTTCTCCATTTCCACTTTTGCTGAAAAAAAAATTCTAAGCTTGCTTCCCCCCTTTCCTGTGGCAGGTCTTGTCCAGATATGGATTTGCTGTGTCCAGGACTGTTTGTGAGCTCCTGAGCACCCCCCCCCACCACACTTAACTAGGGTTAAACTATTCCTGGCGCCATAAAGTCTGCTCTTCAAATTTTCCCTTGCAACTAGCCAGCTTTTTAGTTTTAGCACTCAAATCTGTTTCTTTGAGCTCAGCACCTGTTCAGAACTCGTTGTAAGCACTAAATAAGTTACAAATTACTACAGCACTCAACTTTCCTCACTTGTCTAGAGGAAAACAGTTTTTAGTATTTAATAAATAACCACCTATTCAGGCATGTCTAAAGGTCACCTCCCGGTATTTTCTCCTGTCTACCTGATGAATCTGGGCATCTTGGGACAATGCGGCAATTGCCTCATGTACACAGACAACCCTCTCCTCCTACCACCCAACACTACGACCTGTGAGAGATGCACTTATATAGCCAAACTGAAAGCAAAGCTCTCTTCACCGAAGACTGGACTAGACAGTCAAGAGGAGAAGGTAAACACTTGCACCGCACCACACTCATCACATAGTCCCTCAAAACCTACACCACCAAAACACACACCTACATTCGTGGAGGCTCTCAGTAAAAATCTGCCCAAACAACTGAGACCTCCAAAGCAGAAATGCAAGCAACCTCCACCCCCCAACACAACCCAAATAACACATAGCCCACATACTCAGTCTGCCACTCAACTACAGCCCATAAGGCATAATGTACCCAACACTCTAGTCATAGGTGACTATAGTCAGTCACACTGATGTTCCACTCACCAGGCTAAATAAGGAGAAAGTTACTGCCAGCTGCATGTCGGGTGCCAGGATCCACCACATAACGCATGCACTCAGGTCACTCCACAACAAGTACAAATGTCGGTGTGAATGACCTGAGACATACCTCCCTGGACTACATGAAAAGAGACATGGAGGAGCTCTCCGATCTTGTAGCCCAGGCAGGTATGACCCTAGCCCTGAGTAGCATCCTGCCATCACCCAGAATGATACCACAGTACAAGGACAAAATGATTGACTTTAACAATTGGCTAAGCTTCTGGTGTCATTCTAAGGGAATCCAGTATCTGTCTGCCTGGGATGACATGATCGACAGACCACTCTGCTTTGCCAGAGATGGCCTGCACCTGTCACCCTTGGGATTCTGGATACTGGCAAAAGCTCTTACCACCCCTATAGTGCCTTTTTTAGGCAAGGTTCAAATGACAAATTCACCACCGTAACAGGTACAAGAAAGCAAAATCTGAGGGTAATGCTACTCAATGCTAGAAGTCTAAACCTCAAAATGCACTCACTCACTCGAGGCACTTCTTAAAATGGAGAACATTGTCATCTGTGCAGTGACAGAGACCTGGTTCAAAGCTCCAGAGAACACCCCTGCATTACCAGGCTATAATTCATAACATACCTTTCAGCCACCAAACCGGGACCGAAACACTAAAGGTGGAGGCGTGTCCATATTTATTAAGGATATCCACACCTACAAGCTAGTTGCTCAGCATAATGCATCCAAGATTATCCAAGTTCAACTAACTCTGGGCAAAACCGCAGTCCAGATTGTAGCTTGCTACAGACCCCCACCATGCCCCAGGATTCCCACTCCTCTTTTTTTGATACACTGGAAAATATTAAGGTGCAACCCAACACTCTAATAATGGGTGATTTCAACTACCCTACCATTAACTGGGAAAACTACTCGTCTACCAACTCTTTTGCTCAATGTTTTCAGGAAATCATCAATTCCAATGCCTTGGATCAACTTATCCACAGCACACCAGTGGCAGCAATATCCTAGACCTGGTCATCACCAACATGAGCGACCGGTGTTCCACACCAGAGGTCAGCTCCTCGTTAGTCAGATCTGACCACAAGCTAATCACCCTAGACATCCACATCCCGCTCCCTCCCCCCAATTAGGAAAACAACCGTAAAAAATTTCTTCAAAGCCAACTTCATGCTTCTTAAGACAGAAGTGGCAAACTTCATGACACCCATGCAGATGGACAATAGAGGTACGACTGCTGAATCCTACACAAATGCACTTTATAAGCACTTACACGAGTGCATGGATCATGCTATCTCTAACAGAACCAAGATGCTATCCTCCAAAAAAATGAAGCCAATCTGATGGTCCCCTGCCATAAACAAACTCTACAACAGAAGAAAGAAACTGTTGCAAAAAAGAGTAAAATCCCACGATTGGAGGAACTACCTGGTCAGCCTCAGTAAGAAGCTGAGATCCCTCATAAAATCCTCCAAAGCTAGTTATGAAAACAAAATCGCCACTGATTCTAAAGACAACCACAAAGCATTATATAGCTATGTCAAGAATCTCAATGGCAACACTCAGATCTTCTCTGAGTTACAGCACAATGACACTAAATATACAGAACCAACTGATATTGCCAACATCCTGGCAGAAAGATTCAGTGCTAACTTTACCCCCCTCTCACACCCTAAAGGGCCCATCTTTATACCAGAAGAATGCAAAGTTCCTGTAATCACAGCTGCACAGGTAAAACCCCACTCTCCAGAGCCAAGAGGACAGCATCCATGGGACCTAACAACATCCCAGACTGCCTTCTACACGAACTACAGAATGAACTGGCACCCCACCTAAGTACCATGTTCAGTCATAGCCTCACCTCAGGCTTTGTGCCCATTGAATGGCGCACCATGATGGTTATCCCACTCCAGAAAGGGGGGGCACAACAGACCCCGGGAACTACCACCCCATTAGCCTGATGAGCCTGGTCTGCAAGGCCATGGAACATATCATCAGGGAACTCATAAACAAAGACATTGGAGATCTCCAAACTCTGGATCCCACACAGTTCGGGTTTGTAAAAGGCAGATCATGTCTCCTAAACCTGATAGACTTTTTTGAATTAGTCACCAAAGCCATAGATGAGGGTAAGGTGGTTCACACAGCCTATCTAGATCTTGCCAAGGTGTTCCACACCATCCCCCACTCTTGAATTATAGATAAACTTACTAAACTAGGTATAAATCCCTATGTCACAAGATGGGTTGCCAACTGGCTTACTAACAGAACCCACACCGTGAAAGTAGCAGACTCCAAATCAGACATCAGACCAGTGACAAGTGGAGTACCACAGGGTTCAGTCCTGGGTCCTCTCCTGTTTGGTATCTACTTCTCTGAAGTACAGGCTGACACAGAAGGTCTTTGGCTAACTAAATTTGCAGATGACTGCAAACTAGGAGCCATAATCAAAACTCCTAATGATGTGGACATCCTACAAAAGGGCCTCACTGAGACAGATGCCTGGTGTCAAAGCCATGGTCTCAAGCTCAATGCCAAAAAGTGCATTGTCATCCCCTTTGGTAAAAACTCTGTACCCATGAACTACCACATAGGTGGTAGTCTACTTAACACTGAAAGTGTGATAAGAAACCTTGGGACACAGGTGGACAGTAGTCTCTCCTTTGATAATCACATCGCCACAGTGGTCAGGAAATCCTTCTACATGGCACACCTCATCGCAAAAGGTTTCTCATCCAGGAAAAAAGAGGTCATTGTTCCCCTCTACTCGTCACTCATTAGACCCATTATAGAGTACAGTGCCCCTTTTGGTATGTACCGCACAAGACATCTACAACAACTGGAAAGGCCACAGAAATACCTCAAAAGAGGATTACTGGCCTCAAACAGATGCCTTATGCAGACCATCTCAAAAAACTCCAGCTTTACTCCATTGCATATCTCCTACTGAGAGGCGATCTCTGCCTAACATACAAAGCTATGTCAAACCCAGAGCTGTTGGACATGCTCCACTTAAAGAAATCCCAGTCCCTCTGAGCTACACACTCTAGGGACCTAAACATTGTCACCACAATAAACAGAACATGCTGGAGGGATAGATTCCTGTCCCAGAGACTTCCCATACTCTAGAACAGACTATCTATCTATGTCAAACAGAGCTCCTCATTAGCACTCTTCAAGAAAAATCTTGATGATTGGATAGGTTATAGGAAATTCACCCCGGGGATCACTTCTGTGGTTCTGCTTGACAGGGGCACAGGAAAATAATTTTCTTGAGTGGCGAAAGCTGGGATACTTTTTTGGCTAGGTTTGTATAGGCCCTACGGCCAATAGCCTAGTACCTACTTATGAACCTATGAACCTATAAAGTTACCATGTTGGCTGCCCTGACAAATTGTCCCTTGACTACAGCCTTCTTCTTTCCAATTGCATGGGCACTAGTAAAATGTAGAAATGAATTTGAATAAGTTGGTTTTCTATAAATTTTGGCTATATACCTTTTATTTTGTTTGTCTTTAATTAAATTGACATCCAAATCATTGATTCTATTTTCCCCAACTTCACGTGTGAGTTGTAAATAAGTTGTATTATTAATGTACTCCATAAACCTACTTAAAACACCATGGTCCCCTTGCCACAGAATAAAAATATCATCCAAATATCGAAGATATAACTGAATGCGATGAGCAAAAGGATTATTGAAAATATGTTGTTCTTCCCAGACTGCCATTACAATGTTGGCAAAATTAGTGCTGCATGGTGCACACATGGCTACTCCGACTTGTGCAAGAAATGATTCTTTTTATATTGGATGAAATTATTCTTTAATATCATCTCAAACAAATCAATATACAAATTAATCTTTGTTTGTACTACAACTTGCTTTTGCAAAAATACAGTGATAGCTTCTAAACCTTCTTGATGAGGTGTACATGTAAAATGATCCTTTATATCTATTGTAAGAAACAAGCTATCATTTAAATATTCATTTTTTCTCATTACATCTAAAAAGTGCCATGAGTCCTTGCAAATCTGGGGGCAACCTGTTACATATTTTTTCATCTTACTGTCAAGATACTTAGCTGCTGCATAGGTGATGGAATTATGTCCATCCACTATGGGATGCATAAGTGGATTTTCTACACTTTTGTGCACTTTTGGTGCTCCAAAAATAGTAGGGGTTACTGGAGAAATATTGTTCAAATAGTTGTACTCATCCAAACATATTCTATTCTCAAGAAACATGTCATTAAGCAGGACATATATTTTCTTGAGGGCTATATTGACCTCATTCCTACTTACTTCCTGATATGTTAAATAGAAAACAAGTAAACTTACTGAAAACACAAATGGAACACCACTGCAGCCAGAACGATGTAAAAGAAACACAATTTATTTAAAAAAACAAAAAACAGCGTTTTCGCTTCCTTTTTTGTTTTTTTAAATAAATTGCATTTCTTTTACATCGTTCTGGCTGCAGTGGTGTTCCGTTTGTGTTTTCAGTACTTCCTGATATGTGGCTTGAGCTAAACTTTCGTACATTCTTTGGTCATACTCAAACACATCCATGATCACTAACCCCCCTCCCTTATCCGGTTTCATACTCCTTAAGGACTTTTGCATTAGAAATGTTAAATTGTTCCTTTCTTCATCTGTTAAATTGCCTTAAATGTCCCACATTTATTAAAAGTATGTCTAATATCAATCTCACATATCTTTTCATATAGTAATAATGTGGGGTGCAACGGGGGGTTGAATGTACTGCATTGACTGCAGGACTCTCAGCCTTTTTAAGGCAACATTCAGAGACTAACTGAACTAATATACTACAAAGTGGTGGCTTCCCAAAATAAATTACTTTCAGCTGAAAAGGAGTTATAAAGCATGATAAATAAATTTACTTTTAAACAGGATTCAGGATGGGTGTATTATGAAACTATATAATCTGAAGAAATAAAATGTCATTACATACACAATACACTAACAGAAATCTGAGACTTATTTGATTTTTTTATTTTATTCATTTACTTACTTATTTATTTTTGGCCTTCTGTACTTCAGCCATCAAGTTCCCTCAATGATTAATCCATGTGATACAATAAATAAATGCATAAATGAATACCACTGTAGCTAGATGGACAATGCCAGTCAAAGTACAATAAATAAGTCCTAAACACAAAAGGAGGGGGTGTATCCATATTCATCAAGAATACCTACACCTCCAGGTTACTGGTGAAGCATGATACCTCTGAGATCATCCATGTGAAACTAACATTGGGCAAATCTGCAATGCAAATTGTGGTATGCTACAGATCACCCTCCATGACCCAGGACCACCACTCCACCTTTCTAGAGACACTGGATACAAGGAGCTTGAACGCAAAATTGTTTTATTAAAAGAGCGTTTTCGCTGCTTAAAAAATCTGCAGCTTCATCAGAAAAACTTCATTAAGCCAAACAATGAACTTTTTAGAAATGTTTAAAGGAAGTGGTAAAATTACATCACTTCCTGTAAGAGACCTCATTGCAACACACTAATTAAAAAATTTATAAAATACGCTCCAGGGCGTAAAAGTTGTAAACAGTAGCTGGGTATTTTTGACATGAATGTCAACTAGTGTTGAAATCAAAAAATAAACATGAAAAAGGCCAAGAAGCAAAATAAAAACGGGGGGTAAGAAAGAGGTAAGGAAAGGGAAGGGGGAAATCAAAACAGAGAACAGTACGAAAGGGAAATGAGGGAATGTGAGGGGGAAAGGAGAGGGGGAAGGAAGGGGAGAGGAAGAGAGGGGGGAAGGAGGTGGGGAAAAGGAAGTGCAGGGAAGATTGAAGGACTGATGAGGAGGGGAAAAAGGGTGGAAAAAGAAGGGGGGAGGGGAAAGGGGGAAGGGGAAAAAGGGAAGTGGGGGGAGTGTGGGAATAATGGCGGAAGTAGAAGTAGGAAGTGGGGGTGAGGTTGAAAGCAATAATGGGATAGATAAAATAACTATATTAATAGTTTTTCTGATGAAGCTGCAGATTTTTTAACGCTCTTTTAATAAAACAATTTTGCATTCAAGCTCCTTGTATCCTGTGGATTTGTTTCACCAAGCTGCTACCTTGCTGAATTTTTTGTTTTTATTTGTTGGTTTATCGCTTGTTTTCCAGTGTTCGTTTCTAGAGACACTGGGAAACATGAAGGTCCTACCGAACACCCTGATATTGGGCGATTTCAATTACCCTACCATTAACTAGGAAAACTACTCGAGTACAAACTCCCAGGCCCAGCGCTTCCTGGAATTCATCAACTCAAATGCCCTGGATCAGCTGGTAAACTCGCCTACCAGAGGTGAAAACATACTGGACCTGGTCATCAAAAAACATGGACGACAGGTGTTCCACACCGGAGGTCAACCCGTCACTGGTTAGATCAGACCATAAACTAATCACTCTGGATGTCCACACCCCACTACCACCCTCAACTAAGGAAACCACAGTAAAAAACTTTTCTAAAGCAAACTTCACCTTACTTAAGACAGAGGCGGTAAGTTTAACAACCCCCACGCTAAAGGATAACGCTGCCCAAGATGCAGAAAATTTTACAAATGCACTCTATGAGCACCTACAAAAATGCATGGATCATGCCATCCTTAGCAAAACCAAGACTCACTCCTCTAAGAGAAGGAAACCAGTTTGGTGGAACCCTGCCATAAACAGGCTATACAAGAGAAGGAGGAAACTAGTTCAGAAAAAAAGCAAATCCCAATAAGGAAAGACATCCCTGATCAGTATCAGTAAGAAACTAAGGTCCCTCATAAAAAATTATCCAAGGCTAACTTTGAAAGAAAAATAGCCAAGGATTCAAAAGATAACCACAAAGCTTTCTTTAGCTATGTTAAGAATCTAAATGGCAACTAGCAGATATGCACTGAACTACTGCAAAATAGCACAAAATATACTGAACCTACTGATATTGCCAACATACTGGCAGATAGATTCAGTGCAAACTTCACCCCCCTCTCACCCCCAAAAGGGACCACAACAATACCAGAAAAGTGTAATGTCCCAGAAATCACAGATGCACAGGTGAAAATAACCCTTTCAAAAGACAAAAACACTGCGTCAATGGGGTCAGATGGTGTCCCAGGCTGCGTCTTGCATGAACTACAGAACGAACCAACCCTCCACCTAAACACGTTATTCAACCTCAGCCTCTCCACAGGCTATGTGCCCATAGAATGGCGCACAGCAATGGTTATTCCACTCCACAAAGGAGGGGCCACAACTGACCCTGGTAACTATCACCCCATAAGCCTGACTAGCCTGGTCTGCAAGGCTATGGAGCACATCATCATGGAACTCATTAATAAAAGGGTTGGGAGGGTGGCCTAATGGTTAAGGTGTTTGCCTTACAAACACAAGGTGCAGGGTTTGAGTCTCACAAGGGATAATTGGCTAGGCTTAAAATGGCTCACAAGGGCCGTTAGCTTAGTACTAATCTATGAACCTATGAACCTAAGACATTGGGAACCTCCAAACAATTGACCCGACCCAGTTTGGCTTTGTTAAGGGCAGATCATGCCTACTAAACCTGGTTGAATTCTTCGAGACAGTCACCAAGGCCATAGATGAGGGAAAGGTTGCAAACACAGCCTACCTTGACCTCGCCAAGGCTTTCAACACCATTCCCCACTCTGGTATTACAGAAAAACTCACCAGCCTGAACATAATCCCCTACATCACGAGATGGGTTGCCAGCTGGCTTACAGACAGAACTCACATGGTAAGAATAGCAGACTCCAGGTCCGACTCTAAATCAGTCACAAGTGGTGTCCCAAAATGCTCAGTCCTGGGACCCCTACTGTTCAGCATATACTTCTCAGAAGTACAGGCAAACACAGGAGGACTATGGCTAACCAAGTTCACTGATGACTGCAAAGTGGGAGCCATAATTGACTCTCCGGCTGACACCGACATCCTCCAAAAGGGCCTTACTGAGACGGGCACCTGGTGTCAAAGTCATGGCCTCAAGTTAAATGTCAAAAAATGCATAGTCATCCTGTTTGGGAAAAACAAAACACCCACAAATTACCACAAAAGTGGCAGCTCCCTTAATACAGAAGAAGTAATAAGAGATCTGGGGACCCAGGTAGATAGTAATCTTTCCTTTGACAATCATATTACCACAGTAGTTAGGAAATCCTTCTATGTGGCCCATCTAGTTGCTAAAGCATTCGCATATAGAAATAAAGAGGTTATAGTGTCCCTCTACTTGTCACTCATCAGACCCATCATAGAGTACAATGCCCCATTTGGGATGTACCTCACAAGACACTTCCAACAACTGGAGAGACCACAAAAGTACCTCACCAAGAGGATTACTGGTCTCAAACATATGTCCTATGCAGCCCGACTGAAAAAAACTCCAGCTGTACTCAGTGGCATATCGCTTACTTAGAGGTGATCTCTGCCTGACTTACAAAGCCATGTCCAACTCAGAACTGATGGACATGCTCCACCTAAAGAAATCCAAGTCACTGTGAGCCACACGCTCTAGTGAGCTAAACCTCACCACAACAATAAATAGAACATGCTGTAGGGATAGATTCCTGTCACAGAGACTCGCCATGCTTTGGAACAAAATTCCTAACTACATTAGGCAGACCCCCTCACTAACATTCTTCAAGAGAAACCTTGACGAGTGGATGGGTAACAAAAAATACACCCCTGGGATCACTTCATTGGCTCTGCTTGACAGAGGATCAGTTAATTAATCAATGGGGCGGCGAAAGCCAACACACTCTTGGCTATGCTTATAAATGCCCTTGGGCAGATAGCCTAGTACCTACCTATGAACCTATGAACCTGTAAGTAAAGGCAAGTTGGACTATCCCTCATAAGTGACTTAATAAATAAACAAATAAAGATGATATAGCAGTGCAGGTTGTGATGCCGTGATGCCCCTGCACTGGCCCAGTAATCAAGGAGCCCACAACTCACCACAAGCACCAGTGAGGGATGTGCACATTGGGAGGATGACAAGTACAAACATAGTAAAGTACAATTTCCCTTAAGAGCACACAGAGATCACAGTCGGGTTGGGGCTTGTTTCTCTCTCTTTATCCAGATCCCCAATCAGACTCCCCACTGGCACAGCTATAGGCTTAAGATCTCAGTTGAGTGGTCAAGCCAAACCCCCCACAGCCTCTCTGTCCAACCAGTGCTTTGTGTCCCTGCCTAAGTAGCTGACACAGACACACAGACACACAGACACACACATGCACACACACACACACACACACACACACACACACACACACACACACACACACACACACACACACACACACACACACACACACACACTTTGAGATTTGATTTATATACAAACACACAGACACACCTGGGGAAGGCTGGCACAGGTTTACTAGCCATGCCCCCTTCTGCCCAGATTATAAGATAGTCCTAGCTGCCACCAACCACTACTATAAGGCCCTTCCCAAAGGGTGACTAATTCTACTGTGTAATGTTACTATTATCCAAATGCTAAGTGTGTCCAAGACTAAGGCTACTTAAGAGTGGCCTGTACAGTGTCACCAAATACACGTGCAAGTACTCTAAGAACTTAAATATCTCTAAACAAACCAACTGCAATTAAACAGTTTAAATATATTAAATAATAAATAATAAAAGAACAAGACAATACTTAATCCCCTCGATTCAGCAAGCCATGCACGGTGTGCAAGACTAGTGCAGGAGCTCCAGCAGGCAATCTGTCTGCCGTGAGATCCAGGAATAAGCTGCAGGGACATGCACGAGTGCTCCTGGACTAGTCCTGCATGGACTCAGCCCCCTATATGCAAATGACCCCATTTGCAGGTGAAATACATGCAAATGAGGTGAATTTGTGATTCAGGAAGCTGGAAGTTGGCCAGGCAGGACTAGTGTAATCTGCAGAAATGTACTCGGCCAGTAATCGAGTACATTTCTGCAAACTATAAAATGGAGCCATGACAGCTCCAAATAAAGGGTGGATATAATGTAGAAAGCATGCCAATGGCCAAATATAAGGCCATCAGCATGGAAAACAGTTGCAAAAATAACAAAATCAACTTTTATTTTTTTTAGCCGATCTCGGCTGTTTAAGCGTAGAGCAATGGTGCGCAAATGGGATCAGGCGAAAAATTAAAAAAAAAAAAACTAAAATAAGTATTCTAACAAAAATCACTATTTTTCCATTATACTCACTGGCAGGCAGAAGACAACATAGCCTGTGAATAGTGATTGCTAAGGGGGTAGGCTCAGTGTGGGACCTGAAACTATGCATCAGCAAGCAAGCCTATGCAAATGATGGGAATGATAATGAATCCCAGGTCTCCCCTGCATGCTAGTCAGCACCCAACAGTGTAAGAGCAGGAATAGCTTGGTGCAAGCCTAGGAGTTAGCTGACATCATAGGGGGTGTGTCAGGCATACTGTAAGTGGACTGGAGCCCTGTGGCTCAGGTTTGCTCTTAGCTTAGCAGAGCTAAGCAAGGGGGTGTCTCTGAGGCTGCCTATCACTCTTTACATTGCCTAAGCAGGTGTGTGCACCATTCACCAGGTTTTAAAGGAAAAAAAAGTAAACCAGGAAATAGCAACTCTGTGCAAAATTGAGTACTCTGTTTCTGTGGTGCACCCCCAGGATTAAACAGGAAGGCAATGGGAAGGGAAAACAGCAGTAGGAAGGTAACCAAGGAGAACTAGCATAGCTGGCAGGTGAAATGTATCAGAATCAGCCAATTACACAGGCAGCAGATCAGCCCAGCCCAGCCCAGCCCAGACCACTACTATAAACTATGCAAACACCTTCCCCTCTGGTTTTCCCACATACTCTACACCACCAGTATATACAAGCGGGGGTATTTTAACAAACAAAAACAACAAAATGATATATGCTGCAATAGCTATCATACAACAACATGCAGAAGAGGCTGAGGGTGGTAAGGATGAGAATACTGTTGACCAACCTACAGTGAGGAGACAGAGAAGAGTGTACAGACCCAGGGCAACCTACCAGGGGCTACATGTGCTGGAGATAGTGGTGCACTATAGGGTGGACAGGGACCTCCTACAGCAAATTGTTGAGCTGTGCCGGCCACACCTCACACACAGAACCAACAGAGGGGAACCCATCCCAGTGGATACCAAGGTATGTGTAGGCCTAAGAATACTAGCTGCAGGTACCTTTCAAAGGCCAACTGGGCATATCATGGGGATCTCACAGGCATCAGCATCCAGTGTACTCCACCAGTTCTTGGATGCCATGTCAGCACATGCCAGTGAACACGTATATTTCCCATACACCCATGAGGCGTTGGCCAGCAATATGCATCTCTTCCACCAAATAGCAGAATACCCTGACATAGTGGGTGCTATAGAGTGCACGCACATATTTATTTATTTTATTTTACATTTGTTAACTGGGATAGTCCGACTGGACGTGAGTCCATTTACAGCGGATGCCCAGGGAGAAAAGCTCCAAATTCTTATACAGAAGAGATAAACGTACATTGTAGGTAATGCTCTACATTATTTAAGATTAATAATAAACATATTTATGTACACCTTATTTTGCAATGCAGCTCAACAATCACTTACATTTAAAATACACATGTTTTTATATCAGCTTCCGTTTATGACAAACAGGTTTCTGTGTGTATAACAGAAAACAAGCAGATACTGGTAAAAGATTGCTTTACTAGTAGGAAGACAAGAGTTAAGAGTTAACTCGAAAAAGAGAATTACATTTTATAGTGGGAGTTCCTGAGTTAGTAGAAGAATAGGACACTGCATTATCATTGCTGCAGTGGGAGTTACTGAGTTTGTAGCAGAACAATAGGAGATTGCATTAATCATTGCTGCAGTGGGAGTTACTCAGTTTATATTTGAACATCATAGGCTGATAAGTTCATAGATTAGTACTAGGCTAACTGCCCTTGTGGGCTATTTTAAACCTAACCAATTATCCATTGTGAGACTCAAACCCTGCACCTTGTGTTTGTAAGGCAAACACCTTAATCATTAGGCCACCCTCCCAACTGCATCTACAATTCTTTTATGCAGTTACAGGACAGTGTCTTATGTGACGCATGGGCACCTTAGCATGTACATCAAAGCACCACCTGGTGATCGGGGTAGGGTCTACATCAACCGCAAGGGCTTCAACTGCCAGGTCATGTGCGATGCCCAGGGCATAATAATGAATGTGTGTGCTGGCTGCCCTGGAAGCTATCACAATTCCGACATCTGGCATCTGACACAGCTGTACCAGAGATTTGCCAGTGGGGACATCCCTTACGGTAACTTAGTGGGGGATGCTGGTTACGCACTGGAGCCATGACTGATGACACCCATCAGAAATGCACACACACCAGAACAAGAACTCCGTAATGAAGCACATGCACAGACTAGAATTATAATAGAGCATGTGTTTGGGATGCTCAAGTCACAGTTCCGGTGCCTGGACACATCCAATGGAGCCTTGCAGTACTCACCAGCTACATGTACTCAAATTGTCATTGTATGTGCCATGCTACACAATATAATCCTGCAGAAACAGCTGCAGCAGGAACAGCACGGGGCAGGGCCACACAGCCCCCTACCATTGCCAAGGCCTGCACAGGCACAGGGTAACTCGGAGGAGGAACAACCTGAGTCTGCCCCAGTAGGCAGAAGGAGGCATGCCCAGTATGCCCTGACCTTGGCAAAGAGGCAATGCATAGCACATACACTGACACAGGAGAGACCCAGGGAATGACACCTCTCTCTGACTTGCACATACAGTAAAAAGGATGCCAAACATGACACTACCTGTGCTCAACCATGTGTATGGAGTGTACTAAGTGCATCCAACATAGGCAGCCCTCCAGCACCATCCTCAATACTGGCACACACACACACAAGGTAAGTCACTCTCCTTACCAATTGCCGAATGGAGTAGTATGTGTTGTTACCTGTATCTATGGTATGGATGTGAGCATGCAAGGGAATCAGGTGTGTGAATAGGATGCCAAAAGATAGTAGACACCTACAGTGGCAGCATGAGATATGTAACAAATACTGGTGTCACCATAGTAGCCAGTACTACACATGGACACAAAACCCATTGCAGAAAATGTGCTGGGCCACATGTGTGTCCATATGACACACACATGCCAATCAGGGAGGTTCACATACCCGACAACAGTCTCAGCCAGCAGGACGGATGTAGACAAACACAAACAAAGGCTGTGCTAAGGCCTCTGACTGATGCCTATGGGTAATCTCCCCCCCAGGCCTACACAGACAGACTACATCAGGTCAGGCAGTGGGATATTAGTTCTGAAGTGTTGGAAGTCAGAAACTAATATGTAGGTCAATCAAACCTAAGACCTGTAGTACACTGATATGCCTCTAGTCAGCATGATAGGTTAGAAAACAGAATGAAATGGAGTACCTGACATACCAGTACAGTCATAGCAAATGTGTACAAGTGTTGGGTGTGCCCCCCCAATTCTGTGTATCAGTGTAGAAGCAGTCAGGTGTGCCTCCCTAAATCCTATGTAGACATGTAGTAACAGTCAGATGTGCCCCTCAATCCTATGTAGAAATGTAGTAACATGTATGTGTAGGTATAATACCAGTGGAGTACAGATGCCCAGAGGTGGCCAAGGTAGCAGGATAGATTGTAGCATTTGTACAATATGCAGGTATGCGTGTGTTAGGTTGGTGTGTGTTTCATATTGTGTGGGAGTGGTCACTATGTATGCATGTTGAGGTATGACCTGGTGGCCATTGACCACTACTGCTGATGACAGGGCCAAGTCCTCACAACTGCAGTGCCAAAGACAATTCCCACCAGTATAACACATGCTGCCAGTAAGCCATTGTAAATGTATGGTGGTAATATATGTCACCATCTGAAAGATGGACATGGCATGGATGTTGGACTAGATATACAAGCAGTACACAGGGAAAAGTACCCCAGACATACAGTATATAATGTGTAACTACGAAATGGACAAATCCTTGGAATTATACATACAGGTATGCATCACATTATCTGGGCCTGTAGTAGGGAATACCAGTGTCGTCTGGCCCAACACTTGCAGATCACAAAGGTGATAGGACTGATGTATTGGGAAACAGCTGATGTATCTGCACATGCCAGCATAACTGGAATGCCTCATGCATATCTGTGAGTCAAATGTAAGTAGTGTACATAGCAAACATGCACCCAGCTCACCCAAACACCACCCACAGGTACCTCTCTGGTCGTATCCCTGCTGTTGAGAATAGGTACAATATGACCCCCACCTGTGTATGGCAATAGTGAAAGAATGCAGCATGCAGTGCAGGTGTCCCATGCATGTGTGTCCCAGGCTGTAAGTAGCACCCTGCCAGCATCCACACCACCTGATCAATACTGATAGAAAGTATTGGTATGAACACCTAGCACACCTACCCTGTCACCCAAGGGGGAATATACTGTATGGCGGTCTGGGACTGTAGGACTGACAGAATGCAACAGCCTGCCACAGCTGGCCTGCATCACCACCAAATGGCCTACAGGCCTCTGCCAAAGGCCTGTGTCTCACATGTACTGCCAATGCATGTTATGACATGGACACCCAAATAACAACATACACTCCACATAAGCCATATGCAAGGCCATGTCCACCATGTCCCACTGCATGACCTGTGGACGAACACCAAACCACAGCTGTGATGAGGGGATAACCTTAGGGAAAGTGTCAGAGAATGTATGCATAATGTATGGAAGAGGATAGAATAATAGGGGGGTGGGAGCATGGGCAGCATGGAATGTGCAAGGTCCGACACACAGCCATGTGCACATCCTATCCCTGGCTGCAAAAACATAAATGGGTGGCTACAAACCTGCCCATACACCACAACAGGGGTAATGTTCTGAATTATGACCCCTGCCTCTGGGTAACCTGTGTGAATCTGTACAGCTGTAAGGTATTGCCACAGTAAGATAAGGCCATACTGTCATGTCGATGGATGTACAAGTATGGGATCCTCTGCCAGCACTGTACCAAGGTGCTGAACTGGATACACAGACACAGCAGCAAGTGTCTGCAGCTCCCCCTCCAGAATGGCATACCTTTCCATGTATATGTAGGCATTGCCCACAATACTGGACACTGCTGTATTCACCCTTGTTCCCCAGGACATCACTGTGAGCAAGAATGTCCACCTGACAGTACTTGAGGACATAAATCATCACAGTGTACACATGTCTGAATATCTCTGCTAACATCAGTACCATGTAGCAGAAGCAGCACAGACACAATCACCTACAGTACACACTATCCCTTGCACAGTATGACCCCATATTGCCAAATTATCTACAGATACCCTGCAGAAACAATTTGCTACCTGTAGGTGTACAACACAAAGGTCTGCACTGGAGTACAAACTACCTGGAATGGATCTACGCATTCAATACAGGAGGGCATACTGGGCATGCTCACACGCTTAGAGAAATGAATGCAATGCCAGACAACAACAGTGGACCATACATATCTGACAGTTTCAGATGTTAGTGCAGACACTCTTCAGTATGCACCAGTCATGCTTTGCACACACATTGGATAGGAATACAGACATATATCCAAGGACAGCACACTATAATATGCCAAATGTAGACATACATGGATGTGTGGAAGAGAGTGACAGTGACAAAGAGCCTTCCATCATGAGGCCTGTCCCACCCAGCACACAGCCAAATGGCTACAACCACATGATGTGTAAATGCCACTCACTGTAGAAATTAGCCACTGGTATCCATCAGCATTACAGACTCTGTGGTGCAAGTGCTAGCTGTGCAACATGACTGTACAAGGCAGTAGTCATCTAGCAGTTGTATACACGTACCTGTAGAATATAAACGTCCCTGCACCTGTGTGTGGTGTGTTAACCTCTAGATGACTGGGTTACAGCCCATGCACACACACTGCCCTCCCCATAGCCCTACTATGACATGCCTGCTTATGTTATCCACTTTGAAATACACCTTTCGAAATAGAGTAGCCCAGTAATCTCTGTGGCACATCCTAAAACTGCGTAATGCTGTAGTGTGATAAACTAGTTAGGTAAGAGTTCTAATCCCAGACATGGCAACTGTGTGTGTGTGTGTGTGTGTGTGTGTGTGTGTGTGTGTGTGTGTGTGTGTGTGCGTGTGTGTGTGTGTGTGTGTGTGTGTGTGTGTGTGTGTGTGTGTGCGTGTGTGTCTCTATCTAGGGAGGAAGCAATGCTTTTTAGGCTAGCCACAATCACAATTCAAATGCCTTACTTTGGCAAGGCTGCTGATGTCATTCATTGTGAATTACACCTTTGGGAAAGGTCTAGCCCAGTAATCTCCTTGGTGCTTCTATAACTGCATAATGCTGTCATGTACTAAACTAGTTAGGAAGGAGTTCTAATCCCAGACATGGCAACTGTGTGTCTGTGTGTGTGTGTCTCTGTCTGTGTAGGGGGCAATGCTTTGTAGGCTAGTCACACACACTACAATTCAAATGCCTTACTTTGGCAAGGCTGCTGATGTCATTCACTGTGAAATACACCTTTGGGAAAGGTGTAGCCAAGTAATCTTGGTGGTGCATCCTATAACTGTGTAATGCTGTAGTGTGATAAACTAGTTAGGCAGGAGTTCTAATCCCAGACATGACAACTGTTTGTGTGTGTGTCTCTCTGTCTGTGTAGGGGGCAATGCTTTTTAGGCTAGTCACACTCACTGCAATTCAAATGCCCTACTTTGGCAAGACTATTGATGTCATTCACTGTGAAATACACCTTTGGGAAAAGTGTAGCCCAGTAATCCCCATGGCACGTCCTATAACTGCATAATGCTGTACTGTGATAAACTAGTTAGGTAGGAGTTCTAATCCCAGACATGGCAACTGTGTGTGTGTGTGTGTGTGTGTGTGTGTGTGTGTGTGTGTGTGTGTGTGTGTGTGTGTGTGTGTGTGTGTGTGTGTGTGTGTGTGTGTGTGTGTGTGTGTGTGTGTGTGTGTGTGTCTCTTTCTGTGTGGGGGCAATGCTTTTTAGGCTAGTCACACTCACTACAAATCAAATGCCCTACTTTGGCAAGCCTGCTGATGTCATTCACTGTGAAATTCTTTAGGAAAGAATTAGCCCAGTATTCTCTGTGACGCATCCTATAACTGCGTAATGCTGTAGTGTGATATAGTACTTTGGTAGGGGTTCTATTCCCACACATGGCAAGTGTGGATGTTTGTGTGTGTGTTTCTTTGTCTGTGTAGAGAGCAATGCTTTTTAGGCTAATCACACTCACTGCCATTCAAATGTCCTACTTTGGCAAGTCTGCTGATGTCATTCACTGTGAAATACACCTTTGGGAAAGAAGTAGCCCAGTATTCTCCATGGCGCATCCTATAACTGCATAATGCTGTAGTGTAATACACTAGTTAGGTAGGAGTTCTAATCCCAGACATGGCAGGTGTGTATGCGTCTGTGTTTGTCATTCATATCCTGTGTATAGGTGTTTGTGAGTGTGTAATAACTGGACTCATTGTGGAGCGGGTTTTGCAAATTTCTTATATGGTGGCCCTATTATATGTCACAATGTCCACCTTACAAGGATAACAGATGTGAAATAGCTGAGAGGCTGGGGTGGCAATCCATACCCCTGCATGTGACATCATGGCCTGGTGAACAAAGTTAGCAACCATTGTATTACACAGAGAACACTCTCAACCCATGTCTCATACATAAACACACTTGCCTAGGCAACCACTGCTATGTTGGTAGTACCCTGCATATTTCCTACAGATAGTAACCATGGTATGACTGTAGTGGACTACAGAGGGCATGGCACCCTGTTCATCAGTACAACACGCACATACATGCAGACAGTGTGCCTTCACTATGCTCACCACTGGATGCCTGCAACACTTGTGGTGCCATCAAATGTGACCCACAAAGGACATACCATGCCTTATACACATGCCCTGTATGGACAGATGGCACTGACACCAGCAAATACCTGTATCATGCTATCAATGTAGGTGCAGGATCAACCTGCTGTCCATTACCTGTTCCCAGCACATGAGGCCAGGACAGGCACATCTGATGATAATATGTGTACACAAAATGGGCCAGACACCTGAGGAACAGTTCCACATGTCACTGTACATGCATGTGGGACATGTGCACATCCCAGACAGCATCCATGTCATGGACTAAAGAACACATACATGGCAAGCATTGCACAGCAATGGCCACACACAATAGTTACCCAGGTGACTGGATGGTGAATACAATACCCACCTGTGTGGGCCATTCCAGACACAACACCCCTGAGCCGCACTGCAGACCATTGTCATGTGGCCTCCTGCCAAGGTATACCCTTCACCTAGCCTTGTATAGCCTTCTGGCACAGTCAACAGCTACACACCCGTGAAGCAATGCATGCATCCATGCCAGTACTGGCACCCTGTGTCTGTGTGTGTGCGTGGTGTATGATGCTTTTGACCACATTCACACTCATTACAACCCCCATTGGCATACTGAAGCATGTTGTCTGATGTCAGACACCTTCACATACCCTTTGCCCATATAACCTCTGGATAACCCCAGTGGTGCATGTGATACCTGCACAGTACTGTATTGTAGCAAACTAACTAGTTAGGAAGTGTATTCTTGACCCTGCCAAGTGTGTCAAGGTGTGTGAGTCCCTGAGAGTGTGGCTGTGTTGATGCTGACACCTGTTCATGTGGACAGGCACATGTACTACACCTACAGTATCCCTACCATATAACTGTTGCAGATGTCACGCACCATCGCATATATGTTTGGAGAGCTCCTCAGCATATAAGCTATGTGGCGCATGCACTAACAAAAGAAGACAAAGACATGTGATAGCAATACCTAGTCAGTCAGGGGTTTGATACCCTGTACTGGTAGGTGTGTGAAACAAACATGCTTAGGTTTTACTCTCGCACCCCCTCCCTGACTTACTTTGTCTCTGTCTGCCTCTCTCACTCCCTCTCTGGTGGATGTGGAGAACTACACCTGCTTTGCTTAGGCAGCAGCATGTGTTTTGTATGCTCATGATCAGCTCATGGCCTCTGCATGACTTGCAGCCCTGCTCTAGCTGATTGCATGTGGAACAGCTGTGGTAACATTCCCATAGCTAATTGCATGGAAACACACTCCAATATCTAGGAATATCATGTTGGTGTTGGGCCTTTTCATTCACTGTGAGCAGGACCTAGATCTGGTGTTTGGCAAACAGCATCACAGATGGATTGGAGATTTACCTCTAACAACATACACTGTAGAAACAGGCCAACACACAGGAGGGGGATGTGCCTGACATGACTACAGAATTTAAGTGTTGCTATTCTGCATTTGGAGTAATGTCGGTTTAACAGGGTGTGTGTGGATATGGCTGGTCTACATGCTTTAATACCTGTCATGGCAGTGCTATGTTTTTGAGGAAACTCCCATCTGTAGGGTCATCTGCAGACTGGGCAGTGTGTGGTGCCTTTTGTTTCTTGTGTTACTCACAGAGCACCTATCTGAGAACTGCAGAAGCATAGTGTGAGTATTGCAGTCAGTACATGGTGACAGCCATGTGAGTTACTGACTTCATATCCCTCATTGGACATATGTCACAACAAACTCTGTTACAACAGTAAATGTATGGGGTTATCACAGCAACATGTCAATACTGACCCTGTGTTTGTGCCTCCAGCCACAACTCTGTCAACCTTTGTACATATGTCATGTAGTAAGAGGTGCATATGTTCTGTACTCCATTATTTATTGACATCATATCTAATAACAAGGCAGTGAGATATCAGACTGCTACACATGTTATGTATAGTAGGGGTTATATTTGAGGACATAACCTGGGCATTTTGTGGTTGTGTGTATAGTACTGAGGTCTGTGTACTTATGGTGATTGTCGACAGTGTGTGTATTGTGAATATGTACCTTGACCTGTGTACAGACTGTGGTAGATGTCATTGTTCTTGGTCCTGTTCTATGTGATGTTACATGCTGTTCCAGTGTATGTTACCCTATCAGCTTACATGTTTGTAGGGCCAAACACACAAATGTCCCATACCACAGACAGGCATTGGACTACACTGTGTAGTGGCCCAGTATATGTAGGGTTAGTGTGTGAGTGGCACATATGAGGATGGTGTTGCTCAGATAGTCCATATATTGTAATATTAATCTAGCTTACCATATGTGGTTCTGGCTGTGTTCATTGTGGTTATGCACATTCACACAGGTGTCTGTTACTCTGTGCTGTGACATGCCTGTAGAGCCTCCTATATATGCAGGTACATGTGTATTCCCCCAAAAGAAATGTAGGCCAGTGTTGTGGCAGTCTGCCTGTAGTCTGCACAGTGCTTTGTTACATGACTAGCAGCTTAGTGTACCTACCCAGTGTGATGTTATGTCCAGATACTTGCCAGATGTACCACTGCCAGGCCACCATAACAGTCATGTATGTCAGACAAAGCAGTGGGATGCTGTATAGATATATGTCACTAACTATTGGGTAGTATGTGGTCATGTCACCTCTGTACCAGCAGTTATTATGTGTCAGGACAGACAGGTGTGTGTGAATGCATAACCTATGGGGTAAATGTATACCAGCATTTACATGATATACCCATCTACATGGCTGTTAACATCCACATTGTCAGGCTTGGTCCACATGTCTTGCACTTAGGGGTTCTGCGTATAGCTCTGGACTGACCAGAGTGTGTCAGACTGTCCACATTTATTGGACATATCTCTGCTGTAGTCCATGTGATCATTACTGTGCTAGCAGTGGTACTGTACTATGATGTTCTTAGGATGTCTGTCAGTATCCAGTGGTGCACATGTTAAAAGCAGATGTGACCTCCAACACACAACATGTCAATTAAGTCAACCCCTATTACAGTAGCAACAGTCTACATATATACCTGCAATACATACCCAACATCCCCTTGCACTAATGGGTTGGGACTATTGGGGCTGAGGTAGGACTCCATTCCATGTTCTGGACATATGGTGAACATATATGAATATATAATTATCCCTATATCTATATAGATATATACACATATACATATTGACATACATAGATGGATATGTATATGTACATAGATATACATATAAGCACTCAGATATATCTACACATCCTTCAAAGTATAAAGAAAACTCACCAAAAGCTGGGTATGCTCTACCGAAAGAGTAGATTCCTGACCTACGATGCCAGACTGTCCCTGGCTCAAGCTCTTCTTCTCCCCTCCCTACTCTATGCCACCCCTATACTAACTAATATTCAAACCACTACCCTGGCCAAACTGCAATAAACCTACCACAAAATAACAAGATTCATCACAGACTCCCCACATAACTCACACCACTGCCTTGCACTCAACTCACTACAATGGCTAAAACTCCCTCAACAACTTCTTCTATCTCAGTTACAAATTATTCACTCTGTACTTTATAAACCATCCTCCTGCCCTGTGCTTTCCTCCTTGGTATCCATCTATGCACCAGCTTGCACACTTTGTACTTCTAGCCAACAACTCCTTGACATCTACCAACCCGAAAAAACTATCGATAGACTACTATATAAATTCACCCTATCCCAGGCATGGAATAATCTCCAATCCCAATTACGCTCCATTACACATGCTATACAATTAAGAAAGAACTCAGACAACACTTTATTAGAACCAAAATGTGTACTTGTCATGACCCTACCTAACTCCAATACTATTCTGTAGTACACATTTCAATACAACTTCTCAGCATACTTTTTTACCACTCCAATACTATTCTTTTCTACCACAATCTCATACAATCCTCTCAGCGTATTATCTCCCACATATTTTTCTCTAACATCTCATTACACCTCTAGATACCCCTTCCACCCCATTCATGCACTTGCTATACACCTTACCACATCAGTTATACAGCACAAACAAACAAAAAAAATGTTCTGTTTTTCCTTGATGTACAGAACATATGTGTACTTGTAGTGTTTTCTAATAATAATTGTTTTTAATTGCAAACTAAACTGTTATGTATACTTACACTGTCTGTAACTGGAGCTTTTCTCCTCAGGTCTCCACTGAAAAATGGGCTCCTGGCCCAGCTGGACTAACCCGGTTAACAAATGTCAATAAATAAATAAATAAAGATATACACAGCAATATATGTCTACATATATACAGATAGAGATACATATGCACATATACTTATGGATATCTACATATATATTTACAGTAATAGGTATATCAGAATAGATATGTATGCACATATAGTTTTATATATATATATATATATATATATATATATATATATATATATATATATATATACATACATCTATACACACACACACAATGCACATACATATATAGCTATATATACATATATCTATACACACACACACACACACACACACACACATATATATATATATATATATATAGTATATACAAAGAAATCTACACATGGCCATATGTATGATGCACTATACAGATGTGTATACAGACATATGTATGAATGTACATGTGTATGTACATGTAGACATACATCAACATATTATATGTATATATCCATATTCCTGTCATGTGTAAACCTCACGGTTGTGTATACCCTCCCAGATGTATCTCACCGTATGTATCTGATATGTGTAGATAATGATAAAACAATATATGTGATGCAACAGTCATATTAATAATAAGTACTACACAATTGTGGAAGTAAAGGCAATTGTTCAGTACTAATCAATATGTGTATTGACAAATATATTGGAAAAACAACAGTTGTCTTCACAGTGGTCATGGCATAGTGGTTAAATGTTGTGAGTATAGTGTACAAGGTTCTGGGTTCAAGACCTGCAAGGACTGTTCATTTTGTTGCTGGGCAGAACAAGTGCTGTCAGTTATAGAGTGGTTAAGGCAGTTTTGAGCAGCTTTAAGCATGTTTGCGTGGGTTTGTGAGAAGCTAAGCGGTGCTAAACTACGGGTAAACATACGGGTGCTTACACAGTGTAGGCTTCGCTTACCAGTGTGCAAATCAGCTTAGCTGTTATATTGAAGCAATGTTGATACCTGCTAAGCATGGCTTAGCCCTGGTAACCAGTTCACACCACCCAGTCTGATAACATAGCAGGGTAATGACATCTGTAATAAGTGTATGTAATGCCATGTACAATACATGCTCCTATGTGCTGTCATTACAGTAGCAAGGGGTGTGAGTGTCATGTGGGACAAAGACATATATGAGGCCTGTACAGCACTGTTATCCATGTAAATATGTTACATACAGGGATAGTAGCCAAGGGTACGCGCTGTCACACTGGCATGTAATGTATCATGGTGGTACTACTGTTGACAGTGCTTACCCAGGCAAGAGCAGAGTGCTAAATGTAGTACTGATAACAGGCACACCTGCAGGCATAGCTGGACTTTGAGGCCTCCCTGTTGTATCCCTGGTGTGTGAGCTGTATCACAGTATATAACCCTTACTGGATAATGATCTAACATGTGGAATGTAACTGTAGACTACCGTCTGTACAGCACATGTTAGTGAGGGCTTCTGACATGTAGTTATGGCATACGTACTGTTGTCAAATGTCTATCTGTCAACACATTCATCCTACTGCATAGCTACTTGCCAAGCTGATGACTGTCAGTCCCTGTACAGATGTGCAGATGGCAGGAATCCAGCTGGGATATGTACAGGCAGCCAAAGCTTGATTGACACTGACATGTCTACATAGCTGTGTAAGAACTGGCACATATAGGAGACAACACCCTGTATGCACCACATGCCATGGGTACCTCCACTACACTACCACAGTCAACAGAACATGCTTGGGTACAGGTCTCCATCATAGACACTAACCATGTGTTGTAATGCATGATGCATACATGTCAACTTGATCACCTCAGTAGCCATGTGCAGGAGGTACCCAGAGTATTGGCTAATGTATGTCACTCTCACCCTGAGGGTCACCACAGTAGTGTCTGTCGATAGATTGCCTGCTGCCACATGGCAGGTGGCAGGATACCACTGTATACACATCCTCTACACAACTCATCTTTCCATGGACAATAGCTAGGTACACAGCTATGTCCACCTGCAGTGATGCACCCCAGTACTGACACATGTGTACATGTGCATTACTGAGTATAGCAATGTCTGTGTGTTAGCACACATATACTTGGGAATTCCATGAGGGCCTTCACAACCACTGCAACACCCATTGCCATAGTCAGTTGTGGCTGCTGTTGTATGGGACATTACATGTACCCTGTTACGCTCCTCCACATACCGGCTACATGAGCCTTGAAGTACCAGCACAACAGTGTTGTACAAATGGTATGATAGGAATGGGATACCCAATGAGTTCTGGCAAGTGTGGGTATGTGTACATGTCCATATATCTGTAGGGTACAGCATTCTGAGGCCACATACTCCTATTACAATACCCATTGCCACACAATAGTATAGATAGGCTTGTTGCTGCCCAAAGGTGAGGCATGACAATGCAACACCCTACTATGCCTGTGGCATTTGCATTAGATGCATATCTCTGTAGTACCACTGTTGGGATATACAATGGGTTGTATCGCAGTTGTGGGAAATGTGTGATGGTGGGTATATCAGAGTGTCATCATGGGTTTCAGGGAGTACAATATCGACTGGGGGATGTGGGTGATGTCTACACTGTCATTACACCAAGGTACACCCGGTATATGTCCCATGTACCACTTTATGCTTACCACTGTCACCATCAACCATACAGGTAACTGACACCATAATCCAGGCCAGTTATGTATGCGCTGTGTGCAACCTACCTGTAACACATTGGACACACGGTCAAGTTAGTTAGCAGTGATAGGCCTAGGTATCTCAGACGTGTGTCTGCCTATTATGTGTCTGTTAATGTGTCTATGAAGGTATGTCACACTAGGTATTGCCCATATACACCCATTGCATCCCCAATTAGCATACTGTACATGTCTGGGGATGTTCTGCATGTAACATGTAACCTGGAACACACCTCACCCTAAACACTGTGTGATGTGTGCAATGAAAGCCACACACTTCAGTAGCACTACATACCTAGGTAGGGGTCTAGTCCCAGTGTTGCCAAGTAAAAGTGTGCATGCATGTGGATGGGTCTACATCAGGTTGCAGATTATACACATCCCAGTGGGTCACCTGTGCATGTGGCACAGGCAATAACTGTTATACAAACCTGTGACGTGTTCAACTGTACAGCAGATATGTCACAGCTATGGTGTCACCACAGTGCCATATCCAATTGTGGAATATGACTGCAGACCATCCTTGTGCTGACACATGTACACCTACAACACAAAGTGATAACATTATAGAGACCACAATCAACCAGTGTTACTAACATCTAGAATGCATCATTGCTGGATGGCTACACTACCTGAAATATATGCATTAAACTTTACTCTTGACAACATGTTACACTGCAGTATTTTTGTACACTGTAGTACAGTCACCGTGTGGATCAGAACCATATTAGCCTGTCCCTGCATTGATGTTATGGATGACAGGGATATGGCACAGGTGTCATCATATGGTTTGCCAGAGGCTGAGGGTGGGCCATAAATTTGACACCATTTGTGTGGGTGAGGGCCAGCAATGATTGTGGCTGCCATACACAGGTGTTTATGGACAGCTGCAGACCATACCTGGCAGGGTGTGCAGTTCACTGCCTCCAGCCATGGACACGTGATATGTGAACTGTGCCTGCCAGGGATTCCATGGGCATGTCCAGGTACAGGCCTCAATGTGCTACTCTCTACTGATGATGACAGATGTCCGCTGGAACCAAGTCCCTCCTGGGACTGGCCAGGACCACATGCTCCTGGCCTGCTGTGGTGTGGTGTAGACAGAGCAGCCCCACAGTGCCGGGGCTGGTACTGCCACTACGGGAGCCCCTTGGTGTCCTAGCACGTCCATGTTGACTGCTAGCTGTTGGTGTTGCTGGCCTACATCCACGCAGCTGTTGCCACACTCCCACCACGTGTTCAAGCATGGACAAACCATGGTTGATGAGGGCTATCATCTCACCAGACCATCTATCCATGAGCTCAGTATAAGCACGGATGGCACCAGACAGTTCACAGAAGTTGTAGCTTGCAGATGTGAGAGCAGCCCTCTGCAGCCTCAGGCCCTGTCTGGTGTAACATTCCATATGTGACTGGGCTGCTATGACAGCCTGAAACATGCACCTTCTGGTACCAGTTGTATCACATCTGCCAGGGGCATGATGACCAGTGGCCCTACCATGAGCACCCAGGAACATCTGCCTATGTGATGCCCTGCCGGACATCTGGCTATGCCTGCTGTTATGAGAGACAGTAGGCATAGTTACCACACTCTCCTGTGCACCACCACCAAATGCCAGCTGTCCCTTCGCTATGGCCACTGGTGATGGGGTATGTATAGGCACTGAAACTGTGTGCGGGGTTAGGGTGGCTAAAGGGGGATGTCAATTGATGGTGCTATTTCAGCCTCTAACAACCCCACCTGTGCCTCAACAGTACTATCATCATCATCAGTGTCTGTATGGACACCAATATCAGAGTGCATGCAGGAGGGACCCTGACCCACATCGCCACCTTTGGGGAAAAACAATAAATGCACTTTAAGACCTGTACAGCATTGCATAACAGTACACACATACACACACACACACACACACACACACACACACACACACACACACACACACACACACACACACACGCACACACACATATCACCTTAATATTTCCCTGTCCATGACTTTACAGACAGTCCCACGTATATTCACATACCTTCAGGTGGAACCAACTCAGGGATGTTGCCCCCCCAGGGCCACACACAGACATGATCTTGTCCCCCGGGGTCAGGTCCAGGGTCTGTTCCATAGAAGGCTCCACAGACACATGGGGGATGTGCTACATCACCTTGAGGCACCCAGTACACATTTACAGGACTCACATGCTCATCCTGCTCAGCCTCCAGGCCAGGTACCTTTGGGATGTGGACTGCTGTTGTGAGTAGCAGTGAGTGGGAGGATTGTTCCCATTGTGTCCATATTGGGACCCATGGGGCATCCACATCACAGACCACACACACACCATCCAGGGTGTTTACCCACCACATGTGTCACATACCGCCCCTGTAGACTGTCCTCTATAGCTACCAACCCTGACCACCTCCACGACTATACCTGCCATACTTCCCCATATTTCCATTCCATACTTCACAGACAAGGGCAATGTGATCCCAGCAAGGGGTTCACATGTGACATACCCATCCATGTTGCACCCACTGACAACTGTAGATATCTGTGTGTATTGCTATGTGTGCTGTTCCCTCACACATAGCATGCAGCACTGTGTTGGTAAAATAGGGGACATGTATTTACATACATATATGTTTGTGTGTGTGTTTGTATATATGTAGACATGTACATATAGGTATATATATATATATATATATATATATATATATATATATATATATGTGTGTGTGTGTGTGTGTGTAGATATATATGATGTTGTATATATGTGTTTATATATATGTCTACACATGGGTATCTGTATATTTGTGGACATATATATATATATATATATATATATATATATATATATATATATATATATATATATATATATATATATATATTTATATTTTATTTTGTTTATTTAGTTTACATTTGTTGACCGGGCTAGTCTAACTGGATATATGTCCATTTTCAGTAGAGGCCCGGGAAGATAAGCTCCAAGACACAATCAAATATAAATATAAATACAAGTACAAACAACAAAAAGCAAATATTATAATAAAAATAGCAAATATCATAATAAAAATCATATATGTGTGTATACATATACATACCTATATATGGGGTACATTCAGACATCAGGTCCACAGTCTCACAACACCTTCCTGCACATCTGCACTGTTCTGCCTTGCTACAACACAGGCAGGTGCCACATATGGACACAGCCTGACATTGGGGGGGTATATGTAGGGTCAGATTGTAGGTAACCCTATTACACACCTATGGAATTCCGGCATGCTACAATACAGGTTAACCTGAGTATCCTGCAAGTGGTGGACTGTGGAACCCATATGTCCATCATTATGGAATTACTTCCACCACCAGCTATTGGCCACAGTAATATACAAGCTTCCCATTACACAACACACACTATGATGGCTTACATCTTATCAGTAAATGCTGCTCTGCACAGTTGATGGGTATGGCCCACTACCCACAGGGACAGACTCTACTGTCCTTAGCAGTTGTTCAGCTGAACATCATTACAACAACAACACCTGATGGCACATATAAATCATTCCACATCATCTATCCCATTATTATGGACCAAGTACTACAGTCAACATGCATATATACGTCACATACTAGTTGTGGGAATGATGTCTCTTCTGGATAGTTTGCTGGATGAATTTTTTTTTTTGCCTTTCACTCACTCTCTCTCTTTCTATCTCGGTCTCTCTCCAGTAAATGGATTGAGCTGCTTTGAATAGATTGCAGCATGGATTTTGTAGGTGATGCACATGATCAGGTGATGGCCTCTGCACCAATCAGTGCCCTTCACTTGCTACCTGCATGCAGCATGCTGTGTAGTACTTCCAATAACCACTGTCATGGCAACCCACTACTATAAATCCCTACATCATGTGGGTGAGGTCCCTTTACCTTTCCTGTATGGTGGACATCCTTCCTGTGTGTGGGCAGCAGTGTTACAGACAGCAGGTAGCAATACCTTTTACAAGAGCACTTGCACCCTCAGGCCAGCTACATATTTGTAGGAGGTTCCAGAGCTACAGACAGAGTGTGAGTAGTGTTGCTGTATGCATTATATAGCACCAGTGTTACAGGGCTTGTGTATACATACTAGTTTAATATGGAATGCCGTCTGTCTGCATAGCTCTCAACTGTGGGCCTATCCACTTGATGGCCAGAGGTGTGCCTATTATGTTTTGTCTGTCCACCACACAGGTCTTGTGTCAGATATATCACTGGCAGTGTGTGTGTTGAGTGCTATCAGTACATGGCTACATCCATTTCTGTTTCTAACTTCATATTCCTGACTAAGGGTATGTTGCAGACTATCCTGTAACACCAGCATCTTACTCAGTGTATGACAACGCTATTTCACATATGGGCCTGTGTCCCAGACTGTCTTCCACCTACATACCAGGCTTTGCACATATGACATGCTGTCAGGGGTTGTTCTGTAGTAGGCTGTGTGCATGCCATACTGCCATTCCTGCCTTCAGTCCACTGCTGTTGTGTCCCCCACACATACTGTGGGGTTGGGTTGATATATGTGTGGGCTTCACCTACACAATACATGTGTCCCCTTATGCACTCCAGAGGCCACTGTATGTAACAGTGGTATATGGCCCTGTATGTCAGTCTATGGGGGTGCACCATAACTAACCTAGGCTGTTACAACATGTGGGAGTATCAGGGGTAAGCTGGATGTACAGTACCATACAATTCACCTTGGGTAAATGCAGGCCTACTGCTTCCTGCCATACAGACTGTTCTGTTTGTCAGTGTGATTGTGATGGTGTCAGTTATGCCTTGTTATGTAACAGATACATCCCATTGTGTCATCTGAGGTCTTTACCCCCTAGGGATTGTGCACAGAGTGTAAATAGAGGCTGTGGACTATATATCTGCATTACTTACTGTTGACTGATTGTTATCCTGTGGCCCAGTCTGTCTTTACTATTGTACTACGCGAAGGCCTCGGCCTGGACAGCAACATATGTAAACCTTTCCAGACTACTGTAATAGTATAACTGTTTCACAGTTGCATTACACTGTTTATATGTATGTAAATGTCTAAATAGCTATATGGCATGGTATATAGAACTGTAATAGTACACAAAGCTTTCCCATGTATGCAAACCTGTGTGTGATGTTATATCCTTTGACCTCTCTGTGGGTACATGTTGCAGGCAACAATTGTCATTTGTATGGGTGGCTCATACAGTGTCCATATGGTAAGGTGGCAACTCTAGGCATAGTGGCTGTTCTGTATTGTGTGCACCTTCTGCATCTGTATCTTCCTATACAGGTCTTGTGTGTGTGTATGTGTAGTTATATATATATATATATATATATATATATATATATATATATATATATATATATATATATATATATATATATATATGTATCTGCATATATGTGTCTGTGTATATGTATCTTAGGAATGTTGATTGCTTCCATATTGTACATTCCCTATGGTAGCCAGACTGTACTGCATGATATGTTACTGATACCAGCCTGACATCCTAGACATGGGATGGAGTACTGTTAACATTTTGTGCTCATGTTGTGTCAGGTCCTGGCTATGGGATTTTCAACAGCTTGTATTGCAGGGCAGATGTGTTTGGCTGTGGGGGGGGGGTATCTATACATACAAGACGTATGTTGTTTGGGCCCCCTCATCCCCATTAACAGTGCATGTGGACATATAAAAGAGAACGTAAAAACATATATCTATAGATATATGTCTGTATATACCTATATAGACATATATTTATGCTTACACACACACACACACATATATATATATATATATATATATATATATGTATATATGCATATATTGCTGTGTATATGTAAAGACATATAGATGTAGACATATATATCTATAGATGTATATATATATATATATATATATATATATATATATATATATATATATATATATATATATATATATACCCTTGCAAAGGCTGTTTATTTTGTTGCTGGGCAGAACAAGGGCTGTTGGATACAGAGCAATTAAGGCACCTTTAAGCAGTTGTAAGCGGGTTTGCACGAAGGTAAGCACTGCTAACTTCCGGCTACAGTTTTTTACACTGATTTAGCTTCTCAATTGCTTAACCTGTGTAGGCATTGTTTGCCCTCGTGCAAACAAGCTTAAACCTGCTTACTGCTTCTTAAAAGTGCTTACTCCCACTTACCCCCGTGCTAACTTCTTTAAAAGAAAAGAAAAAAGGGTTGATAGGAAAGTGGTGAAAAAGGGGCACAAAGAGGAAAAGACAGTAGGGAAAATAGCTAGGGATGTGCAGGAAGGGTGTAGGGAAGGTCCATAGCTGCCCATTTCTTCTACAGCAACAGCTGTGCATATAAACTGAATTTGGAGGTAGATTTGAACACTCAAATCCCTGAGAGATGTGAGGACAGCAATAATATGTTGTGATGCCAATTAGACCAGATTACATGTGTCCAGTGGACACATGCAAAATGGACAGCTATGTATGGGGTGATATTTTTTTTGGGAACAGATTGCCCCTTTTTTTTCAGGTGAGAGTGGGATGTTGGGGAGGGATAGTAGGTATATTTAGGGAGGTAGGTTGGATAGGTTAACAGACAAGATGAACAAGATGCATACAGGGGCAGTATATGACACATGTGGGTGGTAGACACCTTGATGGAGAGGGGTGTTGGGAAATCAGAAGCCGATGAACTCCCTAGTGGAAACAGTGAGACTGAGGTCCCCACCCATGGGCAGTCACCACTGCACCTTCTCAGCCCCGAAGGTGGCTGTGCTGGGGGCTGAGTTGGAGAACCAGGTAATCATAGGCACTAAACAGCCTATAATTACAAAGTACATTGCAAAGGTAAGGGAAAACAGCTCTTAAACTTTACAAAAAAGCACATAAACAGGCATGTCCAAGGGTCAGCTTCCGGTGATTTCTTTTGTCCACCTGGTGAATCTGGGCATACTGGGGCAGTGCGGCAACTGCCTCATGAACACAGACAATCCTCTCCTCCTACCACCCAACACTACAACCTGCGAGAGATGCACATACATAGCCAAAATGGAAGCAAAGCTCTCCAGCCAAGATTGTGCTAGACAGTCAAGAGGAGAAGGTTAACACCTGCATTACACCTCAAGCAACTCATAGCCCTTCAAAACCCACACCATCAACACCCACATATAGCAACACTAAACCCACATATGTGGAGGCCCTTAACATTAACCTGCCCAAGCAACAAGGACCTCCGAAGCCGAAATGCAAACAAACACCAGTCACAACCAAAGTGACACATAGCTCACAACACCAGTGTGCCATCCAACAACAGCCCCTAAGGCAAGACAATGTACCCAACACTTTAGTTGTAGGTGAATCTATACTCAGACACACTGATGTCCCACTCACCAGGCTGAACAAGGAGAAAATTACAGTCAGCTGCCTGTCAGGTGCCAGGATCCACCACATAACGCATGCACTCAAGTCACTCCACAACAAGTACAAATACGACTCTGTCAGTATCCATGCTGGAGTGAATGACTTGAGACGTACCTCCCTGGACTACATGAAAAGAGACATGGAAGAGCTCTTGGATCATGTGACCCAGACAAGTATGTCCCTAGCCCTGAGTAGCATCCTGCCTTTGCCCAGAATGATACCACAGTATAAGGACAAAATGATTGACTTCAACAATTGGCTAAGCTTCTGGTGTCATTCAAAGGGGATCCAGTATTTGTCTGCCTGGGAAGACACGATTGACAAACCACGATGCTTTGCCAGAGATGGTCGGCACCTGCCACCCCTGGGATTTAGGTTACTGGCTAAAGCTCTTGCCACCCCTATAGTGCCTTTTTAGGCAAGGTTCAAAGGATAAAACCATCACCATAACAGATAAAGCATGCAAAATCTGAAGGTAATGCTACTCAACACTAGAAGTCTAAACCTCAAAATGCACTCTCTCTCGAGGCACTCTTAAAAATTGAGAACATTGATATCTGTGCAGTAACTGAGATCTGGTTCAAGGCTCCAGAGAGCACCCTTGCAATACCAGGCTACAATTCTTATCACACTTTTTGGCCGCAAAACCAAGACCGAAACACTAAAGGTGGAGGATTGCCCATATTCACCAAGGATATTCACACCTCCAGGCTAGTTGCCCAACACAATGCATCTGAAATTTTCCAGGTGTAACTAACACTAGGTAAGACTGCAATCCAAATTGTAGCTTGCTACAGATCCCCCACCATGCCCCAAGATTCTCACTACATCTTTGTAAACATACTGGAAAATATTAAGATACAACCAAACACCCTAATACTGGGCGAGTTCAACTACCCTGCCATTAATTGGGAAAACTACTCAGGTACCAACTCCTTTTCCCAACGGTTCTTGGAATTCATAAATTTCAACAACCTGGATCAACTAATCCATTGTCTCACAAGGGGCTCCAATATCCTAGACCTTGTCATTACCAACATGGGAGATAGATGCTCCACACCAGTGGTCACCCCCTCATTGGTCAGGTCTGACCATAAGCAAATCACCTTTGACATCCACATCCCTCCCCTACCCCCCAGTAAGGAAACCTCCTTAAAAAACTTCTCCAAAGCCAACTTCATGCTACTGAAGTCAGAAATGACAAACTTCACAACACCCACGCAGATGGGATCTGGAAGTTCGACTGCAGAATCCTACACTAAGGCACTGTATGAGCACATCCACTTGTGCATGAATCATGCCATCCCAAATAGAACCAAGATGTTCTTCTCCAAAAAAAGGAAGCCAATCTGGTGGTCCCCTGCTATAAACAAACTATACAACAGAAGGAAGAAACTGTTGCAGAAAAGAGGAAAATCCCAGGATGCAAAAAACTCCCTCACCAGCCTCAGTAAGAAGCTGAGATCTCTCATAAAATCCTCAAAAGCTAGTTATGAAAATAAAATTGCCAAAGATTCCAAAGACAACCACAAGGCATTCTATAATTATGTCAAGAATCTAAATGGCAATGCTCAGATCTGCTCTGAGCTACAACAGAATGGCATTAAATATACTGATCCCAAGGATATTGTCAATATCCTGGCAGATCGATTTAGTGCCAACTTCACCCCCCTCTCAACCCCTAAAGGGCCCATCTCAATACCAAAAGATTGCCACATTCGGATAATCACAGCAACACAGGTAGAAACCGCACTCTCCAAAGCTAAGAATACAGCATCCATGGGACCAGATGACATCCCAGGCTGTGTACTACATGAACTACAAAATTAACTGGCACCTCACCTAAGTGTCATGTTTAATCATAGCCTCACCTCAGGCTTCGTGCCCACTGAGTGGCACACAGTTACAGTTATCCCACTCCACAAGGGAGGATCTGCCTTGGATCCTGGGAACTACCATCCCATCAGTCTGACAAGCCTTATCTGCAAGGGCATGGAACGCATTATCATGAAAATTATAAACAAAGACATTGGCAACCTTCAAACACTGGACCCCACCCAGTTTGAGTTTGTGAAGGGACGATCTTGTCTCCTGAATCTGATTAACTTCTTCAAATCAGTCTCCAGAGCTGTGGACAAGGGTAAGGTGGTCCACACAGCCTATCTGAACCTCGCCAAGGCCTTCGATACCATCCCCCACTCTGGAATCATAGATAAACTTACTAAGCTGGGCATAAATCCCTACATCACTCGATGGGTTGCCAACTGGCTTACTGACAGAACCCAGACTGTAAAAGTAGCCGACTCCAAATCTTGCCCCAGACAAGTGACAAGTGGAGTACTTCAGGGTTCAGTCCTGGGACCACTCTTGTTTGGCATATACTTCTGTGAAGTACAGGCCAACACTAAGGGACTCTGGCTAACAAAGTTCGCAGATGACTGCAAACTGAGAGCCATTATTGAATCCCCAAATGATGTGGATATTCTACAAAAGGGCCTTACAGAAACAGATGCCTGGTGCTAGAGCCATGGGCTCAAGCTTAATGCCAAGAAATGTATAGTTATCCCCTTTGGAAAAAAAAAACATGTACCCATGAATTGCCACAGAGGTGGCAGGGCACTAAACATCGAAAGTGTGATGAGAGACTTAGGGACACAGGTGGACAGTGGTCTCACTTTCGATAACCACATCACCACAACAGTCAGGAAATCCTTCTATGTGGCACACCTCATCACTAAGGGCTTTTCATCCAGAAAAAAGGAGGTCATTGTTCCACTGTAGTCATCCCTCATTAGACCCATTATAGAGTATAATGCCCCATTTGGTATGTACCTCACAAGACATCTGCAACAGTTGGAAAGTCCACAGAAATACCTCACTAAAAGAATCACAGGCCTAAAGCAGATGCCATATGCTGACCGTCTAAAAACACTCTAGCTGTACACTGTGGCATATCATCTACTCAGAGGCGATCTCTGCTTAACATACAAGGCCATGTCAAACCCTGAGTTATTGGACATGCTCCACTTTAAAAAAATCCCAATCCGTCAGAGCCACATGCTCCAGGGATCTAAACATTGCCATCACAATGAACAAAACATGCCGGAGGGATAGGTTCCTGACCCAGAGACTCCCCATACTCTGGAATAGACTGCCCATACATGTCAAGCAGAGCACATCCTTGGCTCTCTTCAAAAGGAATCTTGATGATTGGATGGGAGATAGGAAATTCACCCCCGGGGATCATGTCAGTCGCCCTGCTAGACAGGGGTCCAGAGAAGTAAATATTGTGGGAAGAAATATCCAGGGAATTGTTATGGCTAGTCTTGCATAGGCCCTAGGGCTGATAGCCTAGTACCAACCTATGAACCTATGAACCCCCTAGTCACAACTCATGGCCATAGAGCTGGCGTAGCAGATCTCTAAACTGCTGATTGAGCTTGCTATGCACCATGATCTGGACATGGCGATGGGTGACAGGTTCCTGTCTGCACCCGATCGCCCCATCCCCTGAGGTGGTTCCACCTTAAGGTGGTGCAGGACCAATGGACAAGGAGGTCCCGGGTTGGGCCCCAGACATGCTGGTGCCCGGTGCCACGGCCAGCTGAGGTGGGACAGGTAAGTCTGCTGGAGCCCACATTCCCATATGTGCTATGGCGTTTATGTTTTATCAACATATGTGGATTAGTAATAGTCAACACATTCCAGGATTAGGTATAACAGCATGCGTAGATATTCTCATTAACCCAGTCACCAGATATGGAACAGTTGCATAGAAAACAGAACACATGCATATATGGGACCACAGTGGTAATAACAACAGCATGCAGGTACATTGATGGCACCATGCTACCAATTTTTGAGCATTTCAACATAGCACATGCATAGAAGCAGAATTAAATAATTATCAAACAATAGGACATATGTCCCAACATTACAGTGAAGTTATCACGTACCAATTGAGTTGGGAATATAGTTTATTGTTGTACATATGATGGGGGAGAGAAAGATGTCAATTAACAACTAGTATATTTCTGTAGTTTGCATTACTTTCCTAGTCAGCGCTGTTATCTGTATCTTACAAGTATTACTACACTACCCTATTGCCTTAGTTTGGACAGTGATATGGCTGTCAACAACTATATACATGAACTGGTTTTACCTGCAGTACACACCTCTTACCTGGTATACCTGTGGAGGAATTGTTTGTTAATACTAACTGTTTCTACACATACTCCCATATTCCAGGTTGATGTTATGCACATACCTGTCTATCTTTTTTTGCACAGACTCTAGCCATGTCTTGACCACATGCAGGTGAACCGGGATGTATGCAGACTATTCACCTCTTCAACTTTCAGTGACTTACAACACTCTTATACAGGATTTCCTAGACAGTTATATTATGTAGCACAGTGTGGGTGACAGTGATGAGTGATACCTTATTATTCAGAGCAACCGCAACACTCACAATGACATACAATACCAGAGTAAACAGTACCAGTACAGGGTATCAAGCTTTTCTTTCTAGGCACAATGTTCGTATCTGATGGACCTGTGGGAGCAATGTTTGTTAGCACTACCTGAATGTTGCCACACAAAGTACCAGATTCCACATTAGTATTATGCACATACGTCTCACTCTGTTACTGTACACACTCTGGTCACAGCTTCATGACATGGGGGTGTAGATGGGACATACTTGGCTTATTACTCTCATAACATTTTGGGGAACTGCTAGTGTGACAGGTTTGTTCTTATAGATGTGTGACAATCAGTTGTATTTCGTGTTTGCTGTCTAAACATCTGGGATCATCCCACTGATTTCCCAGGGGGACAGGGTGACAGGCAGCAGATATGGGCCAATATACTAGGCATTCTAGACATATCTGTACAGTTGTGGGGTATGATTCTGTATGCAGCCTACTTCTACTCACAGGATTCAGACCATGGCTGTGTCTGCTAACACTAAAACACTGTCCACCACAGTTGTGTGTGCTATATAGATATTGCTGTATATCTCTTATCTGATTTCTGTGTCTAATTCTCCTGTGGTTTTACATTCTGACCTTGTATTACATCACTCTTATACAGGATTTCCTAGACAGTTTATATTATGGAGCAGAGTGTGGGTGACAGTGATGAGTAATACCTTATTATTTAGAGCAACTGCAATAATAACAATGCCATACAATACGAAAGTAAACAGTACCAGTACAGGGTATCAATCTTTTCTTTCTGGGCACAATGTTCGTATCTGATGGACCTGTGGGAGCAATGTTTGTTAGCACTACTTGAATGTTGCCACACAAAGTATCAGATTTCACATTAGTATTATGCACTTACATCTCACTCTCTTACTGTATACATTCTGGTCACAGCTTGACAACATGTAGGTGTAGATGGGACATACTTGACTTATTACTCTCATAACAGTTTGGGGAGTTGCTAGAATGACAGGTTTGTTCTTATAGATGTGTGACAATCAGTTGTATTTCTTGCTTGCTGCCTATACGTCTGGGATCATCCCACTGATTTCCCAGGGGTACAGAGTGACAGGCAGCAGATATGGGCCAATTTACTGGACATTCTGGACATATCTATAAAGTTGTGGGGTTTATTCTGTATGCAGACAACTACCACTCCCAGGATTCAAACCATGGCTGTGTGTGCTAAACATACAACAGTTCATGTCTCAGTTGCATGTGCTACTTGGATTTTGTTGTCTGTCTTTTCACTGTTTTCTGTCTATGTCTCTCTCAGTTTTGCTAAATGACCTCTGGGGATTACACCAGTCATATACAGACATTCTTACACATTTTATTTATGTTGCAGTGTGGGTAACAGTGCTTAATACAACAGTACTATTACATGATTGCAAATCTACATTACTATATGATACCAGAGTAAACACATGTAGTGCAGCAGTTAGACCTTTACTGTCAGGCTGTTAACCTTTTATTTACATACAACCTATATGAGACTCTTCCTGCTATATTCTCTGGTGTATGCAGTACTTGTCTTAAACAATACAGGTTTTATACAGGCAATTAACTTACTAATACTTTTAGATTTATTTCCTATGGCAGTACATGCAGGAGTATTACTAACCTGCCTCGCGTCGCAACCTCTCCAAGCAACATCCATGGGCCTCCTGGTTTGCAGTCCTCTCACTTGCCACTGTGAAGGACATAAGAGGAATATTTAGCCATACCTATCCATAATACACATAAACTGGCAATTATTAAACAGGTAGTGGAGTGATACTTACACACATCTTGAACCTCCCCTGTCCTCCTAGCCTCTTGGATCCACTGATCCAAGAGATCCCCCTTTTGCCGCTTCATGTCGGCATAGTAATGCCTGACCTGCTCACCAGTTCAGGGTATGCCAGTGGCACTGGTGAGGTCATGGGCAAGATGGTCCCAGGCTTCCGCTTTATATTGGGAACCCTGGTACTAGCCCTGCAGCAGTCTCTGCTCATGGTCTTTGACAAGGAGTCCTGCCATGACTCTGGACTCCTGGATGCCCCAGCGCTGCACCCGAAAGTGCACACCCTCTTCCATTCCAGACATGGTTCCTGCAAGAGGAAGCTACAACCAGTTATGAGATGTATTCCCACCTGTTGGATTTAAATAGGGCTGATTTCTCACACTTTGCCATGACTGGACGGTTTTAAAAAACCTGAGCTATTGGCAAACCTGTTTACCTAAGGTTGGCATTGTTTAAAGGGGTATACCAATGGGCAAATTGAGTTAGCTGGCCTACACATTGCTTACACCTACTAAGCTGGCCTGTGCAATGCTTAGCATTGCTTAATATTTAATTTGCATTATATTTGCTTTTTGGTATTGATTTATTATTCATTACATGTTATATATGTGTCTGGTATCCATGCTTCATGTGTACATACACTGTATGGGATCCTTGTGTTTATTAGGGGACTTCAACACTTTATTACAATTACAAATCACATCTGGGCTTACTGCAGTACTCCAGTTCACATATTTATGTTATGTTGTAGGTTATAGAACATAAGACTGTATATAGATTCATTTCACATGTTCAGTTTGATTTTACTATAGTGAGGATTTGTTTGGTGATATCTCAATCTTATGTACTGATGTGATGGCTTAGTGGTTAACTACTGTCACTATAGTGTACAGGGTCCTGGGTTCAAGACCTGCAAAGGCTGTTTATTTTGTTGCTGGGCAGAACAGCGGCTGTTGGATACAGAGTGATTAAGACACTTTTAAGCACTTGTAAGCAGGTTTGCGTGGGTTTGCACGAGGGTAAGTAATGCTAACCTCCGTTTAATTATGCTTACAGAAAGTTAGCTTCAATATTGCTTAACCTGTGTGCACATTGCTTACCCCCACGCAAACGGGCTTAAACCCGCTTACTAGTGCTTACATATGCTTACTCCTGCTTACTACTGCTTAATAGTGTTTACACTGGCTTAATAGTGCTTATTCCCACTTACCACTGCACTAATTTAGACAGTAATGTCTAATGGTTCTTGGGAAGGTGGGGAATTTGGAAGCTGTATGGTGTTATCATTCATTACACATATTACCTTCCATTTGTATCCCTGATTCCTGTGTACATATACTGTATGGGGCACATGTGATTATCTGTGGACTTTGCAACATAATGACACTGACACCTCACATCTGCATTTAATGCAGTACTCCAGTTCACAA
>NC_056729.1:1840602012-1840659512 GCF_019279795.1 Protopterus annectens | reverse complement strand
GCCTTTTTAAGCCTAGCCATGCATTCCAAATCTCTGACAAGTTCTGATACTCTTGATAAGTATAAGTATGGGCCTGGGAGATGAACCATTTACAGGTTACCTGTGTCCATTAGAGACATAGGTGCCAAAGCAGAGATGAATTTCTGGTTTCCCATCCAATTGTCCAAGTTGCACTTGAGTTGCTTTAGGGAGGAACTCTGCTTCACATGGATGGGGAGCATGTTCCATAGAAGGGGTAGTCTCTAGAATACATACCTATCTCTACAGCAGGTCCTATTTATAGCACAGGCAAGGTTTAAGTCTTTAGAACGAGTAATTCTGGTTCTGTTTGTTTTGTGGATATACAGGAGGTCCATCAGCATGGGGGTCTGACAATACCCTGTATGCCAGGCATAGATCTCCCCTCTAAAGCCTGTAGAAGACAGAATGAAGGGATATGGCCTTGAGGCAGTCTGAAGATGACATATTACTTACGCCCTGTATTCTTTTAGTGAGGAACCTCTGTGGACGTTCCTATTGTTGGATATGCCTGGTTAGGTGTATACCAAAGGGGGCAATGTACTCAGTGATAGGTCTGATGAATGCTGAATACAGTGGAACAATGACTTCCTTGGACTTAGATGCCATACCTTTGTTTATAAGCTGTGCAGCATAGAATGATTTCCTCACCACTGTAGACATGTGATGGTCAAAGGCTAGATTACTATCTATGTGTGTCCCTAAGTCTCTGACTACTGGGTCAGCCCTAAGGGGTGTGTTGTCAATATGATAGCTACCAGAGATGGATGACTTCCCAAAGGATACTATTATGCATTACTTGGCATTTAGTTTTAGTCCATGGCTCTGACACCAATTGTTTGTCTGTGTCAGCTCCACTTGGAGAACATCTGTGTCAGTGTGCACTTCGCAGCTCACCACAGCACCAGTTACAAGTCACTAAATGTAACACTAACATTAGTAAACTTCTCTATAGTCATTCTGTGGCCTCAGCCTGGAATAAGTTACCACTAAATGTCAGAACGGTCACAGACACCAACTTCTTTAAATCTGCCCTAAAAGACAACTTCCATTCATCCTGGTCCTGCCATTGATTGTAATGACCCAACATAATTGCAGTGCTGTCTCCCTCCTAGCTACTCTTTTGGCTAGACTTCTTCACTAACTTAGTGTCTCAAGCAAAGGATATTCCTCCTCATGATTCACCTCTTCTCCCCTCTTTTGTCTTTCTTTCAAGCTACACTCTTTAAAAATCTTGCTACTTTGTTAAACAGAAATGTGCTGTTAACTTCTTACTCTCTTTATTGAACTTTTGGGTCTCACTTTTTTTATTCTCATTGTTAATTTTCTGTAAAATTGCTTTTGTAACTTGAACTACTGATATTTTCTACTACTTATATCTTTTGCATATTGATACTGTTGTTTTATATTACATGCATACATACATACATACACACATACATACATACATACATACATACATACATACATACACACACATACATACACACATACATACATACACACATACATACACATGCACACATACATACATACATACACACATACATACATACATGCATACATACATACATACACACATAAATACATACATACACACATACATACATACATCCATACATACATACACACATACATACATACATACATGCATATATACATACACAGATGCATACATACACACTTACATACATACATACACACACATATACATGCATACATACACTCATACATACATACACACATACATACATACATATACATACATACATACATGCATACATACACACATACATACACACATACATACATACATATATACATACATACATACATGCATACATACACACATACATACATACACACATGCACACATACATACATACATACATACACACATACATACACACATACATACATACATACATACATACATACATACACACATTCATACATACATACACACATACATACATACACACATACATACATACACACATACATACACACATTCATACATACATACACACATACATACATACACACATACATACATACATACATACACACATACATAACATACACACATACATACACACATTTATACATACATACACACATACATACATACGTATATACATGCATACATACATACATACATACATACATGCATACATACATACAAATGTTTCAAGCATGGGCATTAAATCCCTTCTAGCTTGCCAATATACCAAAACACTTGTTCCCATAATAAATGTCCAGGTTGTTCTTAAAACTATCTAAACTAGTACTTGCTTTAATGTAATTTGGTGTCTGTTCCAAGCATCAGCTACTCTGTCAGAGACCTAATTAGTGCACTTCTCATTCCTATAGAACCTTCTACATGGGTTATCTGATGATTCTCTAGTACTTTTTGTTAACCCCAAACTTTCCCAGAGGTAGTTGTCCCTAAATGCCCTATATACCTGAGTAAGATCTCCTCTTAAATATGTGTAAGAGACACTGTACAAGTTGAGATATTTTAGTCTTTCATAATAACTTAGATTTTCACATCCATGGATGCCCTTAGTATATTTCTGCTGTACTCTTTCCAGTTTATTCATGCTTGTTTTCTTACAGGGTTTCCATATTGTTATTCCATACTCAAGTTTGGGTCTAATGTAACTAACAAACAATGGCTTCATTATGTTTGATTTCCTAGACTTTATAACTCTTTTTATACAATCTATAGTTCTATAACTATCACTAGCCAACTGGTTGATATGATTAGAAAAACTCATAGCTGAATCTATCTATATAACCAGGTCCTTAAATGAGTCTACAGTTTCAATCATTGTGTGCTGTATTGTACTTTCTTTGCTGTAATTCTGGAGCTTTTCTCCTCAGGTCTCCACTGAAAATGGGCTTCTGCTCAGACAGACTAACCTGGCTAACAAATGACAGCTAAATAAATAAATAAACAAAAATAAATAAATACATACATAAATAAATACTGTGAGATTCAATGATGGCTCCTAATTTGCAATCATCTGCAAATTTAGTCAGCCAGAGACCAGTGACATTGGCCTTGACTTCTGAGAAGTAAAGGCCAAAAAGGAGCGGTCCAAGGACTGATCCCTGAGGGACTCCACTTGTGACTGGCCTTTTTGTGGAGGTGGACTCCCCAATTCTAACTTTCTGGGTCCTGTCTGTGAGCCAACTGGCTATCCACTGGGTGACATACAGGTTTGCAGCTAACCTCTTGAGTGTGTTAACAATGTCTGAGTGGGGTATTGTTTCAAATGCCTTGGCCAGATCAAGGTAGGCAGTGGGAACAATTTTTCCCTCATCCATTGCTTTGGTGACCTTCTCAAAGAAGTCCACTAGGCTGAGTAGGCATGATTTGTCCTTGACAAAACCAAATTGGGTTGGGTCCAGAGTCTGAAGGTTTACTATATCCATGATAATTCTTTCCATGGCTTTACATACAAGGTTAGTGAGACTTATGGGTCTGTAGTTCCCAGGGTGTGTAGATGGCTCACCTTTGTGCAGAGGGATGACTATTGCCTTTCTCCACTCATGAGACACAAAGCCTATTTGGAGGCTATGGTTAAATAGTACTTCCAGAGGCCCTGATAGGTCATATTTCATGTTATTTAGAAGGCATACTGGGATATTGTCTGGCTCCATTGATGCAATGTTTTTGGTCTTAGAGAGAGCATTAAGGACCTGTTCCCTAATGATAGTAGGGGGAGCTATATTTGACGATATTTCCTGATGGAAGGTTGAGATGGAGAGAGGGATAAAGCTGATAAAGTTTGAGCTGCATTTATCAGCCAAGAGGTCTGCTATGTCTTCTGGCTCAGTATAGGTGGCTCCATTAACAATGAGCTCTGCACACAATTGTGTATTGATTTTGAGGTTGCTGACGTAGCTAAATAATGCTTTGTGGTTGTGCTTGGCCTGGGAGGCCAAACTTACCTCAAATTTGGCTTTGGTAGACTTTATTTGTCCTCTGAGTTGTTTGTTTAATTTGATGAGAGTGCATTTATCCTGCTGGGTGCTGCACCTCCTAATTTTTGCCATGATTTTCTTCCTTTTGTTATACAGCCTACTCACTTTGTGATTCCACCAGGATGGCTTGTTTTTTGAGTTAGTTCTGTAGTTTTTCCTGGTGAATACAGCTGCCTCTATGCAGCTATTAATATGCTTGTACAGGATTTCTGTGAACAGTTCTGCATAGGCAGCAGTCTTCTCAGTGTTTATAAAAGTCTTTCGGCTTTTCCCGGTTAGGGGTCACCACAGCGGAACTCTGGTCCGCTGGTGATTAGCAGTGGATTTTTATGGTGCTGAGTTGTCAGCCCAATGCCCAACCTTCAAAGAATATAACAATATAAAACCAAATGTAGGTGGGGGGGCTATGCATCCCACACACCCCCAACTATATATACTAACTCCAGGACTGGACTACAGTAGGGAAAAGGGCATATACATTTTATTTGTCTAACAATACTTTCCTTCAGTGAAATGAGTTTTCAGTGATTTGACCTTTCAGCGATTTTTTGAGGGTGAATTGAAATTCAGTCAAATGAGTTTTCAGTGAATCAGAGTAAACCCATATATATATATATATATATATATATATATATATATATATATATATATATATATATATATATAGGTCCACTTTTAAATGTCGAAATCTTGAGTTTTAAAAAAAAACAAACCCAAAACACAGAGATTTCAGTATCTCGACATTTAAAAGTGAAAAAAAACCCCACAAATGAACTAAAATAAAGTGTTTGCAAGAGGCAAGCCCCCCTGCACCCCCCACACCCCCCTACCTAAATATATCAACTCTGAGATCGTGCTACAGTGAACAGAACGGTAAGTGCAACAGGAGCATTAATGTTCTCGTCACTGTAGTGCGACCTCAGAGCTGGTATATTTAAGTAGGGGGGTGGGGGTGCAGGGGGGCTTGCCCCTCTGCAAACACTTTATTTTAGCTGTCTGTCTTTTTTTCCCCACTTTTAAATGTCAAGATACCAAAATCTCGATGATTTGGGTTAGTTGAGATTTCAGCATTTAAAAGTAGACCCATATATAAAAATATATCTATATATAAATATAAATATGTATATATATACAGAAAGAGAGAGAGAGAGATAGAGATAGATGTATGTACATATTTTCTTTACTCGTGTTGTGTCTGCAAACAGTCAGTTGTGATGAGTGTACTACCCTGGTAAACAATTAATTCAATAAATAGGGTCTTTATTATATTATCGCATGCTTACAAAAGTGAATGATAAATAATCGACCCCATGTAAGCGAAAGCTTACAATGTCGAAACCTTTTCCAAAATAAAAAGAAAAAACATTAAAACATCACCCCCCCTACTTAAATATACGAACTTCGAGTTTGCACTACAGTGCCGAAAACAGCAAAGTAACGAAAGTGGCCAAGCAAATTCAGGGGAAAGAATTAGCTGAAAAGCCACTTCACTTTTTTGCCTTTTCGCTCTTTTTGGTTCAATCAAGACACATTCGATAAACTGTGTCTGCAATCTGGTAATAGGAACCCAATAAATATGTATATGTATACATCTGTAATTTGTGTACCGGGTAAGTTAGCTGGTCTGTTCACTGTTTTTAGTCATGACTCAGGTACAAAGCATTGCAAAGTCAACGTAAGTAAAATAAATATGTAAATGAATAAGAGATATGTGCATGTACAAAATAAATGGGATAATTAAGCTGAAACAAAAGAGTTTTAAGTAGAGATAAAGTTTACATTGTTAGCACGTATATTGGTAAACCTTCCTGAGTAAATACTGTCTGTTAAAGTGACTGATTGTTAAGCTGTCCTGGACTTCTTACTCCTCACAACTTAGGAAAACTCTGTCAAATCCTAAATTCATCACAACTGTATGAGGATTTCATTTGGCAAATGGGATCCACCTGGTTTTGACAATCTCTATTGGCAAAGCTTTTCTGTGAAGTTAAAAAGTGCACATGTACTGAAATTGCAGCTGTTGCACTCTGTTCAGAATGGAAAACGTCAGTGACACCAAAGTGAGCTCTAGTAAAGGTTTAGTGCCCTCTGCTATGGTTTGAGAAGAAAGGCGTGCATCCACTGACCAGCATCTGCTCAGCCTCTTAGAAAGGCATGCATCCACTGACCATCTGCTCAGCCTGTTATAAGGATGTGTAGCTGTTGACCATCATCTGCTTAGCCTCCCAGAGAGATGCCACTCCAGTGATCAACACCTGCTCATCCTCCTAGAAATATAGCCAGTGGCCAACAGTTGCTAGGTCACCACAGCAAACCAACCACCCCCCTTGCTTAGAGTACCAATAACCAGTATGCATCTGAAAATATACAGTCCAGAAGACATTGTGAAAGTTTATTTTGTAACATTTGAGAGATGTGCAGCTAGAGAACACTGGTTTCAAATCAAGTGGGGTAGGATACTGCCATACATCTAACCAGGAATTTTCTAAAACCATGTCTAGATCTCGACAATGCTGCCCCACATAACTATCTAGAACTGACAGATGATATTCTGGTTAGGGTTGATGTTTCACCTGAGCCATACTTGGTTAAATTTCACAAGAGGGCAGTCAGTATGAACAGCCTAATAAGGTCACCAAAACTGTGGCCAGAGCCTCACATAAATAACGAAAGTAAAATTCAAGACATTCTGCATGAGAAAAATTAAAAAGGTCCCCCCAGTACCTTACGGAAATAGATATTCCAAGGTGAGCCTAAGTTTTCAAAGAAGGTCTCCTTGTTGTTAACTGAAATTTCACACATACTCCAATTCAGACCTGCATTCCTCGTGGGCTAATAATAAGCCTTCACCTAAATATGTCTGTCTGTCTGCAAATAAAGAAAAAGTTACCATCTGATTTGGTTTATTTTAAATGTTCTAGAAAATGGCAAATAGAAAAATATAACACAGTTGCTAGCAATGCTTCCACTGATAGTGGATGAAACTGAATGCACTGAGAATCAGAATCACCAAACTGCCCTTGGCAAACAAAGCAACCAATATGACAAGCCACCCTGTGCAACCTGATGTGGGGGGCAAGCCCCCCAAACTTATATATACAGTAATCACAGCAAAATGCAACTGACATATATCAACAGCAGAGAAACCTGTATTTACAATATGTGTTACAGTAATCACAGCAAAATGCAACTGACATATATCAACAGCAGAGAAACCTGTATTTACAATATGTGTTACAGTAATCACAGCAAAATGCAACTGACATATATCAACAGCAGAGAAACCTGTATTTACAATATGTGTTACAGTAATCACAGCAAAATACAACTGACATATATCAACAGCAGAGAAACCTGTATTTACAATATGTGTTACAGTAATCACAGCAAAATACAACTGACATATATCAACAGCAGAGAAACCTGTATTTACAATATGTGTTACAGTAATCACAGCAAAATGCAACTGACATATATCAACAGCAGAGAAACCTGTATTTACAATATGTGTTACAGTAATCACAGCAAAATGCAACTGACATATATCAACAGCAGAGAAACCTGTATTTACAATATGTGTTACAGTAATCACAGCAAAATGCAACTGACATATATCAACAGCAGAGAAACCTGTATTTACAATATGTGTTACAGTAATCACAGCAAAATGCAACTGACATATATCAACAGCAGAGAAACCTGTATTTACAATATGTGTTACAGTAATCACAGCAAAATACAACTGACATATATCAACAGCAGAGAAACCTGTATTTACAATATGTGTTACAGTAATCACAGCAAAATGCAACTGACATATATCAACAGCAGAGAAACCTGTATTTACAATATGTGTTACAGTAATCACAGCAAAATACAACTGACATATATCAACAGCAGAGAAACCTGTATTTACAATATGTGTTACAGTAATCACAGCAAAATACAACTGACATATATCAACAGCAGAGAAAACTGTATTTACAATATGTGTTACAGTAATCACAGCAAAATGCAACTGACATATATCAACAGCAGAGAAAACTGTATTTACAATATGTGTTACAGTAATCACAGCAAAATGCAACTGACATATATCAACAGCAGAGAAAACTGTATTTACAATATGTGTTACAGTAATCACAGCAAAATACAACTGACATATATCAACAGCAGAGAAAACTGTATTTACAATATGTGTTACAGTAATCACAGCAAAATACAACTGACATATATCAACAGCAGAGAAAACTGTATTTACAATATGTGTTACAGTAATCACAGCAAAATGCAACTGACATATATCAACAGCAGAGAAAACTGTATTTACAATATGTGTTACAGTAATCACAGCAAAATACAACTGACATATATCAACAGCAGAAAACTGTATTTACAATATGTGTTACAGTAATCACAGCAAAATACAACTGACATATATCAACAGCAGAGAAACCTGTATTTACAATATGTGTTACAGTAATCACAGCAAAATGCAACTGACATATATCAACAGCAGAGAAACCTGTATTTACAATATGTGTTACAGTAATCACAGCAAAATGCAACTGACATATATCAACAGCAGAGAAACCTGTATTTACAATATGTGTTACAGTAATCACAGCAAAATGCAACTGACATATATCAACAGCAGAGAAACCTGTATTTACAATATGTGTTACAGTAATCACAGCAAAATGCAACTGACATATATCAACAGCAGAGAAACCTGTATTTACAATATGTGTTACAGTAATCACAGCAAAATACAACTGACATATATCAACAGCAGAGAAACCTGTATTTACAATATGTGTTACAGTAATCACAGCAAAATGCAACTGACATATATCAACAGCAGAGAAACCTGTATTTACAATATGTGTTACAGTAATCACAGCAAAATGCAACTGACATATATCAACAGCAGAGAAACCTGTATTTACAATATGTGTTACAGTAATCACAGCAAAATACAACTGACATATATCAACAGCAGAGAAACCTGTATTTACAATATGTGTTACAGTAATCACAGCAAAATACAACTGACATATATCAACAGCAGAGAAACCTGTATTTACAATATGTGTTACAGTAATCACAGCAAAATACAACTGACATATATCAACAGCAGAGAAACCTGTATTTACAATATGTGTTACAGTAATCACAGCAAAATGCAACTGACATATATCAACAGCAGAGAAACCTGTATTTACAATATGTGTTACAGTAATCACAGCAAAATACAACTGACATATATCAACAGCAGAGAAACCTGTATTTACAATATGTGTTACAGTAATCACAGCAAAATACAACTGACATATATCAACAGCAGAGAAACCTGTATTTACAATATGTGTTACAGTAATCACAGCAAAATGCAACTGACATATATCAACAGCAGAGAAACCTGTATTTACAATATGTGTTACAGTAATCACAGCAAAATGCAACTGACATATATCAACAGCAGAGAAACCTGTATTTACAATATGTGTTACAGTAATCACAGCAAAATGCAACTGACATATATCAACAGCAGAGAAACCTGTATTTACAATATGTGTTACAGTAATCACAGGAAAATACAACTGACATATATCAACAGCAGAGAAACCTGTATTTACAATATGTGTTACAGTAATCACAGCAAAATGCAACTGACATATATCAACAGCAGAGAAACCTGTATTTACAATATGTGTTACAGTAATCACAGCAAAATACAACTGACATATATCAACAGCAGAGAAACCTGTATTTACAATATGTGTTACAGTAATCACAGCAAAATGCAACTGACATATATCAACAGCAGAGAAACCTGTATTTACAATATGTGTTACAGTAATCACAGCAAAATACAACTGACATATATCAACAGCAGAGAAACCTGTATTTACAATATGTGTTACAGTAATCACAGCAAAATACAACTGACATATATCAACAGCAGAGAAACCTGTATTTACAATATGTGTTACAGTAATCACAGCAAAATACAACTGACATATATCAACAGCAGAGAAACCTGTATTTACAATATGTGTTACAGTAATCACAGCAAAATGCAACTGACATATATCAACAGCAGAGAAACCTGTATTTACAATATGTGTTACAGTAATCACAGCAAAATACAACTGACATATATCAACAGCAGAGAAACCTGTATTTACAATATGTGTTACAGTAATCACAGCAAAATGCAACTGACATATATCAACAGCAGAGAAACCTGTATTTACAATATGTGTTACAGTAATCACAGCAAAATGCAACTGACATATATCAACAGCAGAGAAACCTGTATTTACAATATGTGTTACAGTAATCACAGCAAAATGCAACTGACATATATCAACAGCAGAGAAACCTGTATTTACAATATGTGTTACAGTAATCACAGCAAAATACAACTGACATATATCAACAGCAGAGAAACCTGTATTTACAATATGTGTTACAGTAATCACAGCAAAATACAACTGACATATATCAACAGCAGAGAAACCTGTATTTACAATATGTGTTACAGTAATCACAGCAAAATACAACTGACATATATCAACAGCAGAGAAACCTGTATTTACAATATGTGTTACAGTAATCACAGCAAAATGCAACTGACATATATCAACAGCAGAGAAAACTGTATTTACAATATGTGTTACAGTAATCACAGCAAAATGCAACTGACATATATCAACAGCAGAGAAAACTGTATTTACAATATGTGTTACAGTAATCACAGCAAAATGCAACTGACATATATCAACAGCAGAGAAACCTGTATTTACAATATGTGTTACAGTAATCACAGCAAAATACAACTGACATATATCAACAGCAGAGAAAACTGTATTTACAATATGTGTTACAGTAATCACAGCAAAATACAACTGACATATATCAACAGCAGAGAAAACTGTATTTACAATATGTGTTACAGTAATCACAGGAAAATACAACTGACATATATCAACAGCAGAGAAACCTGTATTTACAATTTATTTATTTTTTTATACGATTTGTTAACTGGGCTAAAGCACTGATCTCAGTGGATCAGTTTCAGTCTCATCCCAGAATGTGAACACACATTAAGTGTATAAAATAAAATAAAATGTATACAATCACACTAAAACAAATGTATAGTTAATATACAGCAGAAATAATTATTTATGATGGTAGTCAGCAGAAATCTGTCCGTACAATCTTTACATCAGATAGAGTAGCGACGTGTTAGGAGTTAGAGACGAGATGTTATAGTGGAAATGATAGGCCATAAGTCAGAGGTTAGGGGGCTTCAGTTCATGTGACCTGAAGTACAGGACTTACAAGGAGCTTGTATTCTGAGATTTTGTGCCCAAAAGGGGGAGTAGATAGAGAGGTCTTTAATATTTAAGAGAATATCTCTTCAGAACTTGGGTCCAAAGGCAGAAAGGGAGTGATTACAGCACTCTGGACTGGTTTTGGGTTCTTTCCAGAAAGGCCCTGAGTGGCTATGAGATCTTAGGTTATACAACAGAGGCTAAGTATACTAGGGGAAAGAGAAAGGCTGGAGTATTCTTTCAGTAGCCAGAAAAGGTCAGAGTTTAAAAATAAAGTAGGCAAAGATATGGAGGAATGTACTTGTCTAGGTGATCATGAGCAAATATGGATCCAAGAACTGGATAAACAGTCTAAAGAACTATTGGAATATTTTATTTTTCACAGAGCCTAAGGGAGAATGTTCCATTTCTTAGATATACTTGAAGAATACATAGTGGATTTTTGACATGGATTTCTGATTTACAGCTGCATGCACAATGTTTTACTTTGCAGTATAAGAAGTTTGTGATTGCTGCAAACACAGAAAGCACATTACAATATAACTACAAGGCATGTCTACATCAATGTTCCTTATAGGTTCATAAGCAGTCATGCAGTCCTGGAATGAGCCTAGCCCAAATTACTAGTTACCACAAAGCACTGTCTGGTTAAGTGACCGGCTCAAAGTCTCAGAGGAGATAAACGAAAGTCGAAGGAATCACATCCTGCACCACAAGAAGCAGCCCATTAACAGTGAATAGCCTTACTCCTCTGTGCACCACAAGAAGCAGCCCATTAACAGCGGATAGCCTTACTCCTCTGTGAACCACAAGAAGCAGCCCATTAACAGTGGATAGCCTTACTCCTCTGTGCACCACAAGAAGAAGCCCATTAACAGTGGATAGCCTTACTCCTCTGTGCACCACAAGAAGCAGCCCATTAACAGCGGATAGCCTTACTCCTCTGTGCACCACAAGAAGCAGCCCATTAACAACTGATAGCCTTACTCCTCTGTGCACCACAAGAAGCAGCCCATTAACAACTGATAGCCTTACTCCTCTGTGCACCACAAGAAGCAGCCCATTAACAACTGATAGCCTTACTCCTCTGTGCACCACAAGAAGCAGCCCATTAACAGTGGATAGCCTTACTCCTCTGTGCACCACAAGAAGCAGCCCATTAACAACTGAAAGCCTTACTCCTCTGTGCACCACAAGAAGCAGCCCATTACAACTGATAGCCTTACTCCTCTGTGCACCACAAGAAGCAGCCCATTAACAACTGATAGCCTTACTCCTCTGTGCACCACAAGAGGCAGCCCATTAACAACTGATAGCCTTACTCCTCTGTGCATTACAAGAAGCAGCCCATTAACAGCTGATAGCCTTACTCCTCTGTGCACCACAAGAAGCAGCCCATTAACAGCTGATAGCATTACTCCTCTGTGCACCACAAGAAGCAGCCCATTAACAACTGATAGCCTTACTCCTCTGTGCACCACAAGAAGCAGCCCATTAACATCTGATAGCCTTACTCCTCTGTGCACCACAAGATGCAGCCCATTAACAACTGATGGCCTTACTCCTCTGTGCACCACAAGAAGCAGCCCATTAACAGCGGATAGCCTTACTCCTCTGTGACCACAAGAAGCAGCCCATTAACAACTGGTAGCCTTACTCCTCTGTGCACCACAAGAAGCAGCCCATTAACAGCTGATAGCCTTACTCCTCTGTGCACCACAAGAAGCAGCCCATTAACAGCGGATAGCCTTACTCCTCTGTGCACCACAAGAAGCAGCCCATTAACAACTGATAGCTTTACTCCTCTGTGCACCACAAGAAGCAGCCCATTAACAACTGATAGCCTTACTCCTCTGTGCACCACAAGAAGCAGCCCATTAACAACTGATAGCCTTACTCCTCTGTGCACCACAAGAAGCAGCCCATTAACAACTGATAGCCTTACTCCTCTGTGCACCACAAGAAGCAGCCCATTAACAACTGATAGCCTTACTCCTCTGTGCACCACAAGAAGCAGCCCATTAACATTGGATAGCCTTACTCCTCTGTGCACCACAAGAAGCAGCCCATTAACAACTGAGAGCCTTACTCCTCTGTGCACCACAAGAAGCAGCCCATTAACAACTGATAGCCTTACTCCTCTGTGCACCACAAGAAGCAGCCCATTAACAACGGATAGCCTTACTCCTCTGTGCACCACAAGAAGCAGCCCATTAACAACTGATAGCCTTACTCCTCTGTGCACCACAAGAAGCAGCCCATTAACAACTGATAGCCTTACTCCTCTGTGCACCACAAGAAGCAGTCCATTAACAACTGATAGCCTTACTCCTCTGTGCACCACAAGAAGCAGCCCTTTAACAACTGATAGCCTTACTCCTCTGTGCACCACAAGAAGCAGCCCATTAACAGCGAATAGCCTTACTCCTCTGTGCACCACAAGAAGCAGCCCATTAACAACTGATAACCTTACTCCTCTGTGCACCACAAGAAGCAGCCCATTAACAACTGATAGCCTTACTCCTCTGTGCACCGCAAGAAGCAGCCCATTAACAGCAGATAGCCTTACTCCTCTGTGCACCACAAGAAGCAGCCCATTAACAACTGATAGCCTTACTCCTCTGTGCACCACAAGAAGCAGCCTATTAACAACTGATAGCCTTACTCCTCTGTGCACCACAAGAAGCAGCCCATTAACAACTGATAGCCTTACTCCTCTGTGCACCACAAGAAGCAGCCCATTAACAACTGATAGCCTTACTCCCCTGTGCACCACAAGAAGCAGCCCATTAACAGTGGATAGCCTTACTCCTCTGTGCACCACAAGAAGCAGCCCATTAACAACTGATAGCCTTACTCCTCTGTGCGCCACAAGAAGCAGCCCATTAACAACTGATAGCCTTACTCCTCTGTGCATCACAAGAAGCAGCCCTTTAACAACTGATAGCCTTACTCCTCTGTGCACCACAAGAAGCAGCCCATTAACAACTGATAGCCTTACTCCTCTGTGCACCACAAGAAGCAGCCCATTAACAACTGATATCCTTACTCCTCTTTGCACCACAAGAAGCAGCCCATTAACAGTGGATAGCCTTACTCCTCTGTGCACCACAAGAAGCAGCCCATTAACAACTGATAGCCTTACTCCTCTGTGCACCACAAGAAGCAGCCCATTAACAACTGATAGCCTTAGTCCTCTGTGCACCACAAGAAGCAGCCCATTAACAACTGATAGCCTTACTCCTCTGTGCACCACAAGAAGCTAGCCCATTAACAACTGATAGCCTTACTCCTCTGTGCACCACAAGAAGCAGCCCATTAACAACTAATAGCCTTACTCCTCTGTGCCAACAGCCTTCTTTGCCGACAGCACTTCTTGCAGAATCATAAAACCTATTTGCAGATTGCCTAATGCTCTGGGATTGTCTTTGCTTCTTCTTTATTCTTGATTCAGTCATTTTTGGTATGCGTGTGAGTGTGTGTGTGTGTGTGTGTGTGTGTGTGTGTGTGTGTGTGTGTGTGTGTGTGTGTGTGTGTGTGCGCGCATGTGTATGTTTGCATGCTCATGCATGGACTTTCATGCCTGTCTACAACTCATTTCATATATCCTTAGTGCTAGGTTTACCTTACATAAGTATTGCTCATCACTTCCTTTACAGCTTTTCTGCATCAGAATGCATATGAACTGGAATGCAGATCACCCAATTTTAAAGGCCGTGTTTAAGAGTTTAAATTTTAACTGAAGCTTTACTTATCCAACTAATTAATTCCTGCTTACTATTTATATACAACATAGGTACCAGCAGACCCAGGGGGTCCCCTATTCATGGGGGCCCCCTACCACAGCAACTTGTCTTAATATTTTGTCAAACCAACAAAAGCTAGTACAGCAATCTTGTATACTTAATAAACCAGATGGGTAAGAACTCTTATTTATGTCTCATTTAAAATTCAAAGACATCTCTGGGTATAGAAACAGTGTTTTCTCAAGTAACAGGCTTCACAATTCGATTGCATATTTTACCACTGGCATAATGCCCCTGGCTTAGGTTAACCCTGCTGGTGAACATTCTCTACTTTAAAACAAACAACATAGCCAGCTTTAACTACCTGCATTATCCATGGCTGCAGGGGGTGCCCTTAATCATCCTTGACTTGACTATGTAGGGGCCCTGCAAATGCTGCTGCTGCTTGGGGATTTATGACAAGAAAAATGTATTAATTTCCTGACTACACTCTTTAACCCAAACAGGGTTGCAATATGACCCTGTTAGGATAAAGATGATAATGAACATGAGCAAAGGAAGCACTAGAGAGGTCAGCAGTGCAGAGTGACCAAGGTAAACACCAGCAAGATCAGCAACCCAGAGTGACCAAGGTAAGCACTAGAGAGGTCAGCAGCCCAGAGGGACCGAGGTAAGTACTAGAGAGATCAGCAGCCCAGAGTGACCAAGGTAAGCACTAGAAAGGTCAGCAGCCCAGAGTGACCAAGGTAAGCACTAGAGAGATCAGCAGCCCGGAGTGACCAGTGTAAGCACTAGAGAGATCAGCAGCCCAGAGTGACCAAGGTAAGCACTAGAGAGATCAGCAGCCCAGAGTCACCAAGGTAAGCACTAGAGAGATCAGCATCCCGGAGTGACCAAGGTATGCACTAGAGAGATCAGCATCCCGGAGTGACCAAGGTATGCACTAAAGAGATCAGCAGCCCAGAGTGACCAAGGTGAGAACTAGAGAGGTCAGCACCCCAGAGTGACCAAGGTAAGCACTAGAGAGATCAGCAGCCCAGAGTGAACAAGGTAAGCACAACAGAGATCAGCAGCCCAGAGTGACCAAGGTAAGCACTAGAGAGGTCAACAGCCCAGAGTGACCAAGGTAAGCACTAGAGAGGTCAGCACCCCAGAGTGACCAAGGTAAGCACTAGAGAGATCAGCAGCCCTGAGTGACCAGGGTTAGCACTAGAGAGATCAGCAGCCCAGAGTGACCAGGGTAAGCACAAGAGAGGTCAGCAGCCCAGAGTGACCAAGGTAAGCACAAGAGAGATCAGCAGCCCAGAGTGAACAAGGTAAGCACTAGAGAGATCAGCAGCCCAGAGTGACCAGTGTGAGCACTCGAGAGGTCAGCAGCCCAGAGTGACCAAGGTAAGCACTAGAGAGATCAGTAGCCCAGAGTGACCAAAGTAAGCACTAGAGAGATCAGCTGCCCAGAGTGACCAAGGTAAGTACTGGAGAGATCAGCAGCCCAGAGTGACCAAGGTAAGTACAAAAGGGATCAACAGCCCAGAGTGACCAAGGTAAGCACTAGAGAGGTCAACAACACAGAGTTACCAAGGGAAGCACTAGAGAAGTCAGCACCCCAGAGTGACCAAGGTAAGCACTAGAGAGATCAGCAGCCCAGAGTGACCAGGGTAAGCACTAGAGAGGTCAGCAGCCCAGAGTGACCATGGTAAGCACTAGACAGATCAGCAGCCCAGAGTGACCAAGGTAAGTACTAGAAAGATCAGCAGCCAAGAGTAACCAAGGTAAGCACTAGAGAGGTCAGCAGCCCAGAGTGACCAAGGTGAGAACTAGAGAGGTCAGCACCCCAGAGTGACCAAGGTAAGCACTAGAGAGATCAGCAGCCCAGAGTGAACAAGGTAAGCACTAGAGAGATCAGCAGCCCAGAGTGACCAAGGTGAGCACTAGAGAGGTCAGCAGCCAAGAGTGACCAAGGTAAGCACTAGAGAGATCAGCAGCCCAGAGTGACCAAGGTAAGCACTAGAGAGATCAGATGCCCAGAGTAACCAAGGTAAGTATTGGAGAGATCAGCAGCCCAGAGTGACCAAGGTAAGCACTAGAGAGATCAGCAGCCCAGAGTGACCAAGGTAAGCACAAGAGGGATCAGCAGCCCAGAGTGACCAAGGTAAGCACTAGAGAGGTCAACAGCCCAGAGTGACCAAGGTAAGCACTAGAGAGGTCAGCACCCCAGAGTGACCAAGGTAAGCACTAGGGAGATAAGCAGCCCTGAGTGACCAGGGTTAGCACTAGAGAGATCAGCAGCCCAGAGTGACCAGGGTAAGCACAAGAGAGGTCAGCAGCCCAGAGTGACCAAGGTAAGCACAAGAGAGATCAGCAGCCCAGAGTGAACAAGGTAAGCACTAGAGAGATCAGCAGCCCAGAGTGACCAGTGTGAGCACTCGAGAAGTCAGCAGCCCAGAGTGACCAAGGTAAGCACTAGAGAGATCAGCAGCCCAGAGTGACCAAAGTAAGCACTAGAGAGATCAGCTGCCCAGAGTGACCAAGGTAAGTCCTGGAGAGATCAGCAGCCCAGAGTGACCAAGGTAAGTACAAAAGGGATCAACAGCCCAGAGTGACCAAGGTAAGCACTAGAGAGGTCAACAACACAGAGTTACCAAGGGAAGCACTAAAGAAGTCAGCACCCCAGAGTGACCAAGGTAAGCACTAGAGAGATCAGCAGCCCAGAGTGACCAGGGTAAGCACTAGAGAGGTCAGCAGCCCAGAGTGACCATGGTAAGCACTAGACAGATCAGCAGCCCAGAGTGACCAAGGTAAGTACTAGAAAGATCAGTAGCCAAGAGTAACCAAGGTAAGCACTAGAGAGGTCAGCAGCCCAGAGTGACCAAGGTAAGCACTAGAGAGATCAGCAGCCCTGAGTGGCCAAGGTAAGCACTAGAGAGGTCAGCAGCCCAGAGTGACCATGGTAAGCACTAGACAGATCGGCAGCCCAGAGTGACGAAGGTAAGTACTAGAAAGATCACCAGCCAAGAGTGACCAAGGTAAGCACTAGAGAGACCAGCAGCCCACAGTGACCAAGCTAAGCACTAGAGAGGTCAGCAGCCCAGAGTGACTAAGGTAAGTACTGGAGAGATCAGCAGCCCAGAGTGACCAAGCTAAGCACTAGAGAGATCAGCAACCCAGAGTGACCAAGGTAAGCACTAGAGAGATCAGCTGCCCAGAGTGACCATGGTAAGTACTGGAGAGATCAGCAGCCCAGCGTGACCAAGGTGAGCACTAGAGAGATCAGCAGCCCAGAGTGACCAATGTAAGCGCTAGAGGGGTCAGCAGCACAGAGTGACCAAGGTAAGCACTAGAGAGATCAGCAGCCCAGAGTGGCCAAGGTAAGCACTAAAGAGATCAGCAGCCCAGAGTGACCAAGGTAAGCACTAGGGAGATCAGCAGCCCAGAGTGACCAAGGTAAGCACTTGGCAGATCAGCAGCCCAGAGTGACCAAGGTAAGCACTAGAGGGATCAGCAGCCTTGAGTGACCAAGGTAAGTACTAGAGAGATCAGCAGCCCAGAGTGACCAAGGTAAGCACAAGAGACATCAGCAGCCTAGAGTGACCAAGGTAAGCACTAGAGAGATCAGCAGCCAAGAGTGACCAAGGTAAGCACTAGAGAGGTCAGCAGCCCAGAGTGACCAAGGTAAGCACTAGAAAGATCAGCAGCCCAGAGTGACCAAGGTAAGCACTAGAGAGATCAGCAGCCCAGAGTGACCAAGATAAGCACTAGAGAGATCAGCAACCCAGAGTGACCAAGGTAAGCACTAGAGAGATCAGCAACCCAAATTGACCAAGGTAAGCACTAGAGAGGTCAGTAGCCCACAGTGACCAAGGTAAGCACTAGAGAGATCAACAGCCCAGAGTGACCAAGGTAAGCACTAGGGAGATCAGCAGCCCAGAGTGACCAAGGTAAGCACTATGCAGATCAGCAGCCCAGAGTAACCAAGGTAAGCACTAGAGGGATCAGCAGCCCAGACTGACCAAGGTAAGCACTAGAGAGATCAGCAGCCCAGAGTGACCAAGGTAAGCACAAGAGACATAAGCAGCCCAGAGTGACCAAAGTAAGCACTAGAGAGATCAGCAGTCCAGAGTGACCAAGGTAAGCACTAGAGAGGTCAGCAGCTCAGAGTGACCAAGGTAAGCACTAGAGAGATCAGCAGCCCGGAGTGACCAAGGTAAGCACTAGAGAGGTCAGCAGCCCAGAAGGACTGATCTCAGTGCAAACCTTGGATTTTAAGAAGATCTGGTATTTCCAATCTTCAGGGATGTTTTTTTTCTTTCAGGGGAATACTGGCAGAACACCAGATACTATAAATACTGGCACAACACCAGATACTATAAATACTGGCAGAACACCAAATACTATAACTATCAAGTTCTTCGCTGAATAATTCAAAATAATGTTAAAACTAATAGCAGAATAAAAGCTCAAATCAGGAACACATTTTAAATTTTGTTTGTTCTTCTTTCGGCTTTTCCCGGTTAAGGGTTGCCACAGCGGAACTCTGGTCCGCTAATGATTGGCAGTAGATTTTTACAGTGCCGAGGTGCCAGCTTGGCGCCCAACCTTTAACGAAGGCACACCCATTTATGCATGTCTTTCGAACGCCACTCAACCGCGGTGAGGACATGCAAACTCCACACAGAAGTTTCTCCAGCCGAGAACTGAACGGGAGAACCTCTTGCTGTGAGGCGATAACGCTACCGCTGCACCACCACGGCTTCCTCAGGAATGCATTTTAAATAATACTCCAATTTACTTAAAAAGTTAAAAGAATAACATATTTTGCATCAACATGCATTTTTTGGACAATAAAAAGTACAAAACTCTCATGTTTAGATTTATTGGCTGTTTGCAATCCTGAATTATTTACCAGCAAATCAAACTTTTTATGAAGGACAGAGCAAACCTATTAGCAAAATCAGGGATGGTATGTGAAATCAGGGATAGTGATAGTAAATAAAAGTGACTTACCCCTGCTGCTCTTTTGATAATGGCAAAGCAACAGTCACTGATCTGGTGCAGCAGTACCAACTATGGTGTGTGTGTGTGTGTGTGTGTGTGTGTGTGTGTGTGTGTGTGTGTGTGTGTGTGTGCGTGTGTGCGTGTGTGCGTGTGTGTGTGTGTGTGTGTGTGTGTGTGTGTGTGTGTGTGTGTGTGTGTGTGTGTGTGTAAAAAGTATGGGTCTATATTAATTCAGTGAATGCTGATTTAGCGACCCTTTAAAAGTGAAAGATGAAGATCCCGAAGACATGGAACAGCGATTTTTTTTCCCAAGGAAAAAAAAAATCGCTGGGCCATTTTTGGGACATTGCCTTTCCTTCACTGTGGTGCGATCTTGCATTTCGTATATTTAAGTAGGGTGTGTGTGGTGGGCACAGCCCCCCACTTTATTTTGTGTTTTGAACTTTTTTTTTCGTGGAATAGTGATTTTTTTTCCCCTGGGAAAAATAATCTCTGTTCTGCATGTTCGAGATTGTTAGCTTTTGCTTTTAAACGGTCAATAAATCAGCACTCGCTAATTTAAAACAGACCCAAAAATATTGCTGATTTTTATCTGTTCATGCCCCCAGTAATGCCAGGACACAGATCTTATTCTTCTGGGTAACAGTAAAAATGCAACTAACAAGTAATTACATTTCAAAAGTAAGGCATAAAATAACAGAACATTCAGACACTTAGATCTTTTAGGAGTCTGGTGATCCCCACTCCCTTGACTGTATAAATAGATACAGGGGACTCTCTTAATCATACTAGACTGCGTGGGGGGCTATAAAAGCTTTTGCTTGTTGGAGAAAAATTAGGAAAAAAATGTATTAATTTTCTGATTATGCTCTTTAATGTGAACAGGACTGTGATTTGATCGTGTTAGGATAAAACTGATAATGGATCCTCTGCTCTCAGGCACACCCAGCCCTGCCCATATTAGTGTGCACAGAAAGCTGCTGTAGGCGATGTGGGGGTCTTTGTTGTGATTCCTTCTTTAGTCTTCATTACAGTCAAATCTTAGTGCACAAGAGGTCATTATAGCTTTTGTTTTGGCTGGAGACGTGATCACTGCGTCTTTTACTTTTCTCACAGACCTCAGGGGTGTACAAACAAGGGTACTATAGGTTATGTAGGGGCAGTGTACTGTCTAGAAGCAACAAAGTGGAATGCATTATTGTAATCATTATTTTTTTTCACTTTCCTCACAATTGCACTTCAGTCACATATACAATTGGCTGCCTTTGGGGTTAGGGGTGATGAGCGAGAAGGCATTGTATGTATATGTATGTCAGCAGTCACTTGAAATACATGATTGTGGTCATTTGAACCTCTGCTTTCATCCCAGTCTAACACAAGGTGGATGTACAGGTAGTGACTGACTTTTTTGGAGGGTTAGGGAAGCGAGCAGTATTCCCAGATAGAACTGGATGTCCTCACAACAATAGGCTTGTTAGTTTATTCTGACCTACTGTTTTGTCAGCTTTGAGCATTAAGCCTTGGGCACAGCTTCTATCTTCCTTGAAAGAAAAAAAGTAAAACTGAAATTCTTTTCTTACTCATGATTTTTTTAGACCACCATTGGATTAAAAGGATGGGAAAATACCCTAAAATCCCAGAACATCTATAACCCCTATAGCTTCTGGGGACACTGGCTTAATGGAGTTATGCCCTAAAAGGTAGCTACTGTGCTCTCTTGGTCAGGAAAGGTGTGTTTAAAGGATACAAGGAAAATGAAGGATGAACATCAGTGAATTTCTTTCCTTAATCACAATTTCTGTTCAAACCATCATTGGATGAAAAGGTTGTGTAAAAAGAAAACAAAACTTTAAAATGCATTTCATAGTATATAGAAAGTTATGGCTTCTTGAAAAAGCTGAAGAGTACGGAAAATATCAGGAAAGAAGGGAAAAAAAGTAATGTATGGAGAGTCAAGATGGGGGAAAGCTGAAAGATGCGTATGTGTAGGGGGGCCGAAACAGAAGACTGTGCCTAGCGCACCATTTTGTATAAGCGCAGAACTGTACATGGAGCTGTTGTAATGTATCAATGTTGCAAGTAAATGTCAGTAACTATGAATATCCTTCTGTGAGACAGGCCAACAGAGAATTGTACACAGGGCTTTCTTAATGTAAGAGTATTGTAGCTAAAGGTCAGTCTGTATGTACTACTCCCTCTGTGAGATGGGCCAGCATAGTGTGGTACACAGGCCTGCTGTAATGTAAGAGCATTGTAGCTACAGATCAGTCTGTTTGTACTACTCCCTCTGAGAGATGGCCCAACATAGTTTTATACATAGACCTGCTGTAATGTAAGAGCATTGTGGCCATAGGTCAGTCTGTGTGTACTACTCCCTCTGTGAGATGGGCCAAAATAGAGCTGTACACAGACCTTTCTTAATGTAAGAGTATTGTAGCTACAGCTCATTCTGTATGTACTACTCACTCTGTGAGATGGGCCAACATAGTGTGGTACATAAGCTTGTCATAATGTAAGAGCACCATAGCTACAGGTCAGTCTGTGTGTACTACTCCCTCTGTGAGATGGGCCAACACAGTGTGGTACACAGGCCTGTTGTAATGTAAGGGCATTGTAGCTACAGGTCAATCTGTATGTACTACTCCCTTTGTGAGATGGGCCAACATAGTGTAGTACACAGGCCTGTTGTAATGTGAGAGCATTGTAGCTACAGGTCAGTCTGTATGTACTGCTCCCTCTGTGAGATGTGCCAACATAGTGTTGTGCATAGGCCTGTCTTAATGTAAAAGTATTGTAGCTACAGGTCAGTCTGTAAGTACTACTCCCTCTGTGAGATGTGCCAACATAGTGTTGTGAATAGGCCTATCTTAATGTAAAATTATTGTAGCTACAGGTCAGTCTGTGTGTACTACTTCCTCTGTGAGGTGGGCCAGCATAGTGTGGTACACAGGCCTGTTGTAATGTAAGAGCATTGTGGCCATAGGTCAGTCTGTGTGTACTATTCCCTTTATAAGATGGGCCAGCATAGTGTGGTGCACAGGCCTGTTGTAATTTATTTATTTAGTTATTGACATTTGTTAACCGAGTTTGTCCAGCTGGGCTTGTGACCCATTATCAGTGGAGACTTGAGGAGAAAAGCTCCATTTAGCACAGCAGTTTAAGTAGACAATTTCTTACAAGCTTTTTTTTTAAACACACAGCTTACAAAAGAAACGTAATTACTTAAGAAAAAAAAAATTCAATATGATAAATAGATATAATAAACTGTTAAACATAGTCAAGTTAAACCCAAAGCAAGAGATGCAGAAAAGGCAGTGAGCCTTTTACAGAGTAGCAGTGAAATACACATTTACAATAATTTATCTATTTATTTGTAATGATTTAATTTGTCAGAGCAAGTATCAGAGATTTGAAAAGTCACCACAATTGGGGCATATTAGTTGTATGGGTGGTAGATAAAAATAGGGGGTGAGGAAAGTTATTTGGCTGCAGCGTGGCAAGGACAGATTTTGGAGTTTAGTAGGTGAGTCTTCGGTTTTTCTTTAAAGTGGGATGGGCGAATAATGGAACAAACGTCCCTGGGAAGTTTGTTCCAGGCTTGGGCGAGTGAGTATTTGTAAAGGTGTTTGCCTATTGTTTCTTTTTTGGGTTGGTAGGTTTGTGATAGTAGTTGTTTCGAGGTAAGGAGAAGAAGAGATTGAGATGAGAGAAGAGAGAGCAGGACAAGATGAAGGTTTGTGGAGAAAGGAGTGTAGCATTTGAAGTTGAGATAACAGCAATAAATTAGGGAATTCACGCCAGTGGAGAGAATTTAGGGATAGGCAGTGATGTGAATTACATGGAGAGTTTGTGACAAATCTAGTTATTTTATGGTAGGTTTGTTGGAGTTTGTTTAAGGTTGTAGTTTGAATGTGGGTGAAAACTGGGGCAGCATAAGTAAGGGAGGGGAGGAGAAAAGTTTGGGCAAGGGAGAGTCTAGCATTGGGAGTTAGAAATTTTTTGTTACGATGTAGAAGACCCAATTTCTGGTGAGTCTTTTTTATACTTTGAAGCAAGTGCATATTGGATTTTAGTTCATCATCAATGATGACCCCTAGGAGTTTGGTGTGAGCTTCAGGTTTGATAGTAGTGTTATTTGAGGAAGTGATAGTACAGGTGGATTTGTGGTGAGTCAGAGAACGGGAAAGAAATAGTAAGAGTTTGGTCTTTTTGGGCTTGAGGATGATTAGGTTGCTAGTTAGCCACTCTTCGGTAGATAGGACGGTCTGTTGGGTAAGAGTATGAAGTTCAGAGATGTTGTCTGAGATGGAGATGAAGGTAGAATCATCAGCATATTGGATGAGGAACGATTGTTTACAAGATGTGTGGGGGTCACTGGTAAAGATGTTGAAGAGGAGGGGTCCCAAGGTGGAGCCTTGAGGAACTCCAGTTGGTACAGCTATGAAAGGAGAAGAGGAAGAGAGCCATTTTACTGATTGCTATCTGGAAGATAAGTAGCTGGAGAACCAGGCAATGGAGGAGGTAGATAGATAGATTGAGATTTGCAAGGTTTGAAAGCAGTAGGGGATGGGAGACTGTATCAAAGGCCTTGGAAAGGTCAAAGAAGAGACAGGATAAGAGTTTATTACTGTCTAGGGCCTCTGCAATGGTATGGGTAAAGGATAGGAGGGCAGTAGTTGTGCTGTGGTTAGAATGAAAACCGTGCTGGGTGGGGGTGAGGAGATTAAGTTGGAGCAGGTGGTTAAGTAGTTGTGAAGGGACACATTTTTCGAGAATCTTTCAAAGGGGGGATAGGATAGCTGTGGGGTGGTAGTTAGATGGGTCAGTCGAGTTACCGCCTTTGTGCAGTGGAATAGTGAAGAAGGATTTCTAAAGGATAGGGACAGTGGATTCCTGTATAGATCTGTTGATAAGTATGGACACTGGATAGGCTAAGGTGTCTGCAGCTAGTTTGAGGAAGGTATGTGGTAGATTATCCATGGAGGGAGAGCAGAGTTTGAGTTTATAAAGAAGTGATCAGATATAGGAAGTGGAGACAGGATGTAAAGAGAAAGGAGGATTGTTAGATAAGTTGGGAGGGGTAGACAGAGGTGTAGTGTTACTGCTTGATGGAATGAGTGACTGAATGGTATCGATAGAGTGTTTATTAAGTAGGGTAGCTGTTTCTAGAGGGGGTGTGTTGGGGAAGTGGCAGTGGACTGACGGATGCCCTGGGGGTAGAATTTTATTAATAGTAGACCAGAATTTCTGAGGGTTGGTTTTGTAATTGAGTTGGCCAAAATTATAGAAGGACTTTTTATCTGCATTGGCTTGTTTCTTAGTAAGACTTTTGAGCTGTTTATAGTTCTGAAACAGGGGTAATTCCTTGGTTTTGATCGATGCTTTCCAGGCTTTATCTCTTTTAAGCATGAGGGACTTTGTTTCTTTGGTTGGATTTTACTCTAATCTTTCTGGAAGGAGCAAGAATGCTTAGAGTTTTCAGGGATCTTTTTTAGGAGAGACTATTTGTCAAAGATAGAATAGAGCTGACTTGCATTAGACTGAAATTAGTGAGTCTACGGCAGTCTAGATGGAGATGAGGTTTGGGGGGTTGGGTGGTGTATCTGTGGACAGAGGTGGGGAGGTGGTCACTAAGTTGGTCTGGTAGAGTGGTGGGGTTGTGGTAAAGGAGAGGGGAGTTGGTAAGTACCCAGTCTATTATTGAGCTAGAAGATAAATTACTGTGCAGCTGGGTGGGGGAAGATATGAGTTGATGGAAACCATGTAAGTTGATACTGTTTTGGGGAGAGTCAGTTTTGAGTTTGGATCAGTCTAAGTTGACATCACCTAAGATGAGGGTTTCATAGGGTATGTTATGGAGAAATCAGGATAGTATCTTTTCAAGATTGTTTAAGTTGTTTCCAGGAGGATATAGATGGAGGCAATAGCTATTTTTTGTGAGGGTTGAGGTGACAGTTGAGTATGATAAGTTCAGCTGGTTGAAAGTCAGGGATTGGTTTGGGGATTGGTGATGAACTGAGGCTATTGGAATGGAGGATGGCAACACCACCTCCTTTTTTTGGGACTATATCTGAATGATAGATATTGTAGCTTGGTGGGAGAATTTCATTACTGGAGATATGTGGCTTAGGCCAGGTTTCAGATAAGGTGAGGATGTGAAGGCTTGTAAGGGCTATCCAGGCATGGACGTCAGTGGTTTTGTTGGTTAGACTTTGAATGTTTAGGGAGTATATAGCGAGGTATTCGGAAGAGGATGAGTTAGTTGTAGTGGGCTGAGAAGGATGAAGATTATTAGGTGAAAGAGGGGGTTGGAGGAGAGGGCATGTGGGTGTCTGGGAAGGGAAGAGGTAGGGCCAGGGTTGGGTGGTATATCTCCTGATAAAAGTAGGCTATTTATGAGTAGGGGGAGTATAGGGAAATGTGAAAGTATTTTCTAGAGACTGGGTTTAGGTTTATAGTTATGAGGTAGTGTGTGCAACTTAGGTAGTTTGTGAAGACTTGTAATGTAAGAGCATTGTAGCTACAGGTCAGCCTGTGTGTACTACTCCCTCTGTGAGATTGGCCAACATAGTTTGGTACACAGGCCTGTTGTAATGTAAGAGCATTGTAGTTACAAGTCAGTCTGTGTGTACTACTACGTCTGTGAGATGGGCCACCATAGTGTGCTACAAAGGCCTGCTGTAATGTAAGAGCATTGTAGTTAAAGGTCAGTCTGTATGTACTACTCCCTCTTTGAGATGGGCCAACACCGTGTGGTACATAGGCCTGTTGTAATGTAAGTCATTGTAGCTACAGATCAGTCTGTGTGTACTACTCCCTTTGTAAGATGGGCCAACACCATGTAGTACATAAGCCTATTGTAATATAAGAGCATTGTAGCTACAGGTCAGTCTGTGTGTACTATTCCCTCTGTAAGATGGACCAACATAGTGTGGTACACAGGTCTGTTGTAATGTAAGAGTATTGTAGCTACAGGTCAGTCTGTGTGTACTACTCCCTCTGCGAGATGGACCAACATAGTGTGGTGCAGAGGCTTGTTGTAAAGTAAGAGCATTGTAGCTACAGGTCAGTCTGTATGTACTATTCCCTCCGTAAGATGGACCAACATAGTGTGGTACACAGGTCTGTTGTAATGTAAGAGCATTGTAGCTACAGGTCAGTCTGTGTGTACTACTCCCTCTGTGAGATGGGCCAACATAGTGTGGTGCACAGGCCTGTTGTAAGAGTACTGTAGCTACAGGTCAATCTGTGTGTACTACTCCCTCTGAGAGATGGGCCAACATAGTGTGGTTCACAGACTTGTTGTAATGTAAGAGCATTGTAGCTACAGGTCAGCCTGTATGTACTACTGCCTCTGTGAGATGGGACAACACAGGCCTATGTAATGTAAGAGCATTGTAGCTACAGGTCAGTCTGTATGTACTACTTCCTCTGTGAGATTGGCCAATATAGGTTGTACACAGGCCTGTCTTAATGTTAGTGTATTGTAGCTACAGATCAGTCTGCACATTAACTACTCCTAAAAGTTTGCAACATGAACTAAAAGTTTGTTTAGAAGGGGTGGCAGTGAGTGGGTAATACTTAGACTAGAAGTGCCCAGGGGACCCACCTTGACAATTTCTAGGGACCCCCAAAATGCTAACACCGGCCCTGGTATACAGTCACCTAACTCGGTTATGCTCCCTCACAGTTTTGTAAATTCTGCTTTCTGTTCTTTTCTGTTGTGATTTTTGTTTTTCTGCTGTGTAGCTCCCTGACTATATCTAAATAAAGATTTAGAATTTTGATATGAATGAACATCAGAAGAGCTCTTTGTTAGTGACTGACTTGGCAAATTATTTGATGAAACTCTGTCCATGTTCTAATCCCTAATACAAGATCCCAAAAGATACATTGTGCAACCTTGTAGGCCACTTTCTGAAGCATCGTGATTTTTTATTTAATTTCATTTCCAGTTATATTCCTCGCTTTGAGTTGCAAGATATTTTATTGCATTGTTTGACTTTTTTTAGTTTGACTGTTTTACCCACAATCATTTTAAGTAAGGAACTCTTACAGATGCATTTAGCATGGAATTAAAGTACTCTATTCATAGCTTAGGTTGGTACGTATTGTGGTTTAAGTCTTTCATGATGTCATGGAAGGGGTTTTCAGCTCCAATAAAAAATTCAGGGAATCATCCTTATCAACAAAATAAAATGCAAAAGCAGCACAGGTTTTTTGCATCAAAAACTAAAATGTGGTATTGTAGATGGTAAGGAGGCTAAGTCCAGCTTCAAGGGTCTGTTACTTACATTTGCATTAGAACATGCCTGGTACCCACTTGACCTTATTCACTGCCCCCTTTCTATGTCTTGCCTGCTCTCAGAGGCACCACATTTATATAATGTAGATCCCAACATAGGCCATAGCTCTTAGCTGAGTGTTGTGTAATGAGCTAGTAAAATATGACTGAAAAACAAGTAATCTCTGTGGTATCCCCAAAGTCTCAAACAACCTTCTAACCAAGTGTAGTGGGTTCAAAAACAAAAACAGTGTAAGAAACTTCTCTGTGTGGAACATTTTCAATTCATATATATCTAGTTAATCACTGTGTATTAATAAGATCAGATAGTGGTGGTAGAAGTAGTGAACGTAAACTTGTTCTAAGTCAAAAACTAATAAAAAATATAATATGAAATATTATAAAGAATTACTAAGTGTTCAAAAGTAATCCAAGCAGGGTAGACAGCCTGTTTTCAGTTGGAAATCCTTTATTAAGCACACAGGCAAGCAATCCAAGTACAACAAAAATAAATGAATAATAGTTTCATGACAAACTTTCAAACTGTATATATATATATATATATATATATATATATATATATATATATATATATATATATGTGTGTGTGTGTGTGTGTGTGTATTTTTTTTTTTTTAATCAGGTATGGGAGTGGTTTATTTTGCTGTAAAACAAAGTTACACATGTTAAATTCACATCCCTTCCCCCATCAGTGTGACATTTGATCTGGTCCTACCCTACTTAGCAGCTGTCATAATAATATAACCCTTATGTACGTTAAATAAAATGATGTGGTATGTCTTATTAACCAGAATATTAAGTCTGTGATTTTATCCAGAACAATATACTACATGGTTGGAAATATGTAAAAATTATAGACCATTTGGCAATCTAAAAATATATATAAATATATTATATAGATTTTGCATGCAATAAACCCATCATGTTATCCTGCTTGGATTACTTTTGAATACTTAGTAATTCTGTATAATATTTCAAATTATATTTTTTATTATTTTTTGACTTTGGACATGATCAAGTTTGCTACTTCTACTACCACTATTTGATCTTATTAATATACAGTGATTAACTCGATATATATGAATTGAAAATCTTTCTCACAGAGAAGTTTCTTACACTGTTTTTAAAATATGACTGAACAAACCTGACTCACCTCTACTCCCTGAACTACCCATTCAAAGACCTAATTGGCTGTCTGCAGATTTCAACCACTAGGTAGCTACTCGTCTGTTTTTCCTGGACACTGGAAGGCTATTGCACAGCTGCATTTGATTTCCATGGCTTATCGCCATGTGCACAGATGTATTGATTTAATTTACTCAGATAAATAAAACAAAGTGACAGGTTTGAGTCAATGAGTTTCAGTTCAGTTTTAGAGAAGCTGAACCCTCTTACTGTATTCCTGTCTTGATAACTTAGGATCACCTGAGATCTCATCTCTACTCCCCATTTCAGGGCTCGATTTTTTATTGTTAATGTTTGATTTCTGCCTGTTGTCTTGTGATCTCCTATAAATAGTCTGGGTCTCTGCACCCTACTTATAAGTATGTACTGCCATTGGTTTGTCTGTAAGTCTATATTTACTAATGTCACCTTCAGTTTTAGCACCCCAACATCAGCTTTAAATGTGTAATGCCACCAGTCAAGTTTACCTTATAAAACAGATCATAAGTTATTTCTGTCCTTCCTATAAAAGGATGTATCCTTCTTGGTCAAAACTCTTTTCCAGAAGAGATGTGTGAGAGACAGTATCGCAGCAGAAATGTAATAAACATAAAACCTTACAAATGCAAAGTAACAAAAAGTTAACCCAGATATACCAAGGCAAAATGATTTAACAAGTTAAACTATATCAGAAAGAAGTAGCTCAAATTTAAGGTAGAAAATGTAGTAGTGATCAGATAGCATATTATATGAAATCCTGTACGGGGGTGAGTAACTGATGTCACCATACACATAAGTGAACACAGTGGGCATAGAGAAACATGTTCTGGCTATGATCTAGATGAACCAAGTTCAATTACTGGCATTGGCACATAGAGGAACATGTTCTGACTATGATCTAGATGAACCAAGTTCAGTTACTGGCATTGGCACACAGAGAGACATGTTCTGAATACGATATAGATGAACCAAGTTCAGTTAGCGGTGTTGGCACATGTTGGAGCTGATGTGGGGAGGAGAGGAATGATAACATTAGTCTGCTTACCTCTCTTGGGGGAGGGGAAACGCATTGGATGGGGGGTACTGTCTACATGGTAGTGCTCATGTTAAGGAGGTCAGGGCAGTCTGATCACATCATACACAGAGGCATGAATGTGCATTGCAGTGCCAACCTCTGGATGTCAGTGAGCATGTGTTGCAGAGTTAAGAATGTAACCTAAGCAGTCCTCCCTCTGTGTGCAGTCATGGTGGCTTATTGGTTCTCACAAAGCCATCCATGACCAGCTGCAGCTCAAGTTAGAGGAGACGCTAGTGATCTTGACAGATAGGGTTACAAATGGACCGCAGGACTCACTGTGGATTGATGATGGGTGAAGGTTCACTGAGGCAGCCACTCTAGCAGAGAAGACTAAGCACAACATACAAGAACTGAACCTGTGGATAAAATAGATGTTAGCCACAGTGCCACAGAAGAACAACCACAACACATATTGAGAAATTAATCCATGGGAAACATGGCCATTAGCCACAGTGCCACAGAAGAACAACTACAGCACATACTGAGAACTAAATCCATGGGAAACATGGATGTCAGCCACAATGCCACAGAAGAGCAAGCACAACACATACTGAGAACTGAACCCATGGGAAACATGGATGTTAGCCACAGTGCCACAGAAGAGCAAGTACAACACATATTGAGAACTGAATCCATGGGAAACATTGCTGTTAGCCATAGTGCCACAGAAAAGCAACCACAACACATACTGAAAAATGAATCAATGGGAAACATGGATGTTAGCCACAGTGCCACAGAAGAGCAACCACAACACATACTGAGAACTGAATCCATGGGAAACATGGCTGTTAGCCACAGTGCCACAGAAGAGCAACCACAACACATACTGAGAACTGAACTCATGAGAAACATGGATCTTAGCCACAGTGCCACAAAAGAACAACCACATCACATACTGAGAACTGAACCCATGGGAAAATGGCTTTTATCAGTCTTCAGTTAACCACCTAGTACAGCTAACATTGGGTAAGATGGTGATTCAAGTCATAGCCTGCTATAGGTCCACAACCATGTCCCAAGAATCTCACTCCATGTTCCTAAGCACCCTGGGAAACTATTAGGGTCTAACCCAACACTCTCACACTAGGTGACTTCAACTACCTCTCTATCAACTGGGAAAACTACTCATGCACCAATACACTAATCCAATGCTTCCTGGAATTTATCAGTTCCAATGCGCTGGACCAGCTCATTCTTACCCCCACTAGATGAAGCAACATCCTTGACCTGCTTATTACTAACATGGGTAACTGTTGCTCTACACCAATAGTCAATAGTCAATTCTTTCCTGGTTAGATCCGACCACAAACTAATCACCATGGAAATCCACATCTCACCCACACATCCCGCAAAGGTAACCACCATGAAAAACTTCTCCAAAGCTGACTTTGAGCTTCTAAAATCAGAAGTGGCTAACTTCAGGGCACCCATGTGAATGGAAAATAGATGCATGACTGCTGAATCATACACTGATGCACTGTACAAACACGTACACAAATGCATGGATCTCGCCATACCCAACAGAACCAAGATGCTCTCCTCCAAAAAAGGAAGCCAATCTGGTGGTCCCCTGCTATTAATAAACTCTACAACAGAAGAAAGAAACTGTTGCAGAAAAAGGTGAAATCCTAAGACTGGAAAAACTCCCTTATTAGCCTCAACAAAAAGTTGAGATTCAGCATAAAAACCTCTAAAGTCAGCTATGAAGGCAGAATGGCAGCAAACACTAAAAACAACCACAAAGCCTTCTATAATTATATCAAGAATCTCCACAGCAATACCCAGGTTTGCTCTGAGTTACTGCATAATAATACCTGCCATACTGAGCCAACAGATATTGCCAACATATTGGCCAACAGATTTAGTGCCAACTTTACCCCTATCTCCCCCCAAAAGACCAATCACAATACTGGAGGAATGCCAGGCACCCAGGATTACAGCAGCACAAGTTAAAGCTGCATTGTCTGAGTCCAAGAATACAGTTTTCATGTGACCCAAAAATATCCCTGGATGTGTTCTACATGAACTACAAAGTGAACTGGCACCACATATGTGTGCTCTGTTCAATTACAGCCTCACCTCAAGCTTTGTCCTACTAAATGATGCAGTGCTATAGTCATCCCTCTCCATAAAGGGGGAGTTCATAGTATGTTCATAGATTAGTACTAAACTAACTGCCTTTGCGAGCCATTTTCAGCGTAGCCATATATCCCTTGTGAGACTCAAACCCTGCACCTTGTGTTTGTAAAGCAAAGACCTTAACCATTAGGCCACCCTCCCAACCGACTACACACCCTGGAAATTGCCGCCCCCCATTAGCCTGACAAGTTTGATATGTAAGGCTATGGAACACATCATCATGGACCTAATTAACGAGGTTACAGGGAATCTCTAAACTCTACATCTCACACAGTTTGGTTTTGTGAAAGGTAGATCATGGCTACTTAACCTGGTTGACTTTTTTGAGTCAGTCACCGGAGCTGTGGATGAAGGCAAGGCAGTTCAAACAGCCTACCTCGATCTGGCCAAGGCTTTTGATACCATTCCCCACTCAGGAATTGTTGATAAACTCACCAAACTAGGCATTGACCCTTATATCACTTGGTGGGTTGCAAATTGGCTCAGAGATAGAACCCACAGTGTGAAAGTAGTGGACTCATAGGTTCATAGGTGGGTACTAGGCTATCTGCCTGAAGGCATTTATAAGCCTAGCCAGAATGTGTTGGCTTTCGTCCCCTTAGATTAGTTCCCTGTTCCTCTGTCCAGCAGAGCCACTGAAGTGATCCCCGAGGTAAACTTTCTGTTTCCCATCCACTTGTTAAGGTCTCTCTTGAAGAATGTTAGCGAGGAGCTCTGCCTAATGTAGATTGTGATCTTGTTCCAGAGCATGGGAAGTCTCTGGAACAGGAATCTATCCCTCCAGCACATCCTATTTATTGTTGTGGTGAGGTTTAGATCCCTAGAGGGTGTGGCTTGAGGGGATAAGGTTTTCTTTAGGTGGAGCATGTCCATCAATTCTGGGTTGGACATGGCCTTGTATGTCAGGCAGAGATCACCTCTGAGTAGGCGGTATGCAACCGAGTACAACTGGAGTTTCTTTAGTCAAGCTGCATAGGGCATCTGTTTGAGGCCATTGATCCTCTTGGTGAGGTACTTCTGTGGTCTTTCCAGCTGTTGCAGGTATCTTGTAAGGTACATCCCAAATGGGGCATTGTACTCTAAGATGGGTCTGATGAGTGATGAGTAGAGGGGCACAATGACCTCTTTTGATCTGGATGTGAACCCTTTTGTGATTAGGTGGGCCACATAGAAGGATTTTCTAACCGCTTTGGCAATGTGATTATCAAAGGTGAGATTACTATCTACTTGGGTCCCCAGATCCTTTATTACGTCTTCCGTATTTAGGGGACTACCACCTATGTGGTAGTTTGTGGGTACTTTGTTTTTTCCAAAGGGGATGACTATGCACTTTTTGGCATTTAGCTTGAGGCCATGATTTTGACACCAGGTATCCATCTCAGTGAGACCCTTTTGGAGGATGCCTGTGTCAGCTGGAGAGTCAATTATAGCCCCTAGTTTGCAGTCATCTGCGAACTTGGTCAGCCATAGTCCTCCTGCTTTTGCCTGTACCTCTGAGAAGTATATGCCAAACAGGAGGGGTCCTAGGACTGAGCCCTGAGGAATGTCACTTGTAACCGGTTTAGAGTCGAACCTAGCTCCTGCGACTCTCACCATGTGGGTTCTGTCTGTGAACTATTGGCAACCCATCTTGTGACATAGGGGTTTATGTTCAGGCTGGTGAGCTTGTCTAAAATACCTGAATGGGGAATGGTGTTGAAGGCCTCAGCAAGGTCTAGGTAGGCTATGTGTACCACCTTTCCCTCATCTATAGCCTTGGTAACTGTCTCAAAGAAGTCCAGCAGGTTTAGGAGGCATTATCTGCCCTTAACAAAGCCAAACTGGGTAGGGTCCAGTGATTGGAGGTTCCCAATGTCTCTGTTAATGAGTTCCATGATGATGCACTCCATAGCCTTGCAGACCAAGCTAGTCAGGCTTATAGGGCAATAGTTCCTGGGGTCTGTTGTGGCTCCACCTTTGTGGAGTGGAATAACCATTGCTGTGCACCACTCTATGAGTATGTAGCCTGTGGAGAGGCTGTTTGAACAGTGTGTTTAGGTGAGGGGTTAGTTTGCCTTTGAGCTCATGTAGGACATAGCCTGGGACACCATCCAGTCCCATTGATGCTGTGTTTTTGGCTTTGGAGAGGGCTGTTTTAACCTGAGTGTCTGGGATTTCAGGGACTCTAAATTCTGGTATGGTTATGGGCTCTTCTGGGGGTGTGAGGGGGTGAAGTTTGTGCTGAACCTGTCTGCCAGGATGTTGGCGATATCGGTCGGTTCAGTGTATAATGTGTCATTCTGCACTAACTCTGAGCAGATTTGAGCATTGCCACTTAGATTCTTGACATAGCTAAAGAATGCATTGTGGTTATCTTTGGAGTCCTTGTCAATTTTACTTTCAAAGCTCACCTTGGATGATTTTATGACTGATTGTAGTTTCTTGCTGATACTGATCAAGGATGTCTTCCCTTCTTGGGATTTTACTTTTTTCTGTACTAGTTTCCTCCTTCTGTTGTATAGCTTGTTTATGGCAGGAGTCCACCAGACTGGTTTCCTTTTCTTGGAGGAGTGAGTCTTGGTTTTCCTTGGGATGGCAAGATCCATACATTTTTGTAGCTGCCCGTCGAATGCATTAGTAAAGGATTTTGCAGCTTGGACAGTGTTATCCTTCAGCATGGGGGCTTTGAAACTTTCGACCTCGGTCTTAGGTAACGTGAAGTTTGCTTTTGAAAAGTTTTTCACTGTGGCTTTCTTGTCCTGGGGTGGGGGCAGAATATGGATATCCAAAGTGATTTGTTTATGGTCAGATCTAACCAGCAAGGGGTTGACCTCTAGTGTGGAACACCGGTCGCCCATGTTGGTAATGACCAGGTCCAATATGTTGTCACCTCTGGTGGGAGTGTTGACAAGTTGAACCAGGAAATTTGAGTTTATAAATTCTAGGAAAAGTTGGGCAAGGGAGTTAATACTTGAGTAGTTCTCCCAGTTAATGTTTGGGTAATTGAAATCACCCAATATTAGGGTGTTTGGTAGGACCTTTATGTTTCCCAGTGTTTCCAGAAATGCGGAATGGGGATGGGGGTCCTGGGACATGGTGGTTGATCTGTAGCAAGCTACAATTTGAATTGCAGTTTTGCCCATTGTTAGTTGCATGTGGATGATCTCTGAAGCATCGTGCTGTGCTACTAACCTGGAGGTGTGGGTATCCTTGATGAATATGGATACGCTCCCGTCTTTTGTATTTCGGTTTGGGTTCTGTGGCCAAAATGTATTGCATGAGTTGTAGCCTGGTAGTGCTGGGGTGCTCTCTGGAGCCTTAAACCAGGTTGCTGTTACTGCAAATATATTGATTTTCTCCCTACTGAGGAGTGTCTCAAGTGCATGCATTTTGAGGTTTAGACTTCTGGCATTGAGTAGTATTACCGTCAGTTTTTTGTTACTTGTGCTATTTACGGCGGTGGGTTTGTCTTTTGAGCCTTGCCTAAAAAAGGCACTATGGGGGTGGCACGAGCCTTGGCAAGTATTTGAAAGCCTAAGGGTGACAGGTGCAAGCTGTCTCTAGTGAAGCAGCGTGGCTTGTCGAGTATGTCATCCCAGGTAGACAGACACTGGATCCCCTTTGAATGACACCAGAAACTTAGCCAATTGTTGAAATTGAGAATTTTTTTCTTTATACCGTGGTATCATTCTTGGTGAGGGCAGGATGCTAATCAGGGTCGGGGTCATACCGGCCTGGGCTATGTGATCAGAGAGCTCTTCCATGTCTCTTTTCATGTAGTCCAGGGAGATACGGCTCAGGTCTTTCACACCAACATGGACAATGACAGAGTCATATTTGTACTTGTTCTGGAGTGACCTGAGTGCTTGTGTTATGTGGTGGATCCTGGCACATGACATGCAGCTAACAGTAACCTTCTCCTTATTCAGCCTAGTGAGTAGGACATCAGTGTGCCTGACTATAGAGTCACCTATGACTAGTATGTTGGGTATGTTATTTTGCCTTAAGGGCTGTGATTGCATGGCACACTGGTTTTGTGAAGTATGTGTTTCATGGTTTGTGTTGGGGGGGGTGGAGGTTGCTTGGATGTTTGCTTTGGAGGTCTCTGTTGGTTTTGCAGATTTTTATTTAGAGCCTTATTTAGAGTCTGTTTCCATGCATTTATGTGTGTTTTTTGCCGGTGCTGGTTTAATGGGTCTATGTAAGACTGGTGGTATAATGCAAGTATTTTTCTTCTCCTCTTGACTGTCTGATCCAGTCTTGGGTTGAGAGAGCTTAGCCTCTAGTTTGGCTGTATAACTGCATCTCTCGCATGTATTAGTGTTTGGTGGTAGGAGGAGGGGGTTGTCTGTGTACATGAGGCAGTAGTAACATTGCCTCAAAATGTCCAGATTCACCAGTTGGACTGGAGAGTACACCTGAAACTGCCCTTTGGACATGCCTGGATAGGTACAGTGAACTGTTTTGCTGGATGGCTGGTAAGGTTGAAGAGAGAGCCTTGTCCTACTGTACAGTACAGGAGGGTCTAATGCTAGCATTTATAAGTGCTTGCTATAAGTTTTGAGCAAGTGCCGGGCTGATACATGAATGGCTTGACTGCCTAAGTTGAAAGTTTGTCTAGTTCCAAGGGAAAAATTGAAGAGGAGACTTTGTGGAGCCGGGAATAGTTTTACCCTAGCTAACCGGCGCTGCCCGCCGTGCAAAACCAGGTAAATATGGTATTTATAGCAGGGAAATGAAAGAGATACAAATTAGCGTAAAATGGCCAATAAACTACTAATTTCTGGGTGGAAACCACTGCTACAGGGACATATAGGCTGCTCAAAGCTCCCCTCTCTCACAGGTGAACAGAGAATTTTCCTTCTATCCATGTAAGGTATGGGCAAACACAGAGATTTGAAACACAGCCCTGAATTCAGCACTAACTTGAAAACTGGACTATACTAGCTTAGAAAGGTGGGAAACAAGTATATATATATATATATATATATATATATATATATATATATATATATATACATATTTTTTTTTCAGAAAATAGAGCAGATACACTAAAACAACAGTTTAAAAGCACAGAAAAGGATACTTATTGTTATATATCGCAGATCAGAGTTGTAGTCAATGCTCCCAGTAATAATGTAGGAAGAAACACAAATACAGTAAAAGCAGATGAATAAAGTGCACTTTCTGATATATATATATATATATATATATATATATATATATATATATATATATATATATATATATATATATATATATATACATATATATATATATATATATATATATATATATATATATAAAACAATAGAAAATGAACAAAGTGATTTAAACAACTGCGGTGGTGGTGCTGCGGTAGCGTTGTCACCTCACAGTAAGACGTTTTCCCGTTCGCTCAGCTAGAGCATCTTCTGTGTGGAGACATGTGTGAATGGGTGTACCTTCATTGCAGGTTTTGCGTCAGGGCCAGCAACTCGGCATGTAAAGATCTACTGCCAATCACTAGCAGATGGGAGTTCTGCTGTGGCGACCCCTAACCGGTAAAAGCCAAAAGACACAACAACCAAATTAACCAGAAAAAAGCTCAAAACTGAGCCCTGTTCCAGCAGTATTCAATCAGACAAGTTCTCCCTGCTCACCCCTGCTTTCTAGGGTGCAGGGGTACCTTCTCCAAAAAAAGATGGCCTGGATCAGTGCTCAAGATATACAAACATAGCTAGATTCAGCAGGCCTGAATGTGGTCTATGCTACAGCAACAAGGTGCACTAATTTCAGAAAGAAACAGTTCAAACAGTCACTATAAGCCTGTGACCAGAAATTCCCAGCTCAGAAGGGCAGAATCCAGCCTCTCCTCCCACAAGAGTGCAGACCACAAACCTTCTTAATGTAGAATAACTGGCCTGAAGCCCAAGTGCTTAAGCCAGAACTAATACACTTTTAGAATGGCAGACACTGAGCCTTCAATCAGCAATTCCCAGATTAGAAGGATGTAAGCTACCTGTCTTGCCACAACAATGCAAACCTGAAACCTTCTTAATGTAAAACAGCCTGTATGAAGCCCAAGTGCTTAAACCAAAAGACTTAGAATAACAGTTACAATTTAGTCAGGCTACTACCAAGCAGTAATAAATGCAGTAGAATAAATAAAATTGAGTACTTTTAAGAAAAGCAGAATAAAGTAGGAGGAAAAACAAATATAATAAAAGCAAAGGAATAAAGTGCAAAATTATTTTTTTAAGTGCAAGAAGAGAGGAAGGAAGAACCTAAGTGGGCTGGCCTTCTCAAATCTTCTCTCTGTATTAAGTAGAGTGAACACTAGACTCAGAATATGATCTAACTGTACTCAGTTAAGTGAGCAAATGAGATGCCCCCAGGGGGAGTGTTCTAACACAGACTTACAGGAGGGGCAGGCAATTCCAGAGCCACAAACACAATACCAACACAAGAACAGGGAGGGAGGGTGGAGAACTAACTGCAAAGAGACACACAGCACACTGTTCAGAAACACATAATTAGGAAACAGAAAAAATGAAAATACAGAACTTTTAAAACTGCAAGTTTGTACTTAACAGAAGACTAAAATTGACTACTGCAAGTTTCACTTAACTTCAGCTTGTAATGCAGATGTTTGTAGCCAAGCAAGTCTCTCAGGAGTTGAGCATAAAATGATTTCTCAAACTCTGTGGCTAGCACTTAAAGTACAGAGGAATCCCTCTAGGCTATTAAATATCAGATAACAAAGAAGTGATACCAACACCCCCTTATAGCAAAATAACTGCAGAGAGACACACAGCACACTGTTCAGAAACACACAATTATTAAACAGAAAAAGATGAAAATACAGTACTTTTAAAACTGCATGTTTGTATTTAACAGAATGCTAAAATACACTACTACAAGTTTCACTTAGCTTCAGCTTTTAATGCAGAAGTTTGCAGCCAAGCAAGTCTCTCAGGAGTTGAGCATAAAATGATTTCTCGAACTTTGTGGCTAGCACTTAAACTACAGAGGAATCCCTCTAGGCTATTAAATATCAGATAACAAAGAAGTGATACCAACACCCCCTTATAGCAAAATAACTGCAGAGAGACACACAGCACGCTGTTCAGAAACACACAATTATTAAACAGAAAAATATGAAAATACAGTTCTTTTAAAACTGCAAGTTTGTACTTAACAAAAGATTATAATTCACTACTGACTCCAAGTCAGACTGCTGACCAGTCACAAGTGGAGTCCCACAGGGATTAGTCCTGGGTCGTCTGTTTGGCGTCCACTTCTCAGAAGTTCAGACCAACACAGATGGACTCTGGCTGACCAAGTTCACTGATGAATGCAAGCTGCGAGCCATTATTAACTCCCCAAGTTATGTAGACATCCTAGAGAAAGGCCTCACTGAGACCAATGACTGGTGTCGAAACCATGGCCTTTAGCTTAATGCCAAAAAATGTGCTATTATCCCCTTTGGGAAAAACTCAGTTCCCACTAATTACCACATCAATGGGAGCCCACTGAACACTGAAGGCGTTATAAGAGATCCGGGGACATAGGTTAACAGCAACCTCTCCTTTGACCACCACATTGCCACTGTGGTAAGAAAGTTCTTCTAATGTGGCACATCTCATTACCATGGGTTTTGCATCCAGGAAGAAAGAGGTCATCATTTCTCTCTACTCTTCCCTCATTAGGCCAATCATCGAGTATAATGTCCCATTTGGCATGTACCTCACTGGACACATGCAACAGCTGGAAAGGCCACAAAAGTGCCTCACAAAGAGGATCCTAGGCCTTAAACAAATGACGTATATGGACAGACTAGAAAAAACTCCAGCTATTCTCTGTCTCATATCGTCTACTAAGAGGCAATCTCTGCTTGACTTACAAAGCCATGTCTGACCCAGCTCTGTTAGAAATGCTACATCAAAAGAAATCCCAATCCCTCCACACCACACACTCCAGAGACCTCAACCTCATTACCACAATCAACAGAACATGCTGGAGGGACAGATTCATAACCCAGAGACTGCCCATGCTCTGGAATAGACTTCCCATACATGTCAAGCAGAGCACCTCACTGGCCCTCTTCAAGAGAAATCTTGATGAGTGGATGGGAAATAGAAAGTTCACCCCGGGGATCACTCCAGTGGCTCTACTCGACAGAGACACTGGGAACTAACATTTGGTGCACAATGCCAGGGCACTTCTATGGGCTAGGCTTGTAAAGGCTCCAGGACCATTAGCCTAGTACACTCCTATGAACCTATGAACCTATCTATATAGCTATTTAACAAGTGGAATATAACAAATTAAACTGTCCTGTCAGTGATGTAATAGCAGAACCATTGCTATAGGTAAGTACATCTGTGAAGTATTCACATGTACATTAGAGGCAGACTGACATCACAACCAACTGCCTTACTTCACTGATTTGTGACTTACTTATCACATATGTTGTTGCTGATCATACCAGACAAGTTTTGTTTTTGAAAGATATATCATTGTTACTTCAGATGTATTATGCCTCTCTAGAAAATGTTTAATCCTGTAAACCATCAGAATTACAGATTAACACACACACATAAACAAACAAATAAATAGCCAAGCTTGACTAGCTCACCCCAGATGAAACAACGTATGGAATAAAAAATGAGATTTCATTAGTGGAGGTTTGATTACTGCACTCTGCACTTGCATCATCCATGGCTCTGAAAGTGCTATTTAGACAAACAAAAAAGAATGCCACAACATCATTATTAGCAATGCTCCACTGTACTTCTTGGCTTCTGTAAACTTATTTCTAAATTGAGTAAATGAACAGCTGAACACACTGGTTATAAACATTCGCCTTTAAAATTCACTGATGACTTGTTTTTAAGTAGACAGGCAGATTGTAACATACAAATACGTGTGATACTCTCCCACATTAAGGATGATGCTACTAAATGACAGAATGTGCACAACAGCCACAGGAATCCGCCAGAGTGACATTCCTCATCTACTCCTCTGTGAATCTGCACTTCTTTTACAGCCCATCTGGGCCTACGATGCGGCACTAGCTTGCCTTTCAGCTCCTACCCCACCAGACGCTTGCCAGCCTTTGCATGTTAGAGATGCAAATGTATTCATAAAAGAGTTTAATTGTTTCAGTGACTGACAGGCTGCATGTAAGTGTCATGGGAACAAGAAGAACAGAGGATCAGCTGCAGATGCCTGTAGAATTAAAAAGATGATATAGAAAACATAGCAAATTAGCTGATGCCTGTGATTTAAACTTTGCAAAGCATTTTAGTAACTTTTTATATTCATCTCGCATACTCAAGTTTTGAGAAAACTACCTTCATATTTTGATTGCCTTTCTTAGACAATTAAGGCATAAGTTTGCATTTTTTCATTCATTTCACATCTTGACCAGGTAAGTGCCATGTTCCTGAAATGAGCCTTTCAGGAAAAAAATCAAACTACAAAGAAAACAATAATTTACAGAAGTGGGTTTTATAACTGGTAGTAGCAGCAGTGGAATATTATGTTTTTTTTATAGCGCAGACCCCTTTAGACAAGCTATTAACCTAAGTATAGAATGAATATACATTTAATAACTCTTTAACACAGAATAAATATTCAGTAACTCCTAAGCAAACAGAGATGAAATTCGCCATGTATACATGCCTTAAATATCACAAGTGCAATCTTAAATTTGATATGACAGTTTCTTCTTGTGTTTTGTGCTAGCAGAACCTTTAGAGTTTATATTATACTTTTTCTTTCTCTGCTTTAGCTAAAATTATTTTTTTTCTCCTTGTGCATTATAACTGTCAACAGGCTGTCTTTTTGCTTACCCAGAGTCTGACATTAAGTACTGGATTCTCGCTTCTTGGAACAAGCTTTCCCTACCCTGTAAGAAACAAATTCTCTACTATCTTTTGACTTCTGCTGGAGGAGGCAGAAATTATCAATATGGCTTAATGGCTGTCAAGCTTCCTGAAGACCAGCAGATCATCAGATTAATTCTACAGACTATGAACAACCGAACAAATGAAGAAGGTTTCCTTTTTTTGAAAAAAAAAATGTTTTGGTTATAACATCAAAAGTCATAAAAAAAATAGAAAAGCAAATATTATACTTATTTCGAAGTAATTTCATTGTACAACTCATAGGATCCTAGAAGGTTACAAGGCTGATGGCCCTGGGGCCCTTACAAGCTTAGCCAAGAGTTTATCCTCAAAAAGAAACCTCATTCAGCACCTGTCACCCCTGTCAGTGAGGGACACAGGTGGAACCCCTGGGACAAATGTGTGCTTTCCCATCTACTTATCAAGGTTGTGCTTGAAGAGAGTCAGTGAGGTACTCTGACATGAATGGGAAGTCTATTCCAGAGACATGGCAGCCTCTGTGAGACAAACCTGTCTTTCCAGTAGGTTTTGTTGATGTCGCATATTAGATTCAGTTCTTTTGAGTGGGTAATGCATGAGGAGTTAGACTTAGACATATGGAGTATCTCTAGTAGGGCAAGGTCCAAGATTACCTTGTAGATGAGACACAGATCACCTCTGAGCAATCTGTATGATACCGAGTAGAGTGATAGCAATTTGAGCCTGTCTGCATAGGCAGGTGCTGGAGGCCATGGATTCTCTTTGTGAGGTATTTCTGTGACCTTTCCAATTGGTGCAGATGTTTGGAGAGGTACATACTAAACGGGGTGTTATACTCAATTATTGGTCTAATGAGGGAGGAGTCTAGAGCGGTAATAACCTCCTTTTTTCTGAATGCAATCCCTTTACTTATGAGATAAGCCAAGTAAAAGAATTTTCTGACCACTGCCACTACATGATGGTTGAATGTGAGATTGTTATCAACCTGAGTACCCAGGTCTTTCACCACAGGTTGTGTGTTTAGGGGGTTGCCGTTGATGTGGCAATCAGTAGGGGCTGTGTTTCTGCCAAATGGTATGATGATACATTTTTTTGCATTTTACTTGAGGCCATGAATTTGGTACCAGTCATTAGTTGCTATGAGATCCTTTTGCAGTATGTTCACATAATTTGAAGAGTCAATGCAGCACCCAACTTACAGTCGTCCACAAACTTGGTCAGCCACAGGCCTTTTGTCTTTGCCTGGACCTCTGAGATGTAGATGACAAACAGTAGGGGTCCCAGAACAGATTCCTGGGGAACTCCACTAGTGACAGGTCTGCTAATGGAGCTGTAGGTGCCTATTTTGACCTTGAGGGTCCTGTCGGTGAGCCATTTGGCCACCCACCTGATGACATAGGGATTTATGCCAAGTTGTGTTAGCTTTTCAATGATACCTGAGTGGGGGATTGTGTCAAAGGCCTTGGCCAAGTCAAGGTAAGCTATCTGTACTGAATTTCCCTCATCCAGGGCCTTGGTGACAGTCTCAAAGAAGTCAACCAGGTTCAACAGGCAAGATCTGCCCTTGACAAATTCAAAATGGGTGGGGTCAAGTGCTTTGGGATTGCCTATGTCCTTCTTAGTCCCATTCCTAAAGCTTCTTGCTGCCACAATTTGTTCTTTCATGACATACATCTCTCTCTTTTTACTGATCAGTGCCAGGTGGTATTGTACTGCAGGGCAGGTGTACATCTGAGAGAGGTGATGCTGTGCCCTAGGGGATGTGTAGGGCTGGAACAGGTGATGTTATACTGCGGTGGATGTGTAGGTCCAGGACAGGTGATGCTGTGCTGTAGGGAATATGAAAATCTGGTTTGGGTGATTCTGTGCCATAAGGGATGTGTAGGTCCAGGACAGGTAATGCTGTGCTGTAGGGGATGTGTAGGTCTAATTTAGGGGATGCTTTGCAGTAGGGCATGTGTAAGGCAGGTTCAGGTGATGCTGTGATGTAATGGATGTGTAGATCCAGGACAGGTGATGTTGTACTGTTGGTGATGTGTAGGTCCAGGACAGGGGATTCTGTACTGCAGGGGATGTGTAATTCAAAGACAGGTAATGCTGTACTGCAGATCAAGTGTATATCTGGGACAGGTGATGCTCTGCAGCAGGGGATGTGTAAGTCAAAGAGAGGTGATGCTGTACTGCAGGGGATGTGTAGGTCACAGACAGGTGATGTTGTGCTGTAATGGATGTGTAGGTCCAAGACAGGTGAGGCTGTGCTGTATGTGATGTGTAGGTCTAGGACAGGTGATGTTCTGCTGTAGGGCATGCGTAAGTCAGGACAGATGATGTTGTGCCATAGGGGATATGCAGGTCAGGAACAGGTTGTGCTTGCATGGTATGTGCAGATCAGGGACAGGTAATACTGTGCTGTAGGGGATTTCTATGCCAGGGACAGGTGATGCTATGCTGTAGGGGATATGTAGGCCCGGACAGGTGATGCTGTGCTGTAGAGGATGTGTAGGTCCGGACAGGTGGTGCTGTACTGTAGGGGATCTGTAGATCAGAGACTGGTGCTGTTACACTGTATGGGGATGAATAGGTCTGTGGAAGGTAATAATGTGTTGTAGGGGATGTGTAGGTCAGGGACAAGTGATATTGTGCTGTAGGGGTTGTGTAGGTCCAGGACAGGTGATGATGTGCTGTAGGAGATGTGTGCGTCCTGGACAGGTGATACTGTGCAGTAGGGGAGGTGTAGGTCTGGGACAGGTAATGCTGTGCTGTAGAGAATCTGTAGGTCTGGGATGGGTGATCATAGCCAGCGTTAGGCATAGTCCAACTAGATGTCTGCCTAGGGCACCAATTTACCAGGGGCACTTTTCCAGTAATCTGGATGATGTAGGTAGACCAGGATGGGGGCACCAGGTGGTGTTGGGAGGGATGCTGTCAAGAGCTTTTGCCTAGGGCATCAGTTGAACAAAGGCCGGTCCTGGAGGTGATACTGTGCTGTAAGGGGATGTGTAAGTCAGGGACAGGTGATGCTGTACTGCATGGGATGTGTAGGTCCAGGACACATGAGACTGTGCTGTAGTGGATGTGTAGGTGCAGGACATGTGATGGTGTGCTGTAAGGGAATGTGTAAGTCAGGGACAGGGGATGCTGTACTGCATGGGATGTGTAGGTCCAGGGTAGGTGATGTTGTACTGCATGGGATGTGTAGGTCTAGGGTAGGTGATGTTGTACTGGAGGTGATGTGCATGTCCAGGACAGGTGATGTTGTACCATAAAGTATGATTAATTCAATACGATTATAGGATCATCGGATCATAGGAAGTTACTAGGCTATTGGCCCTGAAGCCCTTACAAGCCTAGCCCAGAACTTAGCCCATGTTTTGACAAATCAGCACCTGATGCCCCTGTCTAGCAGGGACACATGTGGAGTCCCAGGGTCGTATCTTCTGTTCCCCATCCTGTTATCCAGTTTGCACTTAAAAAGGGTTAATGGGGTACTCTGCTTAACACAGAGAGGGAGTCTATTCCACAAAAGGGGGAGTCTCTGGGACTCAAAACTGTTCTGTCAACAAGTGCTGTTGATGTCACAGACCAAGTTGAGATCATGTGTGTGGGTTACCCATGTGCAACTTGACCTTTGGATATGCAGCACTACCATCAATCCGGGGTCTGAGATTGCTTTGTATGCCAGTGGTCACCTCTGAGGAGTCTGTATGAGACTGAGTAGAGGGACAGGGCTTTTAGCCTATTTGTATAGGGTAGATGTTTGAGACCCTGGATTCTCCTGGAGAGCAACCTCTGTGGTCTCTCCAGCTGCTGCTTGTGCTTTGTGAGGTACATGTTGAAAGGGGCATTGTAGTCAATAATGGATGTTATAAGGGAAAAATACAAGGATATTATGACCTCCGTGTCCCTAATAAGGTGGCCATGTAAAAAGCTTTCCATACAATGGAGGCAGTATGCTGGTCAAAAGTCAGTTTGCTATCAACCTTGGTGGCTGAGTCCCTCATGACTGATTGCATGCTTAAGACCTTGTTATTAATGTGATAATTTGTGGGTACATCATTCTCCACAAAGGGGATGATAATGCATCTTTTGGCATTCAGTTTGAAGCCATATTTCTGGCACCACTCATTTGTTTGGGTGAGACCCTCTTGGAGGATGTCCACATCACTAGGGAAATTGATGACAGTGCCCAACTTTCAGTCATCTTCAAACTTGGCCAGCCATAGCCCACTGGTTTTGGGCTGCACCACAGAAAAGTATATCCCAAACAAAAGAGGCCCCAATTCCAATCCCTGGGATATACCACTCATTATGGGACTACTGCTTGAAGTGGCTTCCCCTATTTCAACTAGGTTGGTTCTATCAGTGAGCTAGTTTGCTACCCATCTGGTAACAAATAGACTGATGCCTAGTTGAGAGAGTTTATCTATTATACCCAAGTGGGGAATAGTACTGAAGGCTTGGGCCAGGACAAAGTAGGTGGTGAGCACCATCTTCCCCTCATCCATGGCTTTGGCAACTGTCTCAATAAAGTTGACCAAATTTAACAGGCAAGACCTCCCCTTGACAAAACCAAACTGTGAGGGATTGAGTGTTTGGAGGTTGCCAGTGTCCTTGTTAATGAGGTCCATGATAATCCATTCCATGGCCTTCCAGATCAGGCTAGTTAGGCTGACAGGTCTGTAATTTCCTGGGTCCATGGACTCTCCACCTTTGTGGAAAGGAATGACAGTGGCTGTCCTCCACTCAGCTGGGAAAAAGCCGGTACTCAGGCTTTGGTTGAATAGGGTGCCTAATGGTGTTGCACGTCCCTGTTTGAGTTCATGTAGGATGTAGCATGGGATGTTATCAGGTCCCATGTAGGCTGTATTTTTTTGCCTTTGAGAGGGCAGTGATGACTTGCTCCCTAGAGATAAGGGGAGGGGTCAGGTGCTGGGGATGTCCTGATTTACTGATGGGGGACAGAGGGGTGAAGTTTTCACTGAAATAGTCTGCCAGCAGGTTGGCTATATCGACAGCATTTGTGTATGCGGTGTCCTTGACCACCAGTTCTGAGTAGCTCTGAGTGCTTCATTTGAGATTGCGGACATATGTGAAGAAGGCTTTATGATTTGCTTTAGTAGATGTGGCCAGTTTGGACTTGAAGTTTGCTTTGGAGGATTTCACTAGTGCTCTTATTTGACAGGTAATGCTGTACTGATGAGCAAGTGTACATTTGGACAGGTGATGCTGAGCAGTAGGGGAGGTGTTGGTCAGGGACAGATGATGTTGTGCTGTAGGGGATGTGCAGGTCAGGGACAAGTCATGCTGTGCTGTAAGGGGATGAATAGGTCAAGGACAGGTAATGCAGTACTGCAGGGAATGTGTAGGTCAGGGACTGGTGATGCTGTGCTGTAGGGGATGTGCAGGTCAGGGACCGGTGATGCTGTGCTGTAGGGGATGTGCAGGTCAGGGACAGGTGATGCTGTGCAGTTGGGGATGTGTGTGTCAGGGACAGGTGATGCAGTGGTGTAGGGGATGTGTAAGTCAGGGACAGGTGATGCAGTAAAGCAAGTAAAGCAGGAGATGTGCAGCTCGGGGACAGGTCATGCTGTGCTGTAGGGGATGTGTAAGTCAGGAATAGGTGATAATATGCCCTAGGGGCTGTAGGTCAGGGACAGATGATGTAGTACTGCAGGGGATGTGCAGGCCAGGGACAGGTCATGCTGTGCTGTAGGGAATGTGCAAGTCAGGTACAAGTCATGCAGTACTGCAGGGAATGTGTAGGTCAGGGACAGGTGATGCTGTGCAGTTAGGGGATGCCTGTGTCAGGGACAGGTGATGCTGTGCTGTAGGGGATGTGTAGGTCAGGGACAGGTGATGCAGTAAAGCAGGGGATGTGCAGCTCAGGGTCAGGTCATGCTGTGCTGTAGGGGATGTGTAAGTCAGGAACAAGTGATACTGTGCCCTAGGGGCTGTAGGTCAGGGACAGATGATGCAGTACTGCAGGGGATGTGCAGGCCAGAAACAGGTCATGCTGTGCTGTAGGGGATGTGCAGGTCAGGGACAAGTCATGCAGTACTGCAGGGGATGTGTAGGTCAGGGACAGGTCATGCTGTACTGTAGGGGATGTGCAGGTCAGGGACAAGTCATGCAGTACTGCAGGGGATGTGTAGGTCAGGAACAGGCCATGCTGTTCTGTAGAGGATGTGTAGGTCATGGACAGGTGATGCAGTACTGCAGGGGATGTGTAGGGCCAGGACCAGTGATGCTGTACTGCAGGGGATGTGTAGGTCAGGGACAGGTGATGCTGTACTGCATGGGATGTGTAGGTCCAGGACAGGTGATGCTGTGTTGTAGGGGATGTTTAGCTCAGGGGCAAGTCATGCTGTGCTGTAGGGGATGTTTAGCTCAGGGACAAGTCATGCTGTGCTGTAAGGGGATGAATAGGTCAGGGACAGGTCATTCTGTACTGCAGGGGATGAATAGGTTAGGGATGGGTTATGCTGTACTGCAGGGGGTGAATAGGTTAGGGGCAGGTCATGCTGTGCTGTAGTCAATGTGTAGGTCAGGAACAGGTGATGCTGTGGTGTAGGGGATGTGTAAGTCATTAACAGGTGATGCTGTGCCCTAGGGGATGTGTAGGTCTGGTATAGGTGATGCTGTATTGTAGGTGATTTGAAGGTAAGGGACAGGTGATGCTGTGCAGTAGGGGATGTCTATATCAGGACAAGTCATGTTTTGTGCAGGGGAGGTACAGATCTGGAACATGTGATCTTGCGCTGAATGGAGGTGTAGGTCTGGGACAAGTGATGTGTGCAGGAGATGTATAGATCTGGGGCATGTGATGCCATGCTTAGGGAAGGTGTCAGTGAGGGACAGGTGATGCTGTGCTGCAGCGCAGGTATAAGTCTGTGACAGGTGGTGCTGTGAGGCAGGAAGGTGTAGATCTGGGACAGGTGATGCTGTGGGATCATAATCTGAAGACGCTGTCTTGCAGGGGATCAGTGACTGAGGATGCCATCTTACAGTGAGGTGTAGATCAGTGACTGCTGACATTTTTCTGGTGGGAAGGACATTGCTAGTAGCAGGAAGGTATACATCAGTGATGCGTAATGCTCAACAGAGAGAAATAGATTATTGACAGATGACACTTTGCTGTGGGAAAGGACAGGTGCATGTCTGGGACTGGAGATTCTTTGCCAGAAGGAGATGTAGGTACAGGACAGCTGATGTGCTGCAGGGAGGTCTAAGTCCATCACTTGTGGTGTGCCACAAGTTGGTGCTGGTCAGTGACTTGCGATATTATGCTGGAAGTGAAGTGTAGATAATTTATTAGTGATGATGTGTTACAAGAAAGTGTAGGTTAGTGACTTATGTTATGGTGTTATGGGAAGGTATGGGTTAGAAAATTATGTTGTGTTATCAGAAGGTGGGGAAAACCCAGCAAACAAAGGATAAAAGTCCACCTTTGTTCAGACAAATCGCAAATGTAAGCAGCAAAGAAACAAGGACCAAGACAGCTAAAACCATAAATTTATTTATAAAACATAAAGGATAAGTGCTTTCAGACAATGCCTTTATCAGACCAAAGAGCAAAGTGTTAAAGGATAAGGGCTTTCAGACAATGCCTTTATCAGACCAAAGAGCAAAGTGTTAAAGGATACGTGCTTTCAGACAATGCCTTTATCAGACCAAAGAGCAAAGTGTTAAAGAATAAGTGCTTTCAGACAATGCCTTTATCAGAGCAAAGTGTTAAAGGATACGTGCTTTCAGACAATGCCTTTATCAGACCAGAGAGCAAAGTGTTAAAGAATAAGTGCTTTCAGACAATGCCTTTATCAGACCAAAGAGCAAAGTGTTAAAGGATACGTGCTTTCAGACAATGCCTTTATCAGACCAAAGAGCAAAGTGTTTTAAGTAACACTTGACCAACCACAGACTCAAAGCTGCACCACACCTCTTTCCTTTTTTCAGAGCTATTGCTTATAGCAGGTTATGATGCTGCAAGCAAGAGCTCTGAAAAAAATGAAAGAGAAGAAGTGCAACAGTTTCTTCCTTTTGTTGTAAAGCTTGCTTATGGCAGGGGACCAACAGAATGGCTTCCCTTTTTTGGATGAGAGCATCTTGGTTCTATTTGGGATGGCACGAGTCATGCATGAGTGGATGTGCTCGTACAGTGCCTTAATGGAGGATTCAGCAGTTGAACTTTCAGTTCCTGTCTGCATGGGTGTCATGAAGTTTGTCACTTCTGACTTGAGTAGCATGAAGTTGGCTTTGGAGAAGTTTTTATGGAGGTTTCCTTACTGGAGGTTGGGATGTGGATGTTAAGGGTGATGAGCTTATGGTCTGACATGACCAAAGAGGGGGTGACCATACGTGTGGAGCATCTATCTCCCATTTTGGTAATGACCAGATCTATGATATTGGAGCTCCCAGTGGTACAATGGATTAGTTGATCCAGGGCGTTGGAATTTATGAATTCCAAGAACTGTTGGGCAAAGGAGTTGGTAACCGAGTAGTTTTCCCATTTAATGGCAGGGTAGTTGAAGTCACCCAGTATTAGGGTGTTTGATTGTATCTTAATATTTTCCAGTATGTTTAGAAAGGTGTAGTGAGAATCTTGTGGCATGGTGGGGGATCTGTAGCAAGCTACAATTTGGATTGCAGTCTTACCTAGTGTTAGTTGCACCTGGAGAATTTCAAATGCATTGTGTTGGGCAACAAGCCTGGTGGTGTGAACATCCTTGGTGAATATGGACACTCCTCTACCTTTAGTGCTTTGATCCTGGTTTGGTGGCTGAACAGTGCGGTAAGTGTTGTAGCCTGGTATTGCAAGGGTGGTCTCTGGAGCCTTGAACCAGGTCTCAGTTACTTCACAGATATCGATGTTCTCCATTTTTAGGAGTGCCTCAAGAGAGTGCATTTTGAGGTTTAGACTTCTAGCATTGAGTAGCATTACCTTAAAATTTTGCATGCTTGTACCTGTTACAATGTTTTTTTTTGTCCTTTGAACTTTGCCTAAAAAAGGCACTATAGGGGTGGCAAGACCTTAGCCAGTAACCTGAATCCCAGGGTGTTACAGGAAGGTGTAAGTTAGTGACTGCTGTTACAGTGTTACACGAAGGTGTAGGTCAGTGACTGATGTTACTGTGTTACAGGAAGGTGTAGGTTAGTGACTGATGTTACTGTGTTACAGGAAGGTGTAGGTAAGTGACTGATGTTATTGTGTTACAGGAAGGTGTACATCAGTGACTGAGGTTACTGTTTTACAGGAAGGAGTAGGTCAGTGACTGATGTTACTGTGTTACAAGAAGGTGTAGGTCCACGACTGATGTTACTGCGTTGCAGGATGGTGTAGGCTAGTGACTGATGTTACTGTGTTACAGGAAGGTGTACATCATTGACTGATGTTACTATGTTACAGGAAGGTGTACTTCAGCGACTGATGTTACTCTGATACAGGAAGGTGTAGGTTAGTGACTGATGTTACTGTGTTACAGGAAGGTGTAGGTAAGTGACTGATGTTACTGTGTTACAGGAAGGTGTAGGTAGTGACTGATGTTACTGTGTTACAGGAAGGTGTTGGTAGTCAGTAATGTTACTGTGTTACATTAAGATGTAGGTCAGTGACTGATGTACTGTGTTACAGGAAGTTGTAGGTCAGTGACTGATGTTACTGTGTTACAGGAAGGTGTAGGCTAGTGACTGATGTTACTGTGTTACAGGAAGGTGTAGGTCAGTGACTGATGTTACTGTGTTACAGGAAAGTGTTGGTAGTCACTAATGTTACTGTGTTACAGGAAGGTGTACATCAGTGACTGATGTTACTGTGTTACAGGAAGGTGTACATCAGTGACTGATGTTACTGTGTTACAGGAAGGTGTAGGTCAGTGACTGATGTTACTGTGTTACAGGAAGGTGTAGGTTAGTGACTGATGTTACTGTGTTACAGGAAGGTGTAGGTTACTGACTGATGTTACTGTGTTACAGGAAGGTGTAGGTCAGTGACTGATGTTACTGTGTTACAGGAAGGTGTAGGTCAGTGACTGATGTTACTGTGTTACAGGAAGGTGTAGGTCAGTGACTAATGTTACTGTGTTACAGGAAGGTGTAGGTCAGTGACTGATGTTATTGTGTTACAGGAAGGTGTAGGTGAGTGACTCGTGTTATTTTGTTATAGGAAGGTATAGGTTAGTGACTGATGTTACTGTGTTACAGGAAGGTGTAGGCTTGTGACTGATGTTACTGTGTTACAAGAAGGTGTAGGCAAGTGACTGATGTTACTGTGTTATAAGAAGGTGTAGGTCAGTGACTAATGTCACTGTGTTACAGGATGGTGTAGGTCAGTGACTAATGTCACTGTGTTACAAGATGGTGTAGGTCAGTGACTGATGTTACTGTGTTACAAAAAGTTGTAGGCCAGTGACTGATGTAACTGTGTCAGAGGAAGGTGTAGGTTAGTGAGTGACATTACTGTGTTACAGGAAGGTGTAGGTTACTGACTGATGTTACTGTGTTACAGGAAGGTGTAGGTTAGTGGCTAATGTTACAGTGTTACAGGAAGGTGTAGGTTAGTGACTGATGTTACTGTGTTACAGGAGAGTATAGGCCAGTTACTGCTGTTGCTCTGTCACAGGAAAGTGTAGGTCAGTCACTGATGTTACTGTGTTCCTGGAAGGTGTAGGTAAGTGACTGATGTTACTGTGTTACAGGAAGGTGTAGGTTAGTGACTGATGTTACTGTGTTACAGGAAGGTGTAGGTCAGTGACTGATTTTACTGTGTTACAGGAAAGTGTAGGTCAGTGACTGATGTTACTCTGTTACAGGAAGGTGTAGGTTTGTGACTGATGTTACTGTGTTACAGGAAGCTGTAGATTAGTGACTGCTGTTACTGTGTTACAGGAAGGTAGGTTACTGAGTGATGTTACTGTGTTACAGGAAGGTGTAGGCTAGTTACTGATGTAACTGTGTTATAGAAAGGTGTAGGGTACTGACTGATTTTACTGTGTTACAGGAAGGTGCAGGTCAGTTACTGATGTTTCTGTGTTACAGAAAGGTGTAGGTAAGTGTCTAATTTTACCATGTTATGAAAAGGTGTAGGAGAGTGACTGATGTGACTGTTTACCGAAAGGTGTATTTAGGTAACTGAAGTTATTGTGTTACAGGAAGGTGTAGGCTTGTGACTGATGTTACAATGTTACAAGAAGGTGTAAATCAGTGACTGGCGTGACTGTGTTACAGAAAGGTGTAGGTCAGTGACTGATGTTACTGTGTTACAGGAAGGTGTAGGTCAGTGACTGATGTTACTGTGTTACAGGAAGGTTTAGGTTTGTGACTGATGTTACTGTGTTACAGGAAGGTGTAGGTTATTGCCTGATGTTACTGTGTTACAGGAAGGTAGGTTACTGAGTGACGTTCCTGTGTTACTGGAAGGTGTAGGTAAGTGAATGATGTTACTGTGTTATATGAAGGTGTAGGTTACTGACTAATTTTACTGTGTTACAGGAAGGTGTAGGTCAGTGACTAAGGTTTCTGTGTTACAGGAAAGTGTAGGTAAGTGTCTAATGTTAGCATGTTATGAAAAGGTGTAGGAGAGTGACTGATGTGACTGTTTACCGAAAGGTGTATTTAGGTAACTGAAGTTATTGTGTTACAGGAAGGTGTAGGTTTGTGACTGATGTTACAGTGTTACAAGAAGGTGTAAATCAGTGACTGGTGTGACTGTGTTACAGAAAGGTGTAGGTTTGAGACTGAAGTTTCTGTGTTACAGGAAGGTATAGGTCAGTGACTCACTGAGTTACAGGAAGGTGTAGGTCAGTGACTGATGTTACTGTGTTACAGGAAGGTGTAGGTTGGTGACTGATGTTACTGTGTTACAGGAAGTTGTAGTTTAGTGAGTGATGTTACTCTGTTACAGGAAGGTGTAGGTGAGTGACTGATGTTACTGTTTTACAGGAAGGTGTAGTTCAGTGACTCAACTTACTTTGTTACAGGAAGGTGTAGGTTAGTGACTGATGTTATTGTGTTACAGGAAAGTGTAGGTTACTGATTGATTTTAATGTTTTACAGGAAAGTGTCGGTTAGTTACTGATGTTACTGTGTTATAAGAAGGTGTAGTTAAGTGACTGATATTTCTTTGTTACAGGAGGGTGTAGGTGAGTGACTGATTTTACTGTGTTACAGGAAGTTGTAGGTCAGTGACTGATGTTACTGTGTTACAGGAAGGTGTAGGTCAGTGACTGATGTTATTGTGTTACAGGAAGGTGTAGGTCAGTGACTGATGTTACTGTGTTACAGGAAGGTGTAGGTCAGTGACTGATGTTATTGTGTTACAGGAAGGTGTAGGTCAGTGACTGATGTTACTGTGTTACAGGAAGGTGTAGGTCAGTTACTGATGTTACTGTGTTACAGGAAGGTGTAGGTTGCTGATTGATGTTGCTGTGTTACAGGAAGGTGTAGGGAAGTGACTGATGTTACTGTGTTACAGGAAGGTGTAGGTTAGTGACTGATGTTACTGTGTTACAGGAAGTTGAAGGCTACTGACTGATGTTTCTATTTTACAGGAAGGTGTAGGTCAGTGAGTGATGTTACTGTGTTATAAGAAGTTGTAGGTCAGTGGCTAATGTCACTGTGTTACAAGAAGGTGTAGCCCACTGACTGATGTTACTGTGTTATAAGAAGGTGTAGGTCAGTGACTAATGTCACTGTGTTGCAGGACAGTGTAGGTCAGTGACTGATGTTACTGTGTTATAAGAAGGTGTAGGTCAGTGACTGATGCCACTGTGTTACAAGAAGGTGTAGGCCAGTGACTGATGTTACTGTGTCACAGGAAGGTGTAGGTCATTGACTGAGGAAGTTGTACGTTACTAACTAATTTTACTCTGTTACAGGATGGTGTAGATTAGTGAGTGATTTTACTGTGTTAGAGGAAGGTGTAGGTCAGTGACTGATGTTACTGTGGTACAAGAAGGTGTAGGTTAGTGAGTGAAGCTACTGTGTTGCAGAAAGGTGTAGGTCAATGTCTGATGTTACTCTGTTACAGGAATGTGTGGGTCAGTGACTGATGTTACTGTGTTACTGGAAGGTGTAGGTCCGTGACTGATTTTACTGTGTTACAGGAAGATGTAGGTCAGTTACTGATGTTACTGTGTAACAGGAAGGTGTATGTCACTGATTGATGTTACTGTGTTACAGGAAGTTGTAGGTCAGTGACTGATGTTACTGTGTTAAAGGAAGGTGTAGGTTAGTGACTGGTGTTACTGTGATACAGGAAGGTGAAGGCTATTGACTGATGTTACTAATTTACAGGAAGTTGTAGGTCAGTTACTGATGTTACTCTGTTGTAAGACGTTGTGGGACAGTGACTGATGTCACTGTGTTATAAGAAGGTGTAGGCCAGTGACTGATGTTACTATGTTATAAGAAGGTGTAGGTCAATGACTAATGTCACTGTGTTGTAGGACAGTGTAGGTCAGTGACTGATGTTACTGTGTTATAAAAAGCAGAATGAAAAGGTCTTTGCTAGCCAAAATCCAGTTATCGTAGAAATCAGAACACACAGATAGCAAAAAATAACGATGCTGGATACTGCTCTGGAAAAAGACAATTTAATATCACCGGACAATAAATATAAAAATGAGCGCTTTCGGGCAATGGCCCTTCATCAGATAAAAACATTACATTCTAAAAATCCTTTTAAAAACATTGATAGCCAATCAGTGTTCAGTAAAACACCCGCCTTTTACTCAGTGTAGGTTTTAAAGGAACAACATCGTTCAAGCCTGGTTCCCTATGTGCTGTCAGTTCAAGAATCCACTTAGATTCAGCTAGTTCAGTATTCAACTTGATATCACCCCTGTTGGTCAATTTTAAATTCACAATGACCTAAACATAAACGCATGTGTAGGGTTGTCCTTGACATGCCTAAACAGGCGTTATGTTCATCATTATTCCTTATACTAAATGAGTGTTGAAAATTCTTGTTTTAACATTTGGTTGGTTTTCTAGTAAAAACAATTCACAGTGCATTCTGCTATATATACTAAATCTGTAGTCCGACAACTAGCCTTACCCTTAAACTGATAAACCTTCCCACTAAGGTGTTTGAACTCAACCCTTTCTTAATACTGCCACAGGCTTTACAACAGCCACATGGTATAGGTTGCCTTCCCTTTTTTTAACCTAAGCGTCAATGGTAGACATCTCCTTGCAGAGTATGTCCTTTAGGTTCCTATTTCTTTGTAAATAAAATTGTTAGGTCCAGCTAATACTTTTAAGCTATCATCGCTAATTAGAATGTTCCAATTATCACGTATTATGTTACTAATACCTATGGTAGTAACATAATACGTGATAATTGGAACATTCTAATTAGCGATGATAGCTTAAAAGAATTAGCTGGACCTAGCCCCAATTTTATTTACAAAAGAAATAGGAACCTAAAGGACATACTCTGCAAGGAGATGTCTACTACCATTGACGTTAGGTTAAAAAAGGGGAAGGCAGGAACTGTACCATGTGGCTGTTGTAAAGCCTGTGGTAGTATTAAAAAAGGGGTTGAGTTCAAACACCCCATTAATGGGAAGGTTTTTCAGTTTAAGGGTAAGGCTAGTTGTCGTACTACAGATTTAGTATACATAGCAGAATGCAATCTGTGCAACTGTTTTTACGTTGGGAAAACTAACCAAATGTTAAAAACAAGAATTTTTCAACATTCATCTAGTATAAGGAATAATGATGAACATAACGCCCTGTTTAGGCATGTCAAGGATAACCCTACACATAAGTTTACGTTTAGGGTCATTGTGAATTTAAAATTGACCAACAGGGGGGGGCGATATTAAGTTGAATACTGAACTAGCTGAATCTAAATGGATTCTTGAACTGACA
>NC_056729.1:1840570420-1840601512 GCF_019279795.1 Protopterus annectens | reverse complement strand
CTGTGCAAGGTGTAGGTTACTGACTGATTTGAATGTGCTACAGGAAGGTGTAGGTCAGTGACTGATGTTACTGTGTTACAGGAAGGTGTAGGTTAGTGACTGATGTTACTGTTTTACAGGAAGGTGTAGGTCAGTGACTGATGTTACTGTGTTATTACAGAAGGTGTAGGCTACTGACTGATGTTACTGTGTTACAGGAAGGTGTAGGTCAGTGACTAATGTTACTGTGTTGCAGGTAGGCTCTAGGTTTGTGACTGATGTTACTGTGTTACACGAAGGTGTAGGCTAGTGACTGATGTTACAGTGTTACTGGAAGGTGTAGGATAGTGACTGATGTTCCTTTGTTACAGAAAGGTGTAGGTCAATGACTGATGTTAATGTGTTGCAGGAAGGTGTAGTCTGGTGATGGTACAAGAAGGGGTAGGTTGCTGATGTATATTACTGTGTAACAGGAAGGAGTAAATTATTGACTAATGTTACTAAGTTACAACAAACTGTATGTTAGTGACTGATGTTATTGTTTTCTGGAAGATGTAGTTTAGTGACTAGTGTTACTCTGTTACAGGAAGGTGTAGGTTAATGAGTGTTGGTACTGTGTTACAGGAAGGTATATGTCAGTGACTGGTGATGTGCTGCAGGCAGGTGTAGGATGGTGACTGGTGATACAATGGAGTAAGACAGGCGTAGGTCAGTGACTGGTCATGTTCTTCTAGGCAGGTGTTGTTCAGTGACTGGTGATGTTCTGCAGGGGGGTTGTAAGTTATTGACTGGTGATGTTCTGCTAGGCAGGTGTTTTTCTGTGACTAGTGATGTTCTGCTGGGATGTATATGTCAGTGACTGGTGTTGTTCTGCAGGCCATGTACAAGTTTGTGACTGGTGATGTTGTCTGTGATGTGACTTGCACTGAAAGATGCTGATGTCTGCGTGATCATGGAAACTTGGTTCAGGGCTGTGGAGAGCACCCATGCCTTATCAGGCTATACCTCATTTCACACATTCTGACCCCAAAATGAGGTCAGGAAGACTAAAGGTGGTGGATTGTCTATCTTCATGAAGGACAAGCACTCCTCCATACTGGGTTGCCAGGATGATGCACTGCAACTACTAGAGGTACAGCTGACATCCACGTTATCGCTAGCTATAGACCCCCTCCATGATTCAGACACCCACTTCTCTTGTCTGGGTCTACTAGGTAACCTAACACCCTGATCCTTTGTGACTTCAACTACTCCACCATAGACTGGGTGAAATATTCTTGCACTAATGCACAGTCTCAACAATTCCTCGACTTCATCAATTCTAATGCACTAGATCAACTCATCTCATCCCCCATAAGCAAAGATAACATTCTGGACTTGGTTCTCACCAATATGGGTGAACACTGCACCACTCCCATAGTATGTCCTTCCCTGGTTAGATCCGATCATTGTACTGTCTCATTTAAAGTTTCTGTCCCACCCAACCCCCCAGCCAAAATTAAGCTAAAAAACTTCTCAAAAGCTGACTACAACCTCCTAAGGAAGGATATTTGTAGATTCACACCTCCGCCTCCTCCAGAGGATGCAGACAACTATGCTGAATAGTACGCCAATGCAGTTTACAAGCACCTGTACAACTGCATGGACTCAACCATACCCAATAAAACTAAAACCTGCTCCTCAAGGAAACACAAACCTGTTTGGTGGACATCTTCTTTCAACAGGCTTTACAATAAAAGAAGAAACTGTTGTCCAAGGGTAAAAGGGAATAAATTCCAAATTGGAAAAACTCCCTCCTTAGCCTCAACAAGCAAATTAGATCACTAGTGAAAACCTCCAAGGCCAATTTTGAATTGAAACTAGCCTCCATAACAAAGGGAAACCATAACGTCTTCTTCAGTTATGTCAGGAACCTCCATGGCAAAGCCCAGGTTTGTTCCAAATTAATACTTAACAGTATCACTTACACTGATCCTGTTGAATTAGCTAACCTACTAGCAAATAGGTTCAGTGGAAACTTCACCCCCCCCTGTCCCCACAAGGCCCTTTCGACATTCCAGATACTTGTCCCACACTTGACATCTACATAAATCAAGCGTTACAGGCCCTATCCAAGCCAAAAACACAGGTTCCATGGACCTGCTGGTATCCCATGATGTATTCTGCACCATCTCCAGCAAGAACTGCTTCACCTTTGAGCACCCTTTTCAACCATAGCCTAATTACCGGCTTCATTCTAACAGAGAGAAGAACTGCCATTGTCATCCCTTTGCACAAAGGTGGTACCACTACTAACCCTGGAAACTATTGCCCCATTAGCTTAACAAGTCTGATCTGTAAAGCCATGGAGCGTATTATTATGGATCTTATAAATAAGAACATAGGCAATCTCCAACTACATGACCCCACCCAGTTTGGATTCGTAAAGGGCAGATCTTGCCTGTTGAACCTGGTTGACTTCTTTGAGACTGTCACCAAGGCCCTGGATGAGGGAAAGTCAGTACATACAGCTTACCTTGACTTGGCTAAGGCCTTTGACACAATCCCCCACTTGGGCATCATTGAAAAGCTAACACAACCTGGCGTAAATCCCTATCTCATCAATTGGGTGACCAACTGGCTCACCGACAGGACCCTCAAAGTCAAAATAGGCACCTCCACCTCTGATAGTAGACCTGCCACTAGTGGAGTTTCCCAGGGATCTGTCCTGGGATGCCTACTGTTTGGCATCTATTTCTTGGAGGTACAGGCAAAGGCAAAAGGCTTGTGGCTGACCAAGTTTGCCAACAACTGTAAGTTGGGTGCTGTCATTGACTCCCCAAATGATGTTAACATACTACAAGAGGGTCTCACAGCAACTAATGACTGGTGCTAAAGTCATGGCCTCAAGCTAAATGCAAAAAAATGTATCATCATGCCATTCGGCAAAAACATGACCCCTACTGATTATCACATCAACGGCAACCCCCTAAGCACACAATCTGTGGTGAAAGACCTAGGCAGTCAGGTTGATAACAGCCTCACATTCGACCATCATGTAGCAACAGTGGTCAGAAAAGTCTTTTACTTGGTTCATCTCATAAGTAAAGGGATTGCATCCATTAAAAAGGAGGTTATTACCTCTCTATACTCCTCCCTCATTAGACCATTAAATGGGTATAATGCCCCATTTGGGATGTACCTCTCCAAACATTTGCACCAACTGGAAAGGCTACTGAAATACCTCACAAAGAGAATCCATGGCCTCCAAAACCTGTCCTATGCAGACAGGCTCAAATCACTATCACTCTACTTGGTGTCATACAGATTGCTCAGGGGTGATCTGTCAATCTTGGACCCTGACTTACTAGAGATGCTCCATATCCATAAGTCTAACTCCTCATGTACTACCCCCTCAAAACGCCTGAACCTAATATGTGACATTAACAAAACCTGCTGACAAGGCAGGTTTGTCTCCCAGAGGCTGCCCCATCTCTGGAATAAACTTCTCATACATGTCAGAGAGAGCTCTTTGCAGACCCTCTTGCAACCTTGATGAGTGGAAGAGAAACTACAAATTCATCCCAGGGGTTCCACATGTGTCCCTCATTGACAGGGTTTACAGGTGCTGACTGATGTTTATTTATGGGGATAAACTATTGGCTAGACTTGTAAGAGCTCCAGGGCATTAGCCTAGTAACCTTCGATGATCCTATAATAATGTGGAGTAGGACAGGTGTAGGTCAGTGACTAGTGATATTCTGCAGGGCAGGTGTAGGTCAGTAACTGGTGATACTGTGCAGGTGGGCAGCTAAAGGTCAGTCACTGGTGATGTAATGCAAGGTAGGTGTAGGTCAGTGACTGGTGATACTGTGCTGCAGGGATTTCTAGGTCAGTGACTGTTGAAGCTATACTGCTGGGCAGATGCAGGTGAGTGAATGGTAGGACATGTGTTGGTCAGTTCCTGGAGATGTTATGCTGCTGGGCAGGTGTAGGTCAGGGACTGGTGATGTTCTGCAGGGCAGGTGTAGGTCAGTGACTGGTGAAAATATGGAGTAAGACAGGTGTAGGTCAGTCACTGGAGATGTACTGCAATGCAAGTATAGGTCAGACACTAGTGAAACGGTGGTGTAGGACATGTGTAGATCAGTGACTGGTGATGTTCTGCAGGAAGGTGTAGGTCAGTGACTGGTGATGTTCTGCAGGGTGGTGTAGGTCAGTGACTGGTGATGCCCTGCTGCAAGGCAGGTGTAGGTCAGCGATGGGTGATGTTCTGCTGCAAGGTGTAGGTCAGTGATTGGCGATGTTCTGCAGGGCATGTGTAGGTCATTGATTGGTGATGTTCTGTAGGCCAGGTGTAGGTCAGTGAATGGTGATGTTCTGCTGGGCAGGTGTAGGTCAGTGACTGGTGATGTTCTGCTGGGAAGGTGTAGGTCATTGACTAGTGATGTTCTATAGGCCAGTTGTAGGTCAGTGACTGGTGATGTTCTGCAGGGCAGGTGTAGGTCAGTGACTGGTGATGTTCTGCTGGGCAGGTGTAGGTCAGTGACTGGTGATATTCTGCTGGGAAGATGTAGGTCAGTGACTGGTGATGTTCTGCAGGGCAGGGTTAGGTCACTGACTAGTGATGTTCTGCAGGCCAGGTGTAGGTCAGTGACTGGTGATGTTCTGTAGGGAGGTGTAGGACAGTGACTGGTGATGTTCTGCAGGAGGTGTAGGTAATTGACTGGTGATGTTTGCAGGGAGGTGTAGGTCTGTGACTGGTGATGTTCTACAGGGCAGGTGTACGTCACTGGTGTTGGTCTGTATGGCAGGTGTAGGTCAGTGACTGGTGATGTTCTGCAGGGCAGGTGTAGGTCAATGACTTGTGATGTTCTGCAGGGAGGTGTAGGTCAGTGCCTGGTGATATTCTGTAGGGCAGGTGTAGGTCAGTGCCTGGTGATGTTCTTCTGGGCAGATTTAGGTCATTGACTGGTGATGTTCTGCAGGGAGGTGTAGGTCAGTGACTGGTGATGTTCTGCAGGGAGGTGTAGGTCAGTGACTGGTGATGTTCTGCAGGGAGGTGTAGGTCAGTGACTGGTGATGTTCTGCAGGGAGGTGTAGCTCAGGGACTGGTGATGTTCTGCAGGGAAGGTGTAAGCCAGTAACCAGTGATGTTCTGCAGGGGAGGAGTAGGTCAGTGACTGAAGATGTTCTGCAGGGGAGGTGTAGGTCAGTGACTGGTGATGTTCTGCAGGGAGGTGTAGGTCAGTGACTGGTGAAGTTCTGTAGGCCCGGTGTAGGTCAGTGACTGGTGATGTTCTGCAGGGCAGTTGGAGGTCAGTGACTGGTGATGTTCTGCAGGGCATGTGTAGGTCAGTGACTGATGATGTTCTGCTGGGCAGATGTAGGTTATTGACTGGTAATGTTCTGCAGGGAAGGTGTAAGTCATTGACTAGTGATGTTCTATAGGCTACATGCAGGTCAGTGACTAGTGATGTTGTGCTGCTGGGCAGGTGTAGGTCAGGGACTGGTGATGTTCTGTGGGAAGGTGTAGATCAGTGACTGGTGATGTTCTGCAGGGAGGTGTAGGTCAGTGACTGGTGATGTTCAGCAGGATTGTGTAGGTCAGTGACTGGTAATGTTCTGCAGGAAGGTGTAGGTCAGTGACTGGTGATGTTCTGCAGGGAGGTGGAGGTCAGTGACTGATGATGTTCTGTCACAGGAAGGTGTAGGTCAGTAACTGGTGATGTTATGCAGGGCAGCTGTAGGTCAGTGACTGGTGATGTTCTGCAGGAAAGTGTAGGTCAGTAACTGGTGATGTTCTGCAGGGCAGGTGAAGGTCAGTGACTGGTGATGTTCTGCAGGGCAGGTGTAGGTCAGTGACTGGTGATGTTCTACTGGGCTGGTGTAGTTCATTGACTGGTGATGTTCTGCAGGGAGGTGTAGGTCGGTGACTGGTGATGTTCTGCAGGGCAGGTGTAAGTCAGTGTCTGGTGATGTTCTGCAGGGCAGGTGTAGGTCAGTGACTGGTGATGTCTGCAGGGCAGGTGTAAGTCAGTGTCTGGTGATGTTCTGCAGGGCAGGTGTAGGTCAGTGACAGGTACAAATATGGAGTAAGACAGGTGTAGGTCAGTCACTGGAGATGTACTGCAATGCAGGTATAGGTCAAACACTGGTGAAACTGTATTGTAGGACATATGTATATCAGTGACTGGTGATGTTCTACAGGAAGGTGTAGGTCAGTGACTGGTGATCTTCTGCAGGGAGGTGTAGGTCAGTGACTGGTGATGTCCTGCTGCAAGGCAGGTGTAGGTCAGAGATGGGTGATATTCTGCTGCAAGGTGTAGATAGTGATTGGTGATGTTCTGCAGGGCAGGTGTAGGTCAGTGACTGGTGATGTTTTGCAGGGCAGGTGTAGGTGAGTGACTGGTGATGTACTGCAGGAAGGTGTAGGTCAGTGACTGGTGATATTCTTCAGGGTAGGTTTAGGTCAGTGACTGGTGATATTCTGCAGGGAGGTGTAGGTCAGTGAATGGTGATGTTCTACAGAGCAGATGTAGGTTAGTGACTGGTGATGTTCTGCAGGGCAAGTGTAGGTCAGTGACTGGTGATGTTCTGCAGGAAAGTGTAGGTCAGTGACTGGTATGTTCTGCAGGGCACGTGTAGGTCACTGACTGGTAATGTACTGCAGGAAGGTGTAGGTCAGTGACTGGTGATATTCTTCAGGGTAGGTTTAGGTCAGTGACTGGTGATATTCTGCAGGGAGGTGTAGGTCAGTGAATGGTGATGTTCTACAGAGCAGATGTAGGTTAGTGACTGGTGATGTTCTGCTGGGCTGGTGTAGGTCAGTGACTGGTGATTCTCTGCAGGGAGGTGTAGGTCAGTTACTTGTGATGTTCTGCAGGAAGGTGTAGGTCAGTGACTGGTGATGTTCTGCAGGGAGGTTTAGGTCAGTGACTTGTGATGTTCTGCAGGAAGGTGTAGGTCAGTGACTGGTGATGTTCTGCAGGGCAGGTGTAGGTCAGTGACTGATGATGTTCTTCAGGGTAGGTGTAGGTCAGTGACTGGTGATGTTCTGCAGGGCAGGTGTAAGTCAGTGTCTGGTGATGTTCTGCAGGGCAGGTGTAGGTCAGTGACAGGTACAAATATGGAGTAAGACAGGTGTAGGTCAGTCACTGGAGATGTACTGCAATGCAGGTATAGGTCAAACACTGGTGAAACTGTGTTGTAGGACATATGTATATCAGTGACTGGTGATGTTCTACAGGAAGGTGTAGGTCAGTGACTGGTGATCTTCTGCAGGGAGGTGTAGGTCAGTGACTGGTGATGTCCTGCTGCAAGGCAGGTGTAGGTCAGAGATGGGTGATGTTCTGCTGCAAGGTGTAGGTTAGTGATTGGTGATGTTCTGCAGGGCAGGTGTAGGTCAGTGACTGGTGATGCTCTGCTGGGCAGGTGAAGGTCAGTGACTGGTGATGTTATGCTGGGCAGGTGTAGCTCAGTGACTTGTGATGTTCTGCAGGGCAGGTGTAGGTCAGTGATGGATGATGTTCTGCGGGGCAGGTGTAGGTCAGTGACTGGTGATGTTCTGCAGGAAGGTGTAGGTCAGTGACTGGTATGTTCTGTAGGGAAAGTGTAGGTCAGTGACTGGTAATGTATTGCAGGAAGGTGTAGGTCTGTGACTGGTGATGTTCTTCAGGGTAGGTTTAGTTCAGTGACTGGTGATATTCTGCAGGGAGGTGTAGGTCAGTGACTGGTGATGTTCTGCAGAGCAGATGTAGGTCAGTGACTGGTGATGTTCTGCAGAACAGGTATAGGTCAGTGACTGGTGATGCTCTGCAGGAAGGTGTTGGTCAGTGACTGGTGATGTTCTGTAGAGCAGGTGTAGGTAAGTGACTGGTGATGTTCTGCTGCAGGGCAGGTGTAGGTCAGTGACTGGTGATGTTCTGCAGGAAGGTGTAGGTCAGTGACTGGTTATTTTCTGCAGGGAGGTTTAGGTCAGTGACTGGTGATGTTCTACAGGGCAGATGTAGGTCAGTGACTGGTGATGATCTACAGGGCAGATGTAGGCCAGTGACTGGTGATGTTCTGCAGGAAGGTGTAGGTCAGTGACTGGTGATGTTCTGCTGGGCAGGTGTAGGTCAGTGACTCGTGATGTTCTGCTGGGCAGGTGTAGGTCAGTGACTGGTGATGTTCTGCATGGCAGGTGTAGGTCAGTGACTGATGATGTTCTGCAGGGCAGGTGTAGATCAGTGACTGTTGATGTTCTGCAGGGCAGGTGTAAGTCAGTGACTCGTGATGTTCTGCAGGGAGGTGTAGGTCAGTGACTGGTGATTTTCTGCAGGGCAGGTGTATGTCAGTGACTGGTGTTCTGCAGGACAGGTGTAGGCCAGTGACTGGTGATGTTCTGCAGGGCAGGTGTTTGTTTGTTTAATTTAACTGTGGAGGCTGCCCACTAAAGTGTGCTAGCCTGTGTAACTAATTTATCACTGTTTCTGCATTTTCTGTGTGTTTCTACCAAAAAAACAAAAAAATAATCCTTGTTTTCCCGCCTCTCCTCGACTAGTTTAGACCAGTTTACAGGCATTGCTGTATTCTGGGCTGTGGTGTAGTTCCTGTGTTGTCCATTACCTTACTTGTATAGAAGGAAGTTTCTTTGTTCACCAGTGGTAGTGGGGAGCCTTGAGCAGCCTACCTGTCCCTGTAGGAAGTGACCTCAGCACAAGAAGCTGTAGTAAGTCAGTGCCTGGTAGTGTTCTGCCAGCAGGTGTAAGTCAGTGACTGGTGATGTTCTGCTGCAGGGCAGATGTAGAGCAGTGACTAATGATGTTCTGCAGGAAGGTGTAGGTCAGTGCCTGGTGATGTTCTGTAGGAGGTGTAGGTCAGTGCCTGGTGATGTTCTGCAGGGCAGGCGTTATTCAGTGACTGGTGATGTTCTGCAGGGAGGTGTAGGTCAGTGACTGGTGATGTTCTGCAGGGAGGTGTAGGTCAGTGACTGGTGATGTTCTGCAAGGAGCTGTAGATCAGTGACTGGTGATGTTCTGCAGGGAGCTGTAGGTCAGTGACTGGTGATGTTCTGCTGGGAGCTGTAGGTCAGTGACTGGTGATGTTCTGCAGGGGAGGTGTAGGTCAGTTACTGGTGATGTTCTGCAGGGGATGTGTAGGTCAGTGAATGGTGATGTTCTGCAGGGGAGGAGTAAGTCAGTGACTGGTGATGTTCTGTAGGCCCGGTGTAGGTCAATGACTGGTGATGTTCTGCAGGGCAGGTGTAGGTCAGTGACTGGTGATGATATGCAGGGCAGCTGTAGGTCAGTGACTGCTGATGTTCTGTAGGCCCGGTGTAGGTCAATGACTGGTGATATTCTGCAGGGCAGGTGTAGGTCAGTGACTGGTGATGATATGCAGGGCAGGTGTAGGTCAGTGACTGCTGATGTTCTTCTGGCAGGTGTAGGCCAGTGACTGCTGATGTTCTGCAGGGCAGGTGTATGTCAGTGACTAGTGATGTTCTGTAAGCCATGTGTAGGTCAGTGACTAGTAATGTTCTGCTGCTCGGCAGGTGTAGGTCAGTGACTGGTGATGTTCTGCAGGGAGGTGTAGTTTAGTGACTGGTGATGGTTTGCCACAGGAAGGTGTAGGTCAGTGACTGGTGATGTTCTGCAGAACAGGTATAGGTCAGTGACTGGTGATGCTCTGCAGGAAGGTGTAGGTCAGTGACTGGTGATGTTCTGTAGAGCAGGTGTAAGTCACTGGTGTTGCTCTGTAGGGCAGGTGTAGGTAAGTGACTGGTGATGTTCTTCAGGGCAGGTGTAGGCCAGTGACTTGTGATGTTCTGCTGCAGGGCAGGTGTAGAGCCGAGACTGGTGATGTTCTGCAGGAAGGTGTAGGTCAGTGACTTGTGATGTTCTGCAGGGAGGTGTAGGTCTGTGGCGGGTGATGTTCTGCAGGGCAGGTGTAGGTCAGTGTCTGGTGATGTTCTGCAGGGCAGGTGTAGGTCAGTGACTGGTGATGTTCTGCTGCAGGGCAGGTGTAGGTCAGTGACTGGTGATGTTCTGCAGGGAGGTGTAGGTCAGTGACTGGTGATGTTCTCCAGGGAAGTTTAGGTCAGTGACTTCTGATGTTCATGCTGGAAGGTGTAGGTCAGTGACTGGGGAGGTGTCGCTCAGTGACTGGTGATGTTCTGCAGGGCAGGTGTAGATCAGTGACTGGTGATATTATGCCGGGCAGGTATAGGTCAGTGACTGGTGATGTTCTGCAGGACAGGTGTAGGTCAGACTGATGATGTTCTGTAGGGCAGGTGTAGGTCAGTGACTGGTGATGTTCTGCTGGGCAGGTGAAGGTCAATGACTGGTGATGTTCTGCTGGGCAGGTGTAGGTCAGTGACTGATGATGTTCTGCAGGGAGGTGTAGGTCAGTTACTGGTGATGTTCTGCAGGGCAGGTGTAGTACAGTGACTGGTGATGTTTTTCTGGGCAGCTGTAGGTCAGTGACTGGTGATGTTCTGAAGGGAAGTTTAGGTCAGAGACTGGTGATGTTCTGCAGGTCAGTGACATGATGTTCTGCAGGGAGGTGTAGGTCAGTGACTGGTGATGTTCTGCAGGGCAGATGTCGGCCAGCGACTGATGATGTTCTGCAGGGCAGATGTAGGTCAGTGACTGGTGATGTTCTGCAGGGAGGTGTAGGTCAGTGACTGGTGATGTTCTGCAGGGCAGGTGTAGTTCACTGACTGGTGATGTTTTGCTGGGCAGCTGTAGGTCAGTGACTGGTGATGTTCTGAAGGGAGGTTTAGGTCAGTGACTGGTAATGTTCTGCAGGTCAGTGACTTGTGATGTTCTGCAGGGAGGTGTAGGTCAGTGACTGGTGATGTTCTGCAGGGAGGTGTAGGTCAGAGACTGGTGATGTTCTGCAGGAAAGTGTAGGTCAGTGACTGGTGATATTCTGCAGGGAGGTGTAGGTCAGTGACTGGTGATGTTCTGCAGAGCAGGTGTAGGTCAGTGACTGGTGATTTTCTGCAGGAAGGTGTAGGTCAGTGACTGGTGATTTTCTGCAGAGAGGTGTCGGTCAGTGACCGATGATGTTCTGCAGTGCATGTGTAGGTCAGTGACTGATGAAATTCTGAAGGGCAGGCACAGGTCAGTGACTGGTGAAGTTTCTGCAGGGCAGGTGTAGGTCAGTGACTGGTGATGTTCTGCAGGGCAGGTGTAGGTCAGTGACTGGTGATGCTCTGATGGGCAGGTGTAGGTCAGTGACTGGTGATGTTCTGAAGGAAGGTTTAAGTCAGTGACTGTTGATGTTCTGCAGGGAGGTGTGGGTTAGTGACTGTGATGTTCTGCAGGGAGGTGTAGGTCAGTGACTCGTGCTGTTCTACAGGTTAGGTGTAGGTCAGTGTCTGATAATGTTCTGTAGGCCAGGTGTAGGTCAGTGACTGGTGATGCTCTGCAGGGCAGGTATAGGTCAGTGACTGGTGATGTTCTGCAGGGAGGTGTAGATCAGTGACTGGTGATACTGTTGAGTAGGACAGGTATAAGTCAACGACCCTTGATGTGTTTCAGGGCAGGTGTAGGTCAGTGACTAGTGATACTGTACTTTAGAAAGGTGCAGGTTAATGACTAGAGACTGTATGGGTCACTGACTGAAGATGCTGTATTTTGGAGAGTTCTAGGTCAGTGAGTATTGGTAATGTGTTGTATGGTAGGTGTAAGTCAGTGACTGGGAATACTATGCTTCAGGAAGGTGCATGAAGATGATATGTATGTCAACTTTTAAGAAACCTAGTTAGGGAAAAAAGATCAAACTCTAAGATCCATGTGAAGTAACAGTAGATGTAGACTAGTGGGGGACATGAGTTATGCACCAGATCTTAGCAGCAGTCAGAGAACTGCATTTTGTCACCCCCTTCCCCAGAAATCATCACCAAATATATCATTCATACTGGAGACCCTCAGACACACACTTTTGATATACAGTCATTTCGGGGGACAAACAGCTATTCCTTCTGATTTTTGTAGTGCTGACTTCTACTCTAGTGAATAAACCATTTATTTATTTTATTTTATTTTACATTTGTTGACTGGGATAGTCTGACTGGATATATGTCCATTTTCAGCAGAGGCCCGGGGAGAAAAGCTCCAAGATAATAATACACATTGATCATTTAGTAAATGCTAGTTTCAAGCAGATTACAGTCATAAGCAATACCAGCATTTAGCACATATAGTACTAACTTATTATAAAACACTTTACAAAACATAACATTATTTTCAAAGTTATATATACATAATATTGCATTCAGGTTTAATACACACTGAGCAGCAGTTATACAATTGACCCTTCCTGAAATGGAGTGGTAGAAAAAAGTTAGAAGTAGTTAAAGGTAAGGCACTTAAGAAATAGAAAGGTCACTAGTCGGGGTTAATGCAAGGACATAACCAATGAGTTTTGAAGCATTTCTTGAGTTTGTTTTTGAATTGAGTTAGTGAGGGTTCTAGGGTCAAGTCAGTTGGGAGTCTGTTCCATGTTTTTTCCAACAGAGTTGGCAAACAGAGACTCCTCAGCTGAGTAGTTGGATTTGTGTTTGAATTAGGAGTCTAGTGGATGATCACAGTGGCCGGATGCTGGTGTAGGGGCTGATAATATTTTTTAGTGCAGCTGTATTTTCTGGTTGGTAAAGGACTTTATGTGCCACTATTTGCTAGTTGAACTGCAGTAGGCTTGACAGTTCAAGTCATCCTAGGCGATTTAGGTTGTGACAGTTGTGTGTCCAGTAGGCTGTGCCAGTAGCAAATCTGGCAATGTGGTTATAGCAGGATGGTAGTTTATTAAGATCTGTTTGTTTAAGTTGGAGAATAGAGGTGAGGCGTAGAGAAGAGGTGATAGTAGATGGGAACGGGCAATTGCAGTTCTAGCAAGTGGGGTAAGGAAAGATTTGATTCTGTAAAGAGAGACAAGTTTTTTATTAATGGTTTTGATAGTTTGATTGATATGCACATCAAACTTCAGGTTGTTATCAACTATGATACCCAGTAGTTTAGTTTTGGTTTCTGGGGAGATGATAGTGCCATTGATAGTGGTTATGTTGAAGGATGGCAGGGGGGTTCTGCATGTGGGGGAGAAGAGGAGCAGCTTAGTTTTGTTGGGGTTTAGGATTAAATGTTGATTTGAGAACCATTTTCCCACTGTATTAAAGGTATTTTGGGTTAATGCGAATAAAGTAGCTGGTGAGGTGTCAGAACAGCGACCACTTTCTGGATTTAAGTATCTTTGCTTTTTTTTCACTTGGAATAGCTTCTGTAGCTTACCCTGAACTAGCTTGAACTGTTTTTTAACTGTATGCTGTTTTTTAAAATCTGCACTTAAAGTTACATTTTAGTCGAATTTGATCGAAAGTTTGTTTGTTTGTTTGTTTAATTTAACTGTGGAGGCTGCCCACTAAAGTGTGCTAGCCTGTGTAACTAATTTATCACTGTTTCTGCATTTTCTGTGTGTTTCTACCAAAAACAAAAACAAAAAATAATCCTTGTTTTCCGCCTCTCCTCGACTAGTTTAGACCAGTTTACAGGCATTGCTGTATTCTGGGCTGTGGTGTAGTTCCTGTGTTGTCCATTACCTTACTTGGATAGAAGGAAGTTTCTTTGCTCACCAGTGGGAGTGGGGAGCCTTGAGCAGCCTACCTGTCCCTGTAGGAAGTGACCTCAGCACAAGAAGCTGTAGTAATTGGTTGTTTTGGACCATTTCTAGCTCATTTGTAGTTCACTGTTTAAAATCCGCATTTGCACGGCTTTGTGCGGTTGAAAGCATAGCGCTGGTTAAACAAGGTTAAACTTTTCTGGCTCCGCCAAGTCTGCTCTTCAAATTTTCCCTTAAGGAAGCTCTACTCTTAGTATAACCAGACTACTCACTATATTATAAGCCTAGCACTTGTTCTCAATGCTTCTCTACTAAGTAAGCACTCTCGTACTAAGTAAAGCACTACATCTACTTACCACCCCTGTGAATATCCACTTCCCTTAAAGGTACAGCACTCCCTTATACTGTTCTAGCATGTCGAGTGGTAGATTACTGGCATCGTCTCCAATTCAGCTGGTCAATCTGGGTATCTTGAGACAATGCTACAATTGCCTCATGTACACAGACAACCCTCCCTCCTCCCAACAAACACAAATACATGTGAGAGATGCAACTATATAGCCAAACTGGAGGCTGAACTCTCTCAACTCAGGGCTGGCATGACCAGACAGGAGGAGATGGCAACCACACACACAACAATCCCAGTCCCACATAGACCTACCACAACTGCAAACCAAACACATAAAAACACAAGGACATACTCGGAGGCTCTAATAAAAAACTTACCAAAACAACAGAGGCTCCCAAAGCAGACATCCAAAAATCCACCACCTCAAAACAAATCACATGCAACACATACTTCAATAAATCAGTGTGTCAACCAATCACAGCCCTTAAGGCCAAACACCTTGCCTGATACACTAGTAATAGGTGACTCTATAGTCAGACACACTGATGCCCCGCTGACCAGGCTGAACAAGGAGAAGGTGAAGGTGACTGTGAGCTGTCTATCGAGAGTTAGGATCCGCCACATAACACACGCACTCACGTCACTCCAAAGCAAGTACAAATATGACTCCGTCATTGTCCTTGCTGGTGTGAATGACCTGAGATGTACCTCCCTGGACTACATGAAAAGAGACATAGAGGAGCTCTCAGATTATGTAGCCCAGGCTGGTATAACCCTGACCATGAGCAGCATCTTGCCCTCACCAAGAATGATACCACAATACAAAGACAAGATGATCAGCTTTAACAATTGGCTCAAGTACTGGTGTCATTCTAAGGGGATCCAATGTCTGTCTGCCTGGGATGACATATTGGACAAGCCACGCTGCTTCACAAGGGATGGCTTACATCTGTCACCACTGGGCTTCCGTATATTGGCTAAGGCTCTTGCCACCCCCATAGTGCCTTTTTTAGGCAAGGCTCAAAAGACAAACCCACCTCCTTAGAAAACAAAAATGGAAAAAAACTAAGGGTAATGCTGCTCAATGCCAGAAGTCTAATTCTCAAGATGCAGGCACTTGATGCACTCCTCAGCATGGAGAACATCGACATCTGTGCAGTAACTGAAACCTGGTTTAAGGCTCCTGAGAGCACCCCAGCGCTACCAGACTATACCTTGTATCATGCTTTTCGGCCCCAAAACCCAGGCCGAACCACAAAGGGAGGGGGAGTGTCTATATTCATCAAGGACACCCACACCTCCAGGTTAGTAGCAACACATGAAGCATCAGAGACCATACAGGTGCAACTAACCATAGGCAAAACTGCTATACAACTGGTAGCATGTTACAGACCACCCTCCCAATCTCAAGAACCCCACTCAGCCTTCCTGAAGACATTGGAGGATATGAATGTATCACAAAATACCATCATACTGGGAGACTTCAACTACCCAAACATAGATTGGGTACATTATTCTAGACCTAATACCCTAGGCCAAAGGTTCCTGGAATTCATAAATTCAAATGCACTGGAACAACTAGTCACCTCTCCCACTAGGGGAGATAATGTACTAGACCTGATCATCACAAACATGGGGACAAAATGCTCCACACCGGAGGTATACCCCTCACTAGTGAGATCTGACCACAAACTAATCACCCTGGATATACATATCCCACCTCCAGCACCAGCACAAAAGACCACAGTGAAAAACTTCTCAAAAGCAGACTTCACTCTTCTTAAGACTGAGATGGTATCCTTTCAGCCCACTGTGCCAGTGGATACCACATCCCACAATGCCGAATCCTTCACAAATGCATTCTATGGACATCTCCAAGAATGCATGGATCATGCAATCTCAAACAAATCCAAGTCCCTCTCCACCAAAGGTAAGCATCCTGTCTGGTGGACCTCAGCCATAAACAAATTGTATAACAAAAGAAGGAAGCTACTGCACGTCAGAGCAAAAATCCCATGAAGGGAAGACATCTCTGATCAACATTAGCAGAAAATAACGTTCTCTCATAAAAACATCCAAGGCCAACTTTGAGAGAAAAATCGCTAAGGACACTAAAGATAACCACAAAGCCTTCTTCAGCTATGTTAGAAACCTGGGCAGAAACCCTGAGATATGCTCAGAGTTGGTTCACAACAACAAAAAATACACTGAACCCACAGATATTGCCAACATTCTGGCTGACAGGTTCAGTGCAAATTTCTCCCTCCTTCACCCCAAAAGAAGAAATACTTATCCCAGCTGAATGTAATCTCCCTGTCATCTCAGATGTCCAAGTGAGAACCGCCCTAAACAAAGCAAAAAACACACCATCAATGGGACCTGACGGTATCCCAGGTTGCGTGTTACGTGAACTCCAAGAGGAGCTAAACCCACACATAAAAATGCTATTTAACCTTAGCCTTACTGGGATATGTACCTGAACACTGGTGTACAGCAACAGTGGTCCCACTCCACAAGGGCGGTGCCTCTACAGACCCTGGAAATTACCGTCCCATAAGCTTAACCAGCCTGGTCTGCAAAGCTATGGAAAGAATCATTATGGAACTCATAAACAGAGACATAGGGGACCTACAGACACTTGATCCCACCCAGTTCGGCTTTGTAAAGGGAAGATCCTGCCTTTTAAACCTGGTTGACTTTTTCGAAACAGTCACTAGAGCCATTGATGAGGGCAAAGTAGTCCATACAGCATACCTGGGCTTGGCTAAGGCCTTCGACACAATACTCCACTCAGGCATCATAGATAAGCTCAACAGCTTAAAAGTAAACCCTTATGTCACTAGATGGGTTCCAAACTGGCTAAAGGACAGAACCCATAAAGTTAAAATCACTGGAGCAATGTCAGACTCAAAGCCAGTCACAAGTGGTGTCCCACAGGGATCTGTCCTGGGACCCTCTTGTTCGGCATTTATTTCTCAGATGTTAAAGCAAACATGGGAGGGCTGTGGCTGACAAAGTTTGCAGATGACTGCAAACTAGGCGCCATAGTCGATACACCAGCAGACACACACATCCTACAAAAAGGCCTCACAGAAACGGACAACTGGTGCCGGAGTCACGGCCTTAAACTAAATGCCAAAAAATGTATAGTCATCCCCTTTGGGAAAAACAAAGTACCCACAAATTATCACATAGACAGCAACCCACTGAGTACAGAAAAAGTAATCAGAGACCTAGGGACCCAAGTCGACAGCGACCTCTCATTTGACACCCACGTTGCCAAAGTGGTTAGAAAAACATTCTACCATGCACACCTCATCATGAAGGGATTCACATCCAGAACCAAGGATGTCATTGTACCCCTATATTCCTCCCTCATCAGACCCATGATTGAGTACAATGCCCCATTTGGTATGTACCTCACCCGGCATTTGCAACAGCTGGAGAGACCACAAAAGTACCTCACCAAGAGGATCAATGGTCTCCAACATATGTCTTATTCTGCCAGACTAAAGAAACTTCAGCTCTATTCAGTAGCATACCGCCTGCTCAGAGGTGATCTCTGCCTGACGTACAAGGCCATGTCCAATCAGGATCTGATGGACATGCTCCACCTCAAAAAATCCAAATCCATCAGGACCACAAGAGCTAAAGACTTAAACCTTGGCACAAGTATGAATAGGACATGCTGGAGGGATAGATTCATAACCAAGAGGCTTCCCATGCTTTGGAACAAGATCCCAGTTCGTATTAGGTAGAGCCCCTCACTGACTCTCTTCAAGAGAAATCTTGATGAGTGGATGGGAGATCGTAAGTTTACCCCAGGGGTCACATCTGTGTCACTACTAGACAGGGGCACAGTAAACTAATTCTATTATATAAGGGGACCTTCACTGTGTCACTACTAGACAGAGGCACAGTATTCCAAATTTATTCTGTACATTGTTTGTACCATTTCATGGGGTGGCAAAAGCCACATCACTATAGCTAGGCTTACAAATGCCCCAGGGCAGATAGCCTAGTACTATACTATGAAACTATGAAACTATGAAACTATGAAACAAATCAAGGTGGAGTCATCCACATATTGAATGCAGGTAGCATCTGGGATGACTGAATGAAAGTCATTGATAAGGCTGGAGAAAAGTAGGGGTCCTAGTCTCAAGCCCTAGGGGACTCCTAATGTGATGGGTAAGCGAGATGATAGCTTGTCCTGCCATAGGACTGCCTGTTGCCTGCCCTGCAGGTAGGATTGAAACCACTGGAGTGCATGGTTGTTTAAGGAGAAGGCCTTCAAGATATTTATAAGCATTTTGTGGTCAACCATGTCAAAAGCCTTGGATAGATTTAGAAAGAGTGCTGAGGATAGTTTGTTATTATTGTGGTTGTGGTTAATGATGTTAGAGAAAGAGAGGAGGCAGAAATAGTACTGTGGTGGGGCTTAAAGTCATGCTGAAAGTTGGACAACAGCTTGTTCTGTGTGAGGTAGTGCATGAGCTGTATGTGTACACACTTCTCCATAATTTTAGCTAGAGGTGACAGAATAGTTATGGATCTAAAGTTTGACAGCAAAGCTGAAAGCAAAGGGGCTTGCCCAAGCTCATGTGCATTTTCCAGTCTCATCAAGTATATACAAACGCGTTAAGTGAAATAAAAACACCACAGACTGCAGAACAACAAAACGTGAGGTCAAGACTTCGGAGCTTAAGTCTACAAAATCAATTTATTAAGCACTTTTGTCCATGGTACAACAGGACTTCTTCAGAACAACTCTTCAAAACAACTACTCACTTTTATATAGTAATCAGTTAATTAACTAGTCCCATCCCCCAGTCAGTCACCATGGAGGCTGTTTAAGCTAGTACCACCCAGCACCTAAAACCTTAAAAAAGATGTTACAACAAATTATTAAGCATAAATAACCATTGCATACATAAAATACATTCCTAACTAGATAAACCATGAACAGTGATACATAAAAAGTACTTACTTTAAAAACAACTTTTTTATTTGTTTTATTTTATTTTTTATTTTAAATAAAAAACAGCTTTCAGTTTTAAAATACTAGACAAAGAGGTGATTTCATTCAGACCAGGGAATGACCAGCGAGGGACTTGTGACATGGAAGGATGGCTAAATGTGGCCACTGTTCCCAGTGCCCATACATTTGGGAAGGGACATCTGTGGAGATAGAAGGTTATGGTGAGATTGATATTCCAAGGACATTTTATTGTGGTGGTAAGGGGATGGTATACTTGGCCCTCTGTGACCATTGCAATACATTCTATATAGGTAAGACTAAGCTTAGTCTGAAGGAAAAAAAGGGTTTATCAACACCTTTATGACATTAAGGAAAAGGATGGAAGGAATGCACTATACAAACATATAGAAACAAACCCGTTTCATAGATTCAGATTTTTAGTTATTTATCAAGCAGCCAACTAGGACAGAGAGGTGGACCAGTGGATGATTTTTTTTTGAATATCAGGAGCTTAGATGGCAGTTAAGAACTAATGTCACTGCATACCCTAGTCTGAATGAAACCACCTCTTTGTCTAATATATTAAAACTAAGACCTGCTTTTTATTTAAAATAAAAAATAAATAAAACAAAATAAAACATTTGTTTTTAAAGGAAGTACTTTTTATATATCACTGGTCATGGTTTATCTAGTTAAGAATGTATTTTATGTATGCAATGGTTATTTATACTTAATAATTTGTTGTAACATCTTTTTGAAGGTTTTAGGTGGTGGGTGGTACTTGCTTAAACAGTCTCCATAGTGACTGATTGGGGAGATGGGACTAGTTAATTAACCGATTACTATATAAAAGTGTATAGTTGTTGTGAAGAGTTGTTCTGAAGAAGCCCTGTAGTACCAAGGCCAAAAGAGCTTAATAAAGTGATTTTGTGGACTTAAGCGCTGACGTCTTCACAGACACATTAAACAGAGCCATGTATTAGGGAGCGTCTCCTAGGTTAATTAAAGCTGTTGTTTTTATACATTTATTCGCATTTTGGACATTATTCTGCATCATACGTTTCCTGTGGACTATCATTTGGTAATTTTGGTGCCGTGACAGCTCCTTGGTTTGCTTTGTTATAAATATATATTTTTTGGCAACTTGGTTATACTTACCACGGAGCTTTTCTACCTGGGACTGTTGGTACTGTTTTCCTTGAGCAAAATAAATGAAACACTGAAAAAGTATAAAAAGTCAAATAAAAAAGGTTAGAAAAAAATGGAAGAAGCTTCAAACAGCTATTCATAAGAACTCATAAAATTACAAAAATCAGAGGTAGAAATGGCTTAATATGAGACTGCTCAAGAAGAGCTATTAAAATGGTAGAGTTACAGGACAAAGCAAGCACAGGAAACCTGAGATGTTTTTCTATGTCAGAGAAACTGGAAGGAACAGACTTTATTCATTTATGAAAGCACAAATAAGTAACTAGACTAGTATTCCACAGCAGGATTTGTTAAGTCAAAGGGCACATCTTGTGTATGTTCCAAACCTGGCCATGAGAAAGCAGCCAAGACCTGTATTAATAAAGATGGAATCATACCAGGAGAAAGAGCTGATCCTGACAAAACTATGGAAGAAGGGAAAATATTAAAAACTTGGATACAGTAGAGTGTTTGTGGAAAATGATTATTCACTGTACATCAGGCAGAAGAGAACCAAATGTATCCCATTAATCATGGACTGTCAATAGGCAGGTGTGAGATTTAAGCTGCTATATCCAGCTGTCTTTAGAATATTTTTTTTCCTGTAGAATCAAAGTCAATTTTTTATTCAGAACAGGAAAAGGGGGAAATACAAAAGTATGTCAAACAAGGGGTGGGCTATCAAACTGAAGGGGACCCTGCTTCTCATCTCAAGAGAGACTTTGTCAGTGAAACCTTTTCCAATGCTCCAAAGGAAAATTAATGAGAGGCAAAAAAAAAAAAAGCACAGGAGTTGTAAAGAAGAATCAGCAGTAACATGGACTTTAACCAGAGTCTGGTAAACAGGAAGAAGACGAGAAATTCTGAAATTAGTGAATAAATGGGATAATATCAAACATCAATCACATTTGTGAAATATGGCTTTACAAGAAAAAGTGGTTGAGACAGACAGGATTTTTGATGATTTTATTAAACTTGTTAGGAGACTGACAGGCATGTAACCCACCTCATGTCATTGATATTTGAAACGGTACTTAAAGGAAAAAAGGCGAGAAGGAGAGAAAAAGTAACTGTATATAAAACCATTTTTGTTCTTAACAGTATGTGTATAAAACATTTTATGATATGAATTGCAAGCCATATAGTAAAGTATTTTAGTGATTGCTGTATTTGATAAGGATAGCAAAGTAAACGGATATGTTTTTCCTTCTCTTTTTTTAGTTTTAAGAAATGTAGACATTACAATGTAAAAAGAGAAGAAAGACTGGAGAACAATATATTTAAGTCAATATGTTCTAACCTTGGGCTGCTGAGGTGGGAGATGGGGTGTAAAACTGCACTGATTATAATATATGTAGAACTGAAACATTTTATTGTACTTTTGCATAGGTGAATGACTGGATTAATACCCTTGGCTTAATCTAATGACATTTTTGTGAGTGCAAGTGGGTTTTAAACACAAGATACTATGATGTAATAAATATATTTTTAAGCAAATAAATGTTCAGTGCCAGTTGGGAAATCAGGAGTTGAGAGCTCTACACATTTTGATATCATGTTTTCATGGAACCAAGCTGGCTAATGATTAAGGCAATAAATTGAGTGGCTTGGACATTGTTTACTGAGAGAAACATACAATTAAAATGTGCAAGGGCAATCAGATCAGTAAAAATGAAGTAAAAAATATTGGAAGTGAATAAGATATAGCAAGTTTTCTGGTAAATAAATGCTTTAATGCATTTACTAGAACCATGTATAATTTAGTTTTATTTAAAGATAGCCAGTGCACTTTTTCTCAAAGCTAAAAGTTAATGTTTTCTTAAAACATATGAGGTGTTTTTCACATCTGGCAGAGGAATTATAAGAACAGACACAATTAGTATAAGTAGAAGTACAGGCTGTAACATGCATCTTAGTATGGATAACCTTAACTTTAATTCATGTTTTGCTGTGTGTGCAGCTGTCAATTTGTGACAACTGTTCCTATCAGGAGGGTTAAATTTCATTATTTGAAGATGTACAAATGTTTGTGTGCTTCTTTTAATATAATAGGTTGTGGAGGTGTTCTGGAAGTGTGTTTTTTTTTGATGATTTTCATTAAAACAAAAAGTCTTTTAAAATATAACATCTGTTCAAATGGAGATGACAAAAAACAACTGTATAAAGGATCAAACTGCCAAGCATTAGTGGGTGCATGTAGCACAAAGGCTGGAAATAGACATTAAAATAGCTGCCATACATAATAGGTGGAAATAATAACTTCTTCTTATAATGGCTACACTAAACATATTATTTTGGAACAAAAATGTAAACCCCTTTGTTGTAAGATGGGTTGTCAACTGGCTCACAAACCAGAGACACCCTTATCAAAGTGGGTGACTCCACATCAACAAGCAGACCTGCTACCAGTGAGGTACCACAGGGGTCAGTGCTGTTCCCCCTACTGTTTGGTATATACTTCTCAGAAGTTCAGGTCAAAACTAAAGGTTTGTGGCTGACCAAATTTGTAGATGACTGCAAACTAGGTACAATCATTGAATCCACAAGTGATATCAGTATACTCCAGGAGGGTCTCACATAGACAAATGACTGGCATATTAGTCATGGTGTCATGACTGGTGTACTAGTCATGGTCTCAAAGGGAATGCAAAGAAATGCATCATCATTCCCTTCAGCGCAAACAATGTCCCTTCACACTATCAAATTAAAAACAACACCCTAAGTACTGGGATCACAGGCTGACTGTGACCTTAACTTCGATCACCATGTGTCTACCACTGTAAGGAAAGCTTTCCACATAGCTCACTTGTTTAGTAAAGACATCGTGTGGAGTGCAAAAGATGTTATAACTCACCTATACTTGGCACTTATCCGGCCCATAATTGAGTATAACACCCCATCTGGTATGTACTGTATTAAGCACGTGCAGCAATTAGAGAGACCTCAGAGGTTTCTAACAAAGAAGATCAAGAGCCTCCAGCATGTGCCTTACATGGAACAACTAAAGTCCCTTTCATTACACTCCATATCATACAGACTTCTTAGAGGAGATTTATGCCTGGCCTACAGAGCAACCCAAAACCCAAACCTAATGAACTTACTGCATATCTATAAATGAAATGAGTCTAAGGCTACCAGTTCCAGGGACTTAAATATGGCCTGTGACTTAAATAAGACTTGCTGGATGAACAGATTTATCTCACAGTGACTGCCACATCTTTGGAACAGGCTACCAATTCATGTGAAACAGAGCACCTCTATGACACTGTTCAAGAGGAACCTGGACGAGTGGATAGGGCACCATAAAGTCTTACGAGGGATTTTGCCCACAACCCTCCTGGACATGGTCAGTCATCACTAAATGCAAAAGTGGGTATTGACTAGTACTTCTACAATATTACATTGGGTTGAAATGCCTAGGCTTAAAATGACCTCTGTTTCAATAGCCTAGTAATCTCCAATGATCCTATGAATGGCCTCACAGGTATAGAAAAAGATATTAAGAAATGTAGAATGCAAACATCAGTGCTACAGCAAACACATTTGGAAAGAAATGAGCATGTGAATTTGATAAAGAAAAGATTTCAGGAAGGATATTCAGCAGAGTATCAGGGACAAAGGAAGAGGGGAGTGCTTATACTAATTGCTATAGGAGCTCCAGTAGTGACAGAAAAGGAGGAAGATTGCAGTGGTAGATTTGTGGTAGTAAGGGACTAGTGGCAAGGGAGGAGGACTGTGATGGCATGGAGTTATATTTTACTTAAGACTGCTATTTTGCAGCTTAAGAAAATTTGGGGCAAAATAATCAGCTTTTGGCAAAGAATATTCCCTACAGGTGGGGACTAAAACTTTATTTGCAACAGTGAGGATGTGTTTTGGGGACCTAGAAGGAAAATATAATAAAAGAGGGTAGATTTCTGAAGACATTTATGAAAATATTTGATATGGAAGACATGAATTCAGTAGTAGGAGCTAAGAGAAAATTTACATATTATTCCCCAAGGTACAATAACTAGATTAGACTAGACAGAGAAAAAAGTTATGTACTCACCATAATGTTCCATCTGTGTTGTCAATCTTCATTCATACTCAGTGATTTGACGTGGCTGATGCTGAAGCTTGCAGCCACCAGGTCTCTCAAGCTTCTCCTTTTACCCAATTACCCCAGGTCTTGTTTGCTGCTATATTCATGTAGAATGGATGAAAAGAGTTAAGGAAAGCCATATCCAGAGTCATATATAAAACAATGTACCTATTGAGAGACCATGTAACTACTTGTTCCTCCAGAAGTCATTGATGGAGGTAGGTAGGAGGGAAACTGAAGATAAATGAAGATCGACAACACAGTTGGAATGTTCTGGTAAGTACATAACTTCTTTATCTGATGTTGTCAATCTTTATTATATCCTCAACAAATGAGACAGAGTTCCTAGCTACATGTATGCAGGGCAGACTGTAGGAAGGATATTCCTGAGTGCCATAGACCCAAATGATGCATTACTTCTGGAGACCAGATCCAATTTGTAATGAGAGATAAAGGTATGAGAAGTAGCCCAAGTTGTTGCTGTACAAATGTCATCCATAGACATCCTAGACTGGAAACCTGTGAAAGTAGCCACCGATCTAATGGAGTGTGCTTTCAATGGATGTGTAAGAGAAATACCTAATTTATTACAGACAAAGGAGATGCAGTTCAACCACATTGATAGAGTAATTTTAGAAACTGATTTTCCCAATTTTGGTCCAGCAAAGGAAACAAACAGTTGGCCTGCTTTCCAGATTTTTTTTTGTTCTACACAGATAGAATCACACTTGTCTATGACCATCCAGTAAATGTAAGATATATTCTCCTTTGTTGGTAAATTCAGGAGAAAATACTGGCAAATTGATAGAACTATTTATGTTGGATTTTGATACCATGTTTAGAAGAAAGGATGGGTTGATGTGTAAGGTCATAGGTGTTTACTAGGCTAACGACCACAAGGGCCTTTTTAAGCCTAGCCATGCATCACAAATCTCTGACAAGTTCTGATACCCTTGATAAGTGTAAGCATGGGCCTGGGACATGAACCATTTACAGGTTACCTGTTTGAATCAGAGACATTCTATCTTTGTGAAAATCTAAGTAAGGAGGTTTAGAAGATAGCACTTGGACCTCAGAAATTGTTATTGTGAAGTGATTGCAGCCAAGAAAACAGTCTTCCATGACAGGTATTTAAGGTCACATGTAGCTGCTAGTTAAAAGGGAGATTGTGTGAGAGATGGAAGCATCAAATTTAGGTCACATGGAGATATTGGGTCTTTAAAAGAAGGCTTTAGAAGGATTGCCCCTTATAAGAAGGCCTTGCTCAATTTGTGAGAAGCTGTGGGTGCACCATTCAATCCTGGATGATAATTTGAAATTGCTGCTAGCTGTACCCCAATGGTTGAAGTACTAGCACCGTCTTGAGCAAGATGAGCAAGGAAATCTAATATGTGATTAACAGAGGCTGAATAGGGGTCAAGTTTATGTTGCTGACCCCAAATGGCAAATCATTTCCTTTTACTTGAGTATGTTTTCCTTGTTGAGTGTTTATGGGAAGACAGAATTATATGCTGGACAGTTGATGAGAGCATAGATTGTCTGGCTACTAAGGGAACTGGAGAAGCCAAGCAGTCAGCTTGAGGTTTGTTATATCCAGGTGTGACATGCCTGTTGGGTGAGACAGGAGGTCTGGAGTCAGATCTAGGTTCTATGGTGGGTGAACCAGGTGAGGCCAGAGGAAGAGGAATCAGATTTGTCAAGGCCAATAGGGAACAATGAGGATTACTGTGCTCTTTGACCTGGCAGCTTTCTGAAAAAATTTGGGGATAATTGGGTTTTTGGGAAGGCATAGAGGAGACTGGGGGGCCAATTGTGAAGTAGACCATCCTGCAGTGACTGCCCCTTTGGGGGAATCAGGGCAAAACAATCACTGCACTTGTTTAGGGGACAGGCAAAAAGACCACAGCATGGCTGGCCCCATTGATGCAAAATTTTGTCCGCCACTTTCTCGTTCAGGGACCACTTGTGTGGAAGAAGTATACATCTGCTACGTTTGTCTGCAATCATGTTGGATCTCCCTGGAATGTGCACCTCTAAAAGAAAGCAGAGTGAAGAGATCGCCCACTGCCAGCCCCTGAGCACTTCTCAATACAATCGGTAAGATTTGGTTTCCCCTGTTTGTTGATGTACCAGATGACTGACATGTTGTCCATTTGAATCACATTTGCCCCAGAGGGAAGAACATCTTGAAATGCTCACAACACCAAGAGCACTGCTCTCATCTCTAGGAAATGTATATGCAAAATGGCCTCTTTGGGGGAACCAAGTACCCTGGACTGTTTTCCCCAGATAAAACTCCCCCACTCTATCTAGGAAGCATCCATGGTCACTATGGCCTTAGGTTGTTGAGGAATGAATGGACAGCTATGGAGCAATTGACTGGACTGGATCCACTAAAGGAGATTTCTTCTGCAAGTGTTGGTAATTTTTATCTAATACAACACTGACTGATGGAAGATTGACCATTGAGTACCAACATCCACTGTAGAATTCACATGGAAAACCTGGCCAGTAGAACTAAGGTTATTGTTGCCTCGATGAGCCCTAAATTTCAAAGAACTGTGTGGGGTGAAATTGATGTGTTGTCTATAATGTTCTTAACCTTTGATCTTATAGTTAGAACTTGATGTAGTGGAAGGGAAGCAATGGCAGTCTTTGTGTTGAGCAGTGCTCCAATAAATTCCAATGTCTGAGTTAGCTGAAGTTGAGATTTCTTGTAATTTATGGTTATTCCTAGGAAAGCACCGTTGTGGAGTACCTGATCTCTTGAATGCATGAGTTAATACCTAGTTGGAGCAGTAATGAGCCAGTCATCTAGGTAGGGAAACACCCGGAATCTCTGCCGTCTGAGGTATGCTGCTACTACTGCCATGCATTTGGTAAACACCCTGGGGTCTTTGGTGAGTCCAAAGGTCAGTATTCTAAATTGGTAGTGACTGGCTCTCAGCCAGAAGTGTAGGTATTTTCTGCATCACCTACTCATCTTTATGTGATAGTAGGCATCCTGAAGATCTATCTAGCACATCCAGGCATCCTTGCCCAGAAAAGGAAGAATGGACTGAACTGTGACCATCCAGAATTTGGTTCTTTGAACTGATTTGTTTAGATTTGCAAGATCCAAAATTGGTCTCCAGTCCCCTGTCTTTTTTGGCACTAAAAAGAACCTTGAGTAAACTCCGGATCCTCTCTGGTCTGGTGGGACCTCTTGGATGGCTGTTTTTTCTAGCAGGTTTCAAATCTGAATTGCTGCCTGATCCCTCTGACTGGGTGGAACATTGCGGATTTTCCTGGGAATTGGAGGTGGTAGGGTAAATGGTATTATATAACCTCTGGATATAATCCTCTGCACCCAAGTATCATTTGTAAATTCAAGCCAAGTCTACTGCAGGGACAACCTTCCCAGACTGTCTCCAGATGTAAACAGTCAGGCCTCTGTTCAGCTGGTAGGGTTTATAAAAAAAAAGATTCTTGTAAAGCCTGGTTTTGTGGGCCACCTCTGCCACAAGGACAATGATGTATATTGGAGTCCCCCCTCTGCCTCTGGGGACAGCTTTTCCATGTGTGTCATGGAATGGACCTTGGGACTTTTAAAACCACATTTTCTGGCCACTCTGTTGATTCCTGGAGAAGGATCTTGGGGGGGGGGGGGTGAGAAATGTATGCCCATGACAGAAAAGGTCTTTCCATCTTTTTCACACCTGGACAACATTTCTTTCATATTAGGGTCAAAAAGGGTGCTTCTGTCAAAGGAAGCATTGATGAAATTGAACATAAATGGCTCCACAAAATCTCACAAGTGCATTCAAGCATGCCTCCTCATAGAAATGCCTGAACCCACAGGTCTTAAGGTTCCTTCTGCTATACTGGAAATTAACCTCATGGAACTATTAGATATATCCTGTAAGGTTGCCAGCTGAGACATTACTGAATCTTTAACCTCTACAGATATGGTTTCTGAGGCAGTATTTGATAATTATTTGGTCATATCTCTCTGAGGTTTAACAAAATGTGCCAGATAGTTCAGTGACCACAAGGCAAAGGTCACTGAAGCAAAGACACACTTCCCTCATCTGTCCATGCTGGGAAGATGGACAGTGGAACTCTCGTTGGCTAGTTCCTTCTTTGTGGCTGACCATGGCATCAACTGGAACCCCTTTCCGCCAAAACTATCTATCCACTGGTGGTGCCATTATCCCATCTGGTCTCTGAGGTATCGGTCGTATGGACTCAGGCTCCTTCCATGCCCACCTAGATATCATGTCCATGAACTTGTTGACAGATGGAGTCACCCAGGAAGTAGATGGTCTTGTACCAAAAGCCTCTAGGAGAATGGATTCCTCTAGCATAGAGTTGGAGAATGCCCAGCAATGTCTCTATTTCAGGATTTATAAGATGCCTCTAAAGGGAACAGCTTTAGGAAGTGATTGTGGGGACCCTTCACCTTCATCAAAATTTGTGTCTTCGGTGATGGACTTCTGTGGGGAGTCTAGGTGCTTCCTATTACACATCCCTTTTCTGGGTACTTCCTCAGTGGGATGTTCTAGGGAAGTCTCGGAAGAGGAAATCAAAATTCCCTGAGAGGGAGCCTGAGGTTTTGGTATAGGATGACCGCATGGAGAGTTGTTGAGGCTCTAGGTGCTGAGGCATCATGGTGGAATAGGTAGGATCCAAGGGGGAGGGTTCCATCAGGACTGCTAAGACAGTGAACACTTTCTTCGCGGTCTCAAAGGCAGAGCTTGAAGGAGCCAGAGAGAGGCTCTGATCCAAAAAAATAGGTTTCTGAATGATACCGTTTCTCTGATCCTTTGGCACTGCCCCTGAGGAAGAAGCTGGATCCAAACTGTCCAGTGCCAAGGCATTGAGGAACAGAGATGGCTCCAAAAACTTCAGATTTAAATGCTGCACCCTGGACCCAGCAGGCAGGTTTCAGCTCTGAGAGCTCTCCTGATCCAAATAGACTGGAGGGCTCAGAGACAATGTCAGATCCAAAGATATGGAAGTCTTCTGAAATGAGACTGATGGATCCAGACAACTGGGATCTTGAAGCTCTAAGACAACAGATGGTGTCAGAGAAGGAACTTGCAGGGGTGGTGTGGTGGAAGATTGGGCAACCTGACCCAGAGGGGTAGGCGCTGAGGGAAAACCAATCTGCCTCTATACCAAGAGGATCTTCCTCCCCATTCTCTCCACATCTTCTTCTGTGATGCTGCTGGAACAATGAGTAGAGTAAATGGAGGAACATGCTGATCTCTGCCTAAAAGGAGATGGAAGCTTGTCTGGCATTCGGTCAGCCGACAGATAATATTTCATTTGAGGACAGTTTAGAGACTGGGAAGGCTGTGTCTGATCCAAAGGTTTTGTTTGATCTGACTTGGATTGTGCCAGATTATAGTAATCATTTTTGAATTCATAGGATCCATAGGAACAGGTGGATCCTGAATTTTGATCTTTTTCTGATCCGGGATTGAGACCGGATGTATAGCACTCCATTTCCAGGAAGTGTGCAAGGAAGATGGCTTCAAATTTGGAGACTGTGATATGGTTTCTCCAAAAGAGGAAGGAAGGAGATCTTTTAATATCAACTTCATTTTATGTCCAGTTTAGGCTCACGGATTAAATCCATGGCAAATTGAACTATCTTCCTAAGTGTAATGGACCCAAGCAGTACACACAAAGGGAGTGTGCAGCTGAGAGAGGCAACTTATGCCCATATATGGAACATTTCTTGAAACCCGCAGGTTTGTCACTCATCATGTTATATATCTAACCACACTAATAGCAAGAGGAAAATCTTAAAGTAAGAGAATTCAGAAAGTAAACAACCATTTTTTAACTGGAACAAGAAAGCAGAGGAATGCCAGCAATGGTATGAAGATCTATGACCAGGTCATAAAAGAAAGGAAAAAAAGAGCACAAAAACAGAACAACAACACTTTAAGACAGTAGAAGAAAGGGAATGCAAGGAAATACTAACAATGGTAAGTCAGAAATTCGACTACGTCATTAGGGCAAGGGAGTAAAAAGTGGAAACAATTCTAAACTAGAAAAAAATAGCAAAGGATTAACATTAAAAGGTAATCTAAATAGAAAAAAACTGTTAAATGGAGGAGTTATGAACAAAAACTTTTTACTTATCCAAAAAGCTTGAGAGAATGTCAGACCATGTCCATTAGCTAGAAGCAGCAAATGAAATGTGAGGTAATTGGCAGGGTGCATTGTGGATAAGGGAGAAGCTTGAGACATCTGGTGGCTGCAAGCTTTAACATCGGCTGAATCAGATCTGATGGATCAGATCCAAACCCATTCATTGAGGGTAGAATGAAGATTGACAACATCAGATATTACAATTTATAGAAATGTCCATTTAATTGAAAGCTTCGATACACATCCAAGAACTTTTTCAGATCATGCACCAGTATTAACTAAGATAAAAGTGCAGGCTAATGAAGACCAAATGAGACACTGGTGCTCTCACAGAACAAAACAAGGTGCAAATTCAGAGTGCTAAAGAGCAAATAAGAGAGTATCTGGAGAATATGCATGCTGTGCTGTGAAGTTTGGTTCTAGGGGTGATGAGAGTTGGTGTTACACAGCATGCCCAGTGCTGTGGGGTTTGGTTCTAGGGGTGATGAGAGTTGGTGTGACAGAGCATGTGCAGTGCTGTAGGGTTTGGTTCTAGGGGTAATGAGAGTTGGTGTTACACAGCATGCACAGTACTGTGGGGTTTGGTTCTAGGGGTAATGAGAGGTGGTGTGACAGAGCATGTGCAGTGCTGTGGGGTTTGGTTCTAGGGGTAATAAGAGTTGGTGTGACAGAGCATGTGCAGTGCTGTGGTTTGGTTCTAGGGGTGATGAGAGTTGGTGTTACACAGCATGTGCAGTGCTGTGGAGTTTGGTTCTAGGGGTAATGAGAGTTGGTGTTACACAGCAT
>NC_056729.1:1840550420-1840565420 GCF_019279795.1 Protopterus annectens | reverse complement strand
TTTATTTCTAACTGCTGCTATTAATGTTTTGCCTTCTATCCTTTAGACAGCACTTAATACTGATAACCTCATTCAGGCCACAGAACTCATCAGCTTTCAGAATAATCTGCCGTATAGCTCCTTTCTGTTCTAGGCAATTCTTATAGTCACCTCATCTTTTATCATACAACACGTGCTCTAGAACAGAAACAAGATTTTTTTAACTTAGCACAGACTAAGCTCTGTTTGCATAAGGCACTGTCAGTCTCGTTCTTTTTTGATGGCGTATAAATGTTCTTTTATTCTGTTATTGAGTGCTCTGGTAGTCATTCCTACATGCAATGCTTTGCACCCTGACAAACACAGACATAAACAACCCCTTTGGTAACACATGTAAACCTTCCTGAGGCCATAATAGTCTTATCCAAATGTGATAAAATAATAAAGGCCCTTTTGTTAATAAACCTACAGGCACTACAAGAAACACACTTGTAGCTATTGCTAGGTTTATTAGAAATGGCTGGTGTCTCCAAAGTATTATTGTGTTGTAATAACATTTTTAAGCACACATTTTTTTTGTACATAAAAGAAAGCTGGTCTCCTACTGCCTTGTACAAATCAGCACTGCCCTTTAAAATACGTCAATTATCAGGTCTGGTTCATTTCGCCAAAAGCACATTTTGCCGAAACTTATGTCACCAAGACCAAATCATTGAAATCACAAATCGCCGAAAACTAATTTTGGCTAATTTAATTTCACCGAAAATAATAGTAGCTGTGTATATGCCCTTTTCCCCACTGTAATGCGATCCTGGAGTTAGAATATATATAGTTGGGGGGTGTAGGGAGTGTGAGGGGCATAGCCCCACCACCTAGCTTGCATTATACTATGCAGTTTCTGTAAAAGAGGGTAAGTAAGTAATTTTTAATCAAACTAGATTAGGGGCTACACTCCCATGCCCCCCACATCTCCCCAACTATATATTCTAACTCCAGGATTGCACTACAGTGGGGAAAAGGGCACATACACTGCCAGTACTATTTTCAGTGAAATGAGTTTTTGGCGATTTGTGCTTTTGGCAATTTGGTCTTGGTGGAATGAAATTTGGCGAAATGTGCTTTTGACGAAATGTACCAGATCCCAATTATCACAAATAATTTTTCTATTGCAAAATTATCAACAGACATATCTAGGCTAAAAACTAATGTGTTCTTCACAACAGAAAAATTGTTAGCACCCTTGGCTTTTTCCAAGGGCTGGCATAATATGGGGGCAAAAAAGGTATTTCTCTTAATTATTTCAATAGCATTGGATGCCAGTCTAGATTGTTTATAACCCTCCTTCTAATAAAAGGCAGTTAAAATGGATATCCTCTTTGAAAACTGAATCTTCTGTTATTAATCTAGAGGCCTGAATAAACTGCCCACAAGGTATATTTTTCTTCACAAATTCAAGATGATTACTACTGTGGTGCAGATAACAGTTAGAAAAAATATTTTTTCTATAACGCCTACTGTTGAATGATTGATAATGTTCCATTTCAAAGTAGTATCGAAAAAATGTACTTGAGGGCCTGCATTTGCTAAAATAAATTCTAAGAAGTCTGTGCTTCTGTTCAGTTCATCCAAAATAGTTTAATTAATTAAAGCTGCTTTTCATAATAAAAAGAACAGATCATCAACAAGCCTTTTGAGGAATATTATATTATGCTGCTGTTGGGTAGTAACTCACTGTTCCACCAGCCCAAAACCAAATTGGCAAAGGCCAGTGCTGTCGCTCGCCGCATTTTGGTTTATTGATATTTTCCATTAAACATGAAATAATTATGTTACAGCAAAACCTCAATAAGAGAGCAGAAAAAAAAATCTGATCCACTGAATAAGTTGTTTTTTTGTGACATATAGGACCTAACATATTTTATTCCTGCATCCCATGGTATGATGGTGAATAAAGAAGTTACATCATATAGTTACATACTCATATCTTCCCTTTCATAATTGTGAATCTCATTGAATGTCCTGATATGATCAAGAAAATCCCAAGAGTCGGGCAAATATGTGAGTCATTTCTGCACTAGTGGATTCAATATAGTATCCATATATAGAGAAATACCCTCAGTAAGACAGCTGGGAGCAGACTCTATAGGCCTAAAAGGGGTTGGTGGCATTTTATGTATCTTAGGTATGCCAAAAAAAAACCCTCTCTTTTGGGGTTATCAACAGACATAAAAATGTACAGTTTGTAGTTTATCTGACCATTCATAAACAAGTCATACAGATAAGCTTTTATATAATTATAGCTATGATGTATATGTTTTAACATTGGAGACTCAATAGTGAGACACACAGATGTCCCACTCACCAGGCTGATCAAGGAGAAAGTCACGGTCAGCTGCCAGTTCAGTGCCAGGATTTGCCAAATCATGGATGTACTCAGGTCTCTCAGCAACAAGTGCCGTTATGACTCTGTCATAGTTCATGCAGGTGTGAATGATGTGAGACATACCTCACTGGAATATATGAAGAGAGACATGGCTGAGCTCTCTGAGTATGTGTCCCAGGCAGGTATGTCCCTAGCCTTGAGCAGCGTACTACCCTCACCTAGAGTGATGCCACAGTATAACAAAAATTGATTGATGTCAATAATTGGCGTTGTTTTTGGTGTCATTCCATGGGGATCCAGTTCCTGTCTGCCTGGGAAGTCATGGTCGATAAACCTCGCTGCTTTGCTAGAGATGGTTTGCACCTGGCACCCCTACACTTTCAGCTTCTGGCAAAGGCTCTTGCCTCCCTCATAGTGTCTTTTTTAAGGCAAGGTCTCAAAAACAACATAACCAACATGAAATTAACCAATCAGACCAAAATAAGGGTCATGCTGCTAAATGCTAGGAGCTTAAACCAAAAACTGCATTCCCTGGAAGCACTTATCACTAAAAGATGTAGATATCTGTGCAGTCACAGAAACCTGGCTTAAGGCCTTAGAGAGTACCTCGGTCCTGCAAGGCTACAATTCCTTTGACACCTTTAGACCGCAAAAGGAATATGTGAGAACCAAAGGATGCGGTGTTTCAATCTATATTAGAGATAAATTCACCTCTCATCTAGTTAGACTGGACAACTCCATGGAGTTACTTCAGGAGCAGGTTATGATGAGTAAGACCCCCACTGAAGTCCTAGCCAGTTATAGATCACCCTTCATGGGTCATGACACCCATGAAGTCTACTTAACCAAACTGAAGACAATCCAAATTTTCCACTACCCACTGATAATGGGGATTTTAATTATCCCACCATCAGCTGGGAAACCTACTCCAGCCCAAATTCACTAGCACAAAAGTTCCTTGACTTTGTGATTCAAATGCCCTGGAGACAATTGTCCATACCTTGACAAGAGGAACAAACATTCTAGATCTGGTCCACACTAACATGTCAAAGAGGTGCACTGCTGCAACTGTTGGGCCCTCATTAGTTAAAACTGACCACAAATCAGTCACCTTCGAACTGACACTAACACCAGAACTCACAAAGGGTGAAATTAGACTAAAAGACTTCACCAAGGCAAACTGTACTCTCCTAGGTGAAGGTATAAATGCATTTCAAGCCCCACCCCGAGCTGAAAGTGGTAACTACGCCAAAGCTTACACTAACGCCCTATACAATCACTTGTACAGGTGCATAAACTCGGTTGTACCAGAAAGAATCAAACCCAGAGCCCCAAGTAAACTCAAGCCGCCCTGGTGGACTTCCAGCATCAACAAGCTATAGAATAAATGCAAACAGTTCCTGACAAGAAGACAAAGACCCGACAATGGAAAAGGAGCCTCCTCAGCCTTAAAAGGCAAATAAGACAACTTGTCAAATCATCCAAGAGCTCCTTTGAGACAAACTTAGTAAGTACTGCCAAGGATAACCATAAGGTCTTTTACAGCTATGTACATAACCTAAAGGGTAGGGCCCAAGCAAGTGCAGAACTGGTAGCCAATGCTATCACACACACTGACCCCACAGAAATAGCGAACCTACTAGCAGATAGGTTTAGTGAAAATTTCACTCCCTTATCCTCTCCTAGCTTACAACAAACCCTCCCTCAAACTCCCCCCCCCACCTTACGTAACTGAAGAGCAGGTCCTCAAAGCCCTGTCTAAGGCACAGAGTATGGCCTCTATGGGACCAGATGACATCACAGGCTGTCTTCTAAACAGGCTGAAGCATGAACTAGCATCACCAATAAGTGCCCTTTTCAATCATAGCCTAACCACAGGGTTTGTTCCTGTGGAATGGAGAACAGCTACAGTTATTCCCCTCCACAAAGGTAGCCTAGCAACAGACCCATGAATTACAGACCCATAAGCCTGGCCAGCCTCATCTGTAAGGCCATGGAATATATCATTATGGACCTCATAAATAAAAACATACGTGACCTCCAAACCCTGGACCCTACCCAATGTGGCTTGGTGAAGGGCAGATCCTGTCTGATAAATCAGGTGGATTTCTTTGAAAGTGTGACCAAGGCCATTGATGAGGGAAAATCTGTGCACATAGCATACCTTGACTTGACAAAGGCTTTGATACAATCCCACATTCAGGCATTACCCAGACACACTATCAAAGTGTGTGACTCCACATCAGCCAGCAGACCTGTCACCAGTGGGGTGCCACAGGGGTCAGTGCTGGGCCCCCTACTGTTTGGTATGTACTTCTCAGAAGTTCAGGTCAAAGTTTGCAGACGACTGTAAACTAGGTGCAATCATTGAATCACCAAATGACATCAGTGTACTCCAGGATCATCTCACACAGACCAACGACTGGTGTATTAGTCACGGTCTCAAACTGAATGCAAAGAAATGCATCATCATTCCCTTCAGCACAAACAATATCCCTTCACACTATCAAATCAGTTACAATATCTAAGTACACATGAAGTTGACCACGACCTTAACTTTGACAACCATATGTCTACCATTGTAAGGAAAGCTTTCCGTGCAGCTCACTTGATTAGTAAACGCATCACCTCGGGAACAAAAGAAGTTATAACTCCCCTATACTCAACACTTATCTGGCCCATAAATGAGCATAACACCCCATTCAGCATGTACCATACTGAGCATCTACAGCAATTAGTGAGACCTCAGAGGTTTCTAACAAAGAAAATCAAGGACTTCCAGCATGTCACCATTTACTGTATGTGTCAGACGACAATTACTGACTGTGACATGGTTTACTGTATGTGTCAGATGACTATTACTGACTGTGACATGGTTTACTGTATGTGTCAGATGACTATTACTGACTGTGACATGGTTTACTGTATGTGTCAGACGACAATTACTGACTGTGACATGGTTTACTGTATGTGTCAGATGACTGTTACTGACTGTGACATGGTTTACTGTATGTGTCAGATGACTATTACTGACTGTGACATGGTTTACTGTATGTGTCAGATGACTATTACTGACTGTGACACGGTTTACTGTATGTGTCAGATGACTATTACTGACTGTGACATGGTTTACTGTATGTGTCAGATGACAATTACTGACTGTGGCATGGTTTACTGTATGTGTCAGATGACTATTACTGACTGTGACATGGTTTACTGTATGTGTCAGATGACTGTTACTGACTGTGACATGGTTTACTGTATGTGTCAGATGACTATTACTGACTGTGACATGGTTTACTGTATGTGTCAGATGACTGTTACTGACTGTGACATGGTTTACTGTATGTGTCAGATGACTGTTACTGACTGTGACATGGTTTACTGTATGTGTCAGATGACTATTACTGACTGTGACATGGTTTACTGTATGTGTCAGATGACTATTACTGACTGTGACATGGCAACCCTTTGTCCTCTGCAGGGCATTTCACAGTGTCACTCGTATGTTGCACCAACAGTTGTGTGCTGAGAAATACATTGTCCTTTGGAGTTATCTTATTTGACATTGTGTATTGCAAACACAGTGGGTGTATTCAGCTATACTGGGGCTGTGCTGTACATCAGCAGTGATTTACACTGGTACCTACAGGAATATAGTAACACCACCTATGTATGTCTGTCACTACTATCTGTGCTGGGGTGCATTAGGATCATAGCTGAACAGCAAAAGCATATTTTCACCCTTGACTCCTGCCTGTGTTAATGTTACTGTCATGTAGACAGTGCATGCACCTGTACCTGTGGAGTGTTGATGTAGTTAGGGTGTAGCATGTGTCTGAAATTAATTCACTGTGCTTTTCATGCTCTGTGCAGACATAAGTGCCTTGCATATCTAAAGAGCAGGTCCTCAAAGCCCTATCCAAAGCAAAGAACATGGCCTCTATGGGACCAGATGACATTGCAAGCTGTCTTTTAAACAGGCTGAAACATGAATTAGCATCACCATTAAGTATCCTTTTCAATCATAGCCTAACCCCAGGATGTGCTCCAGCAGAATGGAGAACAGCTACAGTTATTCCCCTCCACAAAGATGGCCTACCAACAGACCCAGGAATTAAAGACCCATAAGCCTGATCAGCCTCATCTGTAAGGCCATAGAATGTATCTTTATGGACCTCATAAATAAAGACATAGGTGACCTCTGGACCCGACCTAATGTGACTTCCTGAAGGGCAGATCCTGCCTGTTATATCTGGAGGATTTTTTTGAAAGTGTGACCAAGGCCATTGATGAGGGCAAATATGTGCACACAGCATACCTCGACTTGGCAAAGGCTTTTGACACAATCCCACATTCAGGCATTACCAATAAACTTAGCAGCACTATTTTTTATGATGTGTTGATACACCAATATTTATGGCATGTTTGCTACTGTTGTACAGTTCTTTGTTGTGTGTCTCATTTAAACACAGATATGCCTTACATGCAGTTGCACACCCATTTTATATATGTACCACTGTTTAACTGCTTGTAATTATTGCTTTGTTTGTATGGTGTCTTAGTGCACACATTACCACATCAACTTGTGATACGCTGCTGCAGCCATCACAATACTCCTCATTCCCTGTACATGTGCTACACAATGTCATGTGATGTGTTTGTGCACACACTGGCATATGGATATGTGATACTGTGCTGCAGATGTCACATTACTTCTTATTCCCTGTACACATACTTCACAATGGCTATTGCGCATTAGATACATTCTGTAGATAACCGGTCACATTCCAACATCCACTTCATTGTTTGCACATGTGATCATGTGATTCACATATGCATGGCATGTGTATATTCTGTTGTGATGTGTTACACATATTGATGACAGTGACATAGCCAGCCTACAGAGGTGCTGTGGTGTAATGTTAGGTTACATTTCCATTTGTAGCTGATACCACGCTTGCAGTGCATGGACACAGGTGCGTATTCTCTATATGTTTGCCATGCACATGGAGTATGCAACCTCATTTGGTTTGCATGTGCTCTGCTATGTTAAACTTGACTCTCAGCTTAGTGATGTCCAGCTACCATGTTGTGGCCACAGTGGTCCCATATCACACTCTGCATATTGCATACAGATATTCCTAATATAAATTATTGTGCATATTGTACTTATACAAGTAACTGTGCAAATTATTAACTAAATTCTAACTGTCGGAATCTAAAACTATTCAGTGCGATATACTACTTTAACATACAGACAGAACTATGTTAGATCAAAAAATAACTAGATTGTACAGTACGTTCAAATATTATAACTACCGCAAAAGATTTACCCACGAATGTAACAAGCACACTACTCGAGGGGTAGAAATGTTACTTCATTCTAAGGTACTTGGGGGCAGTTTAAATGTTGGTGCCAATTCAAGGATAATTTAAAAGTTCTGTTGAGGCTGCTGATTGGGTTAGGAAGTGTAGTATAGACAATTAGCATTGACAAGGGGATACTGATAGACGAAGCAGAAGGGAAAGAAATAATGATAGGTACACAAAAAAAGGTTTGAGCCACAAGTTGGAGAGAAAGGGGAGACATAAAACAGTTTAATATAAAAGAAAAAAAGCTAAATGTAGCTTGCTAAGCTACATCAGGTATAGTGCCCAAATAGTGCTGGGAGTTAAAAGTCTGTTAGCTGAGGTAAGTCACCCTGATAATGCATTTGAGAGACAATAGCTCATAGATAACAGCTTTGGAGTCCAGATATTCTTACAATAAATGTAGTTCAGTCTCTCTTATGAGCAAGCATTTATTTTGCTATGGGCAAAGCTGTTATATGTCTATGAGGGACATCACCCATCATGCTTCCTTTGCTATATTTTTCCTAGTTTGACACCAGTACACCTCAGAGGAACAGCAATCACTGGCAGAGAATTCATTGTTTATTTGGACAACACCAGCCTTGGGTGTTCTGTAAAATGCTTTGACACCAGCCTCACAAAACTCATTAGTAATCATATCAAAGCATACTTCCTGGAACAGTGAACAGGAAAATGTAAGCAGGTATGTTTGAGCAAATCAAAAATAAACACACCTTAAGGCTGGTCAAGCAGTACAAGGCGCTTCAGCTTCCCTGTCTTTAAATTACCATAGACAAAGCCCATGCCATATCCCTTGTAGCTACATTAACCCAAGAAACTCATGACACATACTTAAACATACTGGAGACACTCCACATTCAACCCAATATCATAATCTTGGGCAACTTTAACTACCTCACTATAAACTAGGATCATATATAACCACAAACGTGCTTGCCCAGAGATTTCTGGACTTTGTCAACACAAACATCCTGGACCAGCTAGTCCATACACCCACTAGGGATATTAAAATCCTTGACATGTTCCTCACTAACATGGGAGAAAGTTGCACCCCCCAGTGTAATGTCCTCACTAGTCAACCCAGACTATAAAGCTGCCTCTTTGGAAATAAAAATAAAACCCAACACTCCAGCAAACCCTGGAACTTTCTAGGAATTAATCTAAGGCAAACTTCCTACTCTTAAGTAATTCCAAGCCCCCCCACCAAACAATGAGAATAATGTTGCCTGTGAAGAATTGTTCACAAAAACCCTGTAAGATCATATTAATGACTGCACAGAGACAGCTGTACCATCCAGAATAAGCACAGGACAAACAAAAAATAAATTTACCCTGGTGGAATCCCAACATCAATAGGTTGTGGAAGAAAAACACGGCAAAACTTAGGAAGTGAAATGCCCAGCGAGATAAAAATTCCTCATCAATCTAGGTAACGTAGTAGGGTAATCAAGTCCATCAAAGCCAAATATGAAGTAAAAATACCCTCCCAGACCAAGAACAATCACAAGGCCTTCTTGAGCTATGTCTGCAACTTCAAAGGCAACACAATAATCGGCCAAACCAATTGTAAATGAAGGCACCTCTACTGAGCTGGAATCTATTGGCTGACAAACTGAACTCCAATTTTACCTACTTCTCCCCTCCAGACACCCCTCAGGAAATGCCCTCAACCATAACACCCACAACTATCACTAGGGAACAGGTCCATTATACACTCTCCAAGCTTAAGGGCACTGCATCAAATGGAAGATTGCGATTCTCATCCTTCTGCCCAAGGGTAGGTCATCTAAGGATGTCATATGCAAAGCCAATGATATCAATGACATAGGAAACCTTCAAACACTTTATCCAACCCAGCTTGGTTTTATCAATGGCAAGTCATGCCTACTCAACCTGGTGGACTTCTTTGAGAAGGTCACCAAAGCAGTGGATGAGGGCAAAACAGTATATAGTTCCCACCTTGACTTGCCTAAAGCATTCAACACAATACCCTACTCAAGCATTATAGAAAAATTGACAACAGTAGGTTATAAAACCATATGTTACCCACTGAATAGCCACCTGGCTTAGAAATACAACCCAAGAAGTTAGGACAAGTGAATCTACCTCCACAAAGTAGCCAGTCGCTACAGGAGTCCCTCAAGGTTTGGTGCTGTGGTTGTTCCTTTTCAGAATCTACTTCTCTAAAGTTAATGCTATAGAGTAGAGCAATAGGTAGCATACTTTCCTTTGGTGCTGAAGGCTGTAGGTTCTATTCCCATACCAGGTAGAGGAATTGTTGACACTGTAGTGGGTGCTGTATTCTTCAGTGTGCTGTCCTTCGGATGAGATATTAAACAGAAGTCCATCTACTTGAGTTGCTGGTAACTCAGCTATATGTAAAGAATACCATGGAACCTATCAAAAAAAGAAGATGAAGTTCCCAAATGCACTGTCCAAATTTCCTCCAGGTCTCTGCTGAAAAGATGCTACTAGCCTTGTAGGAGTAACCTGTTCAACAAAGGATAAATAAATAAACATGAATGTTCCCTTACTGATCAAGTTTGCAGATGATTGCAGACTAGGTGCATTCCTAGACAGAAGTTCAGTGCTAAGAATTGATGGGTAGGGGGCTGCCATTAGAAGCGACCACTTTGCATGTAGACGGTAAACAGTCCTTTGACCATCATGTATCTATGGTAGTAAGGAAATCATTCTGTGTTGCACAACTATAAGTAAGGACATCTAGGTCCGAGGATATCAGATGTCATTGTTCTACTGTACTCAGACCATATCAGACCAACTTACCTGACCCTCACCGGGCATGCAAGAACAGGAGCATCTACAGAGGTTCCTCAGAAAACAAATGCAGAACATAAAGAATGTGTCCTATATGGACTGCCTCAAAGCTCTGTCCCTATTCTTGGTCTCCTACAGACTGTTGACTAAAAATCCCTACAAAATATCCTCTCATTCCCACTATAGCATCAAAATTACCTGATCTAGGGACCTAAATCCAGGACACATTATTTGGAACAGGCTTCCAATCCATGTGAAGCAGAGTTCTTCCCTAACCCAGTCCAACTGTAACGTGGACCGGTGGATGGGGAATCACAAATTCACCCCTAGTCTGTCACCTATGTCTCTATTATTTATTTATTTATTTATTTATTTTATTTACTTATATATTGTTGTTTGTTTACTGGAAAAGTCTGACTGGACCCACAGGCTACCCATTTTGTGCAGAGACCTGGGGAGAAAGGATCCAAGCTACACTACAGAAGCAGTCTACATGTATTATACATTACAAAATTATTAAAAGTATATTATAATACAAACTAATATGATACATTCAACATTATACAGTAATAAAATATTTTGTTTACAAATATTCTGCAGCAAAAAATATTTTCTATGCAAATTGTAAGTCTGAATTAATGAAGATGGATAGAAGATGTTAAAGGATGCCTAATTATCCAAACATGAAAAAAAAACTTGGGATGTGCAGTGGAGTAAAATTCAATATCAGAAATGCGATAAAACTACTGAGGTGTTATTACACGTACGCAGGAAAGATCCAACAATACTTCAGTTATGAGACAACTAAGATAATGTTAAAAACATTGTTATAAGAAAGACAGAGAAGAGATGGAGAGGAGAAGGTTATATGAGGAAGGATAAAAGGAAAGCGGAGTAGACAAGTTCTGCCTGGGAAGTAGACAGAGACACCCTGTAAATGCATGACCACCTATTACCCGAGCCTACATACACCCCTTCCAATAACCCAAGCGTATCAAACCCTGTGAAATATATTTGGGAAGTATAGCTAGACTTAAAAAGGCCCCTTCAGGTCTAATTGAGCTCAGGTGTTATCTACTGTCTGTATGCTGAGGTTTGTGTGGCAACCTGGAGTAGACAGACAGACTGAAGATGCAGAAAAAAGTTGCACTGGATTTCATGTGGCCTAGAATATACCATTGTCTGCACTCCTGCATACTTGGGAATGACCATCTGCACCAAGCAGTGCAAACAACTGACTTTAACAGGCCCGTGGACTATGTCTTATTATACTGCTCAGCAGGAAACATGGAGAGAAGTATTCTCTATAGACTGAAGATTTCTCATTGAGATGTTAAATGCTAAGAACAGTGTTTGCCAGGAAATCATTACCAGATCAAACATTCTAACTCTTGAGCGCCTGTTCGACAGGGATAGCTGTTATTCTGCTGTCTGCCAGCAGATGTCTCTGTTGGACAATGGTGACCATATATTTTCATTACATGCTCTCAGCCCCAGAAGGTCCACATTTCCTCACTATTGCAACCAGCCGGTTTTCCATGTGTGACCTTTTAACTCGTTGTTTCACTATTGCAGCTGTGACATCATTTGCAAAATATGGATTAAAAATGAGGTGCTCATCTGAAAGAAAATAATTTGTTCTTGTCCTCCAGCTGACATATATATATATATATATATATATATATATATATATATATATGTGTGTGTGTGTGTGTGTGTGTGTGTGTGTGTGTGTGTGTGTGTGTGTGTATGTATGTATATATATATATATATATATATATATATATATATATATATATATATATATGGATAGATATATATATATATATATATATGTGTGTGTGTGTGTGTGTATATATATATATATATATATATATATATATATATATATATATATATATATGTGTGTGTGTGTGTGTGTATATATATATATGTGTGTGTGTGTGTGTGTGTGTGTGTGTGTGTGTATAACTTTACACAATACTATCTTGTAAGATAGTGTTCTTTCAGCTGACATGAGTTCTGACACCAACCTAAATATCTCATGGCAAAACTATTCACTTCTTTTAGAATAATTAAGTGGACATTAAGATCCACTTGCCCATGGTTGGGTTGTAAAAAAAAAAGTTTTATTGAATAATATTTCATGCAACATGTGTTTAAGTTATTAGCTGCTCATCCGTTTCCTTCCTTTCTTGAAATAAAGTGCACGTAAGTCCAGCAGTTATGACTTCCTGGTTTAATTTCTGATCATTTACAGGTGCTTGCCTCTCATTTTGTGTGGTTATACCAGTACACTGAGCACCACTCCTTTACTTATAGCATTCTCTGTTTTAAAGGGTACATTATTTAAACAACTATTTATTGTAAAAGAAAGACAGTTGTGCTCCAGTAAGAAGCTATACATTTTGTTTTTAGCAAATGTTTGGAAAAATACAAGGCTTCAGGAACAGATAAGGGAGTTATAAGTTGCAAAGAGGGTGATGGAGTGTTAATATAGATTCCCTGATCTAGCTATTAAAGAGAGATCTGTTTTCTGTTTTCATTTTCCATCCCTACTACTCTCCCCAGCATAACGCATTTCTTTTAGAAGGTAATTCAGACTTTACCGTGCCATATGTCAAAAAGTGATGTTTGATCTATATCCACTTTTTGTCAGTAGCAACACTAGATTCTTTTAAGGATTTCAAAAACTTCTGCTAAAATGGAAAGTTATTCTGCACACTTTCAAATGAGTATTCTGAGCAAATATTTTTATTAATTGTAAGTATACATTTTATTTCAGGAAAAAGCCTAATTCGTTGTGATTCATTTTCATTTACAGATTGAAAGAGACTGTGAGTCGGCAATCTGTTAGCTGTTTATGAAAAGCAAAATCTATAAATTACATGTGTAACCTATTTTATTTAAACACCTGGAACAGTTGCTACCCAAGATCCAACTTCCTTTTATAAAAGCACTAGATACTTCTTGTTTTGCCGGTAACTGTCTTATGGTATTTGGGGTTCTCTCTTGTTACTATCTCTCTTGATCACCACAACATTTTTTCATTTTACTGTGTTTACAGTAGCTAGCCTCCAAAGGAGGAAACTACCACTGTTTTGGTGTTTTGAGTCTGCAATGAGACTAAAGAAAACAACTCTATAGTTATTTGCCTTTAATATTATTTATGTCTTTTTCAGGGGAGATACGTTCAACAGCAGAAGCATGTTTTGCATTCGTGTTTATGTACTTTCAAAGTGTCTAGATGTCTGCAGTGCAGTCCCTAAACAATGGTTTTTGTTATGTGTCCACAGGCATCTAAAACAGTTAATTGCTTGTTTGTTCAGTTCCTTGTTTACTGGCAGGATATATTGATAAAATTTCCAGTTTCACATAGAACCTGGGATCATGGAGGTATCACAAAGGTACAGTCTAACTGCTAAATAAACAAAGTTAAATGCATAATACCTTGCAGAAAGAATTCTGCATTGAGCAAGTGAAAAACAGGTTAAATATTGCTTCACAGACCCAGTTCCATTGTTTCTTTTATATGATATAAAATACATTATGTCTGTTTCATTGCCCATTATATTTTATATGATAAAACTGCAATTTATTTTGCAGAAAAGATTTTAACACTAGTTTTGATGCATTTGTTTCATCCATTCGTTTAGTTTTTCTGTATGGTTACACCATCAAAATTATGTCAGGAGAGAGTTTTTGAACAGTGATTTACATATATCAATAAAGTATTCTGGGAAAAAAGCACATTATTTTTTAGAACTGTAGTCACTTCCAGTGAGGTTTCAATATCACAACACATACGTTTATTTTGAAAGTAAGGCTCTCCATTTGCACAACCTAGATGACAACATATCTTTTTTGAAATGAAAAGTCTCCTGTTACTGCAGTCACAGTTACTATAGTAGACGGTGCATTTAAGTATTTTACAGTAAATAGAGTAGACTATGCATTATGCTAAGCATTTTAGATACTGTCAGTTCAGCCTTTAATGATGTCATAGTTGGAGGGTGAAACTTCGGGTTTCAGGGGCACTGTTACCTACAAAATGCAGTGCAAAAATTTTTTTTTTATGAAAACTTAAATATTTAGTGATATACATGTTGGGCGATATGGTTGGCTGCTAAAAGCTAATTAAATCAATGTCATCTCCTAAACACAGAAGAGAGTATGGGGTGCCAGGTTAAGAACTTTTCTTTCCTGATGGTCAGTTTTCCATTACCTTACAGGAGCAGCTCCATGAAGCCCAGAGAACTGCAGGATGCATGGGATGAGGCTAGAGGGAATACTATCATATTACCATCTCAGTATGTGCAATGTCCTCAGCTGACGCTGTAAAAGATGTCTGCCTGCTAGGTATTGCAGATGTGTGTCAAGGATGTACACAAGTTCCACCTAGTAGGCAAGTCCAGTTGATCCTAAGTTTGTAACAATGTCAGAGGTTTGTTTGGTAGTCCACTTGCTTTGGATGCTGGAGAGAT